>NC_134580.1:8878548-9193548 GCF_037038515.1 Microtus pennsylvanicus
TCCATCCTGAGGCCCCTGGGTGCTGTCACCAGGATCATGGCTGTCACTACTCTTGTCTCATACAATACATCCTAACCACAATCTCCCTTCCCTTCCTTCCTCCTAGTCACCCCTCACTTTCCTCTCCCCCAAATCCACTGCTCCTCCGTTTCTCTTCAGAAAAGAGCAGACCTCCCAGGGATTAATCAACTAAACACGGCTTAACAAGATGCAGTAAGCCTAGGTACAAACTCATGTCAAGATTAAACAAGGTGACCCAGTAGGAGGGAAAGGGTTCCTCCTAGGAGCAGGCAAAAGAGTCAGAGATACCCCCACCCCCACTGTTGGAGTCCAACAAAAACCACAAGCTGAAAACCACAGCACAAATGTAGAGGGCCCTGCAGGCTTCGTGATTGCCTCTTCGGCCTCGGAGAGCCCCTATGAGCCCCGCCTGGTTAATTCTGTAGGCCACATTTTCCTGTTTTGCCTGCAAGACGTGCTGGAACAATGGTGGCTCAGAGCTGGTAGGTGTGGCCAATCAATAATGACTGGTCTAACTTGAGGCTCAAACTCAGCCCATGCCTGACACTGTCTGGATGGCCAGGATCTAGAAGCTGGGTGGCTTAGAGACTGAGGGTAGAGCCTAATAGTGCAGGTCTTACAAAGGCCGCCTGATCTACAGACAAAACACCCCAACCCTGGCCCTAGGAGGAGTGTGACAGGTCTGGCCAAGTTTTGTGAACCTCTGTGGTCCCAGGGACCCTTGCAGGATAGGGGCAAGGCCTCCTGTTGTTCAGTTCTGCTGTGCCTTGAGAGGGGGAAGGGAGACAACACTAGGCCAGAGGTTGCTTCCTTGAGCTAGCCCACCTCATCTGACCCTAAGGCTTTTCTTGTTCTTCTATATAATTTCTTTCTGGCATCCCTTTCGGTGGGGACGGCCTTACAGAATGCACCAATCCGGAGGCCAGCAACAAGTGGAGGAGTACTAGTCTGTGACAGCCCTAGGCCTTGGATTCTAGACCTTGAAATCAAGGTCAATTCTGGACCTTAAAATTCGTCTAAGATTAAATTCGTACAACAACTTCTTCATCCAAAGATGATAAGAATGAGACAGAAAACCCTAGGGGTTGGGAGGGCCTCCTTGGGTTCCAGAAAGCACCACAAGAGCTAACTGGCTTCTTCGCTGTTTTCAATGCGTCCAGACATGGCACCATGATCCTGAGATGGAAAAAGAAGGCGACACTGGGTCTCCTGGGTCAAGCATGGCCCTCACCCAGGCTGCGTACACAAGAAGGGATTGCATGGACCCAATCCCACCCCAGCTCCTCACCACAGCACCAACATGCGTGTTCTCGGAGCTTTCACACTTGGCCCATTCTTGAAAGACCAGGGACCCCGGGATGATCTCTCAGTTGGCCTCAGGCCCACGTCCAGGGTCTGTCCTCCCGAGGATGGCCTGTGTCCACCTGTGTGGGTGTCCTCTGCACGTGCAATGGTCCAGATGCACAGAGAGCTGCAGACAGAACTTAACAGGGCTGGGTATGTGTGTGCAAACACTTGTCCCCTGCGTTTTGGGATGTGTTGGGAGAGCAGGAAAAGGGTATGCTTCAGGCTAAGGGGTGGGGCTTACCTCTCCCTGGCCACTGCATCAGGGAGTCTGTCAATTTGAACTAGAGGCCTGTCAGGCCATGCTGAGGTGTATTTATCAAGAAAGGGTTGTGGACGAGGGGGGCGCTATAACAGGTTGTTAGCTTGATTTCTGACTTCTCAATATTTCCTGCCATGATATGCAGCCACCTTGGGGTTCGACTTGATGAGGAGACACTAGTGTGATGGCCTGGGTGGTCCGCACGTTGGAAGAGGACACGGCCAGAGGCTGGAAGCCGTCTTTTGCATTTAGGTGTCTGGTCCGGAGCAGATGGCTTTTGAAGGCCAAGCCCCAGGAGGAGGTGGAGGATAGTGGGTTCCCAGCAGAGCAGATAGTGCTAGGACCCAGAGCTGGATGGGACCAGCCTAAAAGCTGGGATGGGGGAGGGGCGAGGCAGTGGGAAGCCCAGGTAGTCAGTCCCTTGGCCCCTCTGTTGTCCCTGGGAATCACACTTCTGTGGCCACCTCTGAGCTCTTTGTTGGTCATACCCTCCGACACACTTCACTCGGGGCCCTGAGCACCAGCAGATGGCAGGACCCCGTGGGGTCCAGGCTCGGCCGAGAAAGCGACGGAGGAAGCAGAGTCCAGTCTCCTGGAGTCATAGAGTTGGGTGTTGTTGGCTGCTCTGCTGTAGGAAATCAGGGTTAAAGCCTGAAGCAAGGCATCTTTTGGCCTAGGCCTCTCTTCTTCTCCTCTCCTTTCCCCACATCCAGCCCTCCACCCCTTTCTGCCACCTCAACAGTCACTCTGGTCTCCCAGCCTCTGTGGTCTAAGGACTTTTCTGGGGCTACGACTGGAGGATAAAAGCTTCTACACTCAGGTTCAAGGCTGATTGCCTTGAGGTTTGGTTTGCAATGGGGCTCCTGAAGCAGGGCCTGTGCTGGAAGCCACCATCTCCCAGCAGCGTCTTGAGGACACTGTGCCCTTTGATTCTTCCCCAGGGACCCTGGACTTAGCCGTGGTCTAAGCCAAGTGCTGGGTTTCCTGACTTCTACCACACTAGACCTCCTCAGGCCTCACTGCCCCTCCTGTACCCACGCACACAAACAGATGGAGCCATCCACTAGGTTATGAACCAAGGGTTTGACTGACCCACCAGGATGATCTGCAAAGGGGAGTGTGAGGGTATGGATTGCCCATCTGAGTTCCAGAGCCTCCATTTGCACATCTGTGAAATGGAGCCAGCTATGTCGTCTGGCCAAATTGTAGTGTGGACCTGAAGGCCCGAGAGCCAAGGTGCTTGTCCCTAGGCATGGCTTAGCAGGCGGTTCCAGAGAGCTGGCCGAGGGCACTGACCACACGAGGGTTATGCCAACTTATCAAAAAAGAGTACAAAAGAGCAATACGGGGAGATGGGGAGGGCGCTGCTGCCTGATCAGGGAGGTGTCCCGGAAGGACATCCCTGGAAGGACTCCTCTCTGAGCTCTGAACCCAATGGATTCCCCCCAGCTCATATGGCTTGTGGCTGGTAGTTCACAATTTACTTCCACTGCATCTGTGCCAGCTCTGACAGCTAGGATTCGGATACCTGCTGTAGGGAAGAGAAAAGCACAGGACACTCAGCTGCCACTCTCTGGCTTTCTGTTCCTTAAGTCCCTGGGCTCGTGTTGATTGCCTTGGCGGGCCACTTAGTCTAGGGTTAGTAGCCCGCCTGGCAGTTCAGTTATTCCAGGGTCCCGGAGAGGCACTACCTGGAAGATATGGGCTAGGAGACAGGAAGAAGGCCATGCAAAGTTTGTCAGAGCCTCCGTTTATTACAGATGGGGGACAACTTATATAGAGTAAAGAGTTGGGGGATGGGCACAGGGTTCTGGGCTCTTGCCACGCGGTTCAAGTTGGTTATATGTTCCGAGTTGGTCACGTGGTTCACGTTGGTCACATGTTCCGAGTTGGTCACGTGGTTCACGTTGGTCACATGTTCCGAGTTGGTCACGTAGGCAGGAGGTTATCTTCGGTCAGGTCACTGTAGGCCTGGAAGTTGACACACCTAGCTCCCTAGAGAGTTTGGAATGTGGGGTGGGTTCCGCTAACAGATAGCTCTCATTAACAGCCAATTTGGGTGTGGGGTAGGCTCTGTCAATAGAACCATTCTTAACACAATTAGGGGTGTGGGGTTCTCTGCAGACTCCCCAGGGTGATGGTTCGCGTAGTGATTCTGTAGGAAATTCGCTCTTGACAGGCTCTAAACACCACCTATAGGCTGGCAGCTCTTGGGTCACCAGACCAGAGTGGCCTTCAGCTTTCTAGTGCTTGCTACCTTATCAGAAGTTCCAGCAGCTGCTGGGGGTCACCCTGTCTCTATTTTTCTTTCTCCCATTTCATGCTGCAGCATCTCCCAGGAGATTCTCCCAGTAAAGCAACCCCTATAGGGTCCAGTTGACCACTCTAGGAACTCCTGGATCCATGGTACAAGCCACTTGACCTTTCCCTAGGTGGCTGTGGAAGCCCCCAACTGTCTTCTGTGCCATCCCAAACACTAAGTCAGTCTCCATGGCCAAAGAGCAATACTGGATATGGCTTGGCTATCACCTTCATCTGTTTGTCTTTGTAGCCTCTGGGTACCTGCTCTTCTCTCAGTGGGGTTCCCTGAACCTCTGTTTCTCCTTGTACATCCCAGCAACACACTGTTGTGGCATTTGTGGCATTTGAATTGGCCCAAGCCCCACATGGTGGCTCTACCCTACCTTGCTAGTGATTGATTTAGGAATGGCTGCATGACCCTTGTCCCATCAAGGTATGGAAGGGGTACTGAGGGGAGAGGAGCCAGGGCTTCTTCTGGATGCCCTTGTATGTCCTTGAGATGTAGGAGCTCCTAGCCTTCGCTGTAGTGATCTCTGGGAGGCACCTGACTTGCTGCAATGACTAAGGGAGAAGGAAAAGAAAGCAAGGGTGGCCCTAACAACTCTCGGAGCTCACTTAGTGTGTCTCATGTGACTTACCTCCATGCCCCATCACCACGCCATCTGCATGTCATTCCCACTAGTGGAAAACTGGGCTTAGTGTAGGGGCCCAGAGCGACAGCACTGTTGCTAGATACGATGCAGTCATGGGTCACCTCGATAGAAGCGCAGGATTGGGGGGGGCAGTGAGAGGACTGCACTCCTCTGAGATGTCCCCACTCCACCTAGGGAGGCTGGGGTCCTCTAAGTGACTTCCAGGAGGGAAGCTGACTCCCTGGAGAGCAACTCCATTTAAAAGACTGGGAAACCCTGGTACACAAAGGACTCATGAAGAAAATGGGGGCCTTTATGGCGGGCTTAGAGGACACTCATGGAGATCTCACTAGTCTTGGAAGTTGCGCGTGGGGCTGCTGAATTGAGAAACGAGTGGCCATGTGTGGCACTCTGTCCGGAAGAAGGTGGGTGACAGACAAGATAGAGCCAGCATGCTGACCGGGGAGGGTATGATCCAGGTTAGCTTTTCATAAGGATACTGACACGTGTCAGGGCAGCCCCTGACTCAGACCCCACAGAGCACATACAGGTCCTGAACTGAACTGCTCTGTGTGCTTAGTTACTTGACACAGGCGCATCGAGCCAAGGACTGTGGTCCCTTCTCACAGTTCGCTGAGGCAGGTAGAGGGTTGGGTTCCCCTTGAGAGTGTTTGAAACCCAGAGGACACTGTGCGACAGAAGAAGGGAAGTCAAGCATGGAGAGAATTCTTAAGCAAAGATAAAAATGACCAAGAAACCCATGCAAACGTACTCCTGCATTGGGGCAGAGGTCACCATATGTGTCCCTCCAAAATCTACTTTCTTTTCTACATAGGAAAAAATGTCTGATTTTGCTGGCCAATTGGTCACCTAGAATAAAAGCATTTTCCAGCCTCCAATCTAGATGGTTGTGCCCAAGTTCTCTGATCAACGGGAAGCTTCCAGAAGCCTTCCTTAATGGTGGGTAGGTATTCTGTATTATTTTCTTTGTTGCTTCTTCCTTCCCATGACTAGGAGGTAAGGTGCAATGGTTGGATTCTCAGCCCCTACACTGGATGGAGGAGACAGGAGCAGAGCTGGCTTACAATTAAGAAATTAGCCTTGCTTGCCGACACAATGAAAACAGCTCTGAATGTCACCCTCCAGCTTTTCCTTGAGAGTACATTTCTGGCCAAGCATAGTGGCTCAGGCCTGTGATCCCAGTACTCTAGAGGCTGAGGCAGGAGGATTGCCGAGAGTTTGAGGAGAGAGGAGTGTATCTGTATGAGTGACTTTCCCCATAGATGTGACTCAATATCTGCCTGGAGGCAGCTTAAGAAAGGAAGGGTTCTGTGCACAATGAGGCTAGAGTCCCCCGCGGTGGGGAAGGTGTGGCAGTGGGGGCGTGTCTCTCTCCACAGTCAGGACGCAGAGAGCCCCGAATGTTGACCGTCCAGAACCCACGTTTAGGGCCCCCTGCTCTTCACACCTCAGTTAACTTTGCCAATAATTTTTTTCACATTTTCTCTGCTGTAATTCTAAATCCCATCAAGCTGACAAATTCACCCCTTGTCAACCTGACACCCAAACAGGCCACATTTAAGGTACAGCCTTCCATCCTCTGACTCTCTAAGGCTCACGGCCATTGCCTATGCATTCAGGAAAACTGTTTCCCGGTCTTTAACAGTTCAACATTGTTTAAGGTACCAAAGCCCAGGCCTCATCCAAAGCTCAAGGCAGTCTTTTAATTATGAGATTTGTAAACTACCAGTTACATAGATCTGATATACTATGGGACAGGATGCCCGTTCCCATTCCAGAAAGGATGACTAGGGCACAGCAAGAAATAATTAGATAAAAGCAAGGCTGAAACCCAGCAGGGAAAGCTTCAGATCTTGCAGCTAGCTCCATGTCCAGGATCTGGGACTCACAACGGAATCATCTGGGCTTTAAAGGGCTTGATGCTTAAGCAAACAAGGCTTCTCTCTTGGGCTAGCACCACTGGATGGCCGCCATTTCCCTCAGTGGATGTGTCGTGACCCTGGTGTTTCCCAGCATCCTGCAGTCTTCATTACCACTTGGACTTCACCTTCACAGCTTCATGCAGTGGCCTCTCAGGGTTTCTGTGCGGGGACTCTGACATCCTGCCATACATTGTCTGAGTGGCTCTCTGGAACTGTGGTGCAAGACTCCATGACCCTCTCAATCTTGCATCTTTCATGCCTGCAAAACAGGTATCACGTGAGCTATGTTGCCATGCTCCAGTGCCGGTCAGTTTGCTTGGACCAGCACCATCTAAATCATCTCCTGTGTAAGGATTCTGGGGACCATTTCTCTAGCTGTTGAGCTGGTGAGGAACAGGAAGCTCTCCAGTTGTGTTCTCATTGCAGGTTGTTTTTTTTTTTCTAACAAATTTTCATTTTCACAAGACAGAACCTATGATGGGTGGAGTTTTGCCCTCAGGGCCCCTTTGCTGGTTCCCAGTGCAGAGCACCAGAGCCAGATTTTCAATGACATTAGCCTCTTTAACAATTAGATACTTTTGACATTTGCTCTTCCTTTGTTGAAATGGTAAATTTGGGTAGCCATCTTTCCTCGCCAACTCTTTTCTCTGTCACTGTGAACCCCGATGGGAGCAGTGAGCGGAATCCATGTCGCAGCTGTGTGTTCTTCTGCCAACATTGCCTCTGCCAAGTGAGTCTAGTACCCACGCAGCCCCGTCTAAGACGGAGACCACGGTGTGTCATTTAGTAAACTATGGAGAGAAGAAATGACTCCTAAATGAGCTCTGTAGAGCTATTCCAGGTAGACGCTACAGAGGTCCAGATTAGAGAGAGAGGGGGAGCAAGTTCTGATCTGAGGGATCTCTGTCCCAAGTGAGGGAGACTTTAATACCTGGTCAGTTCTGTATGTTAAGATGGCCTGGTGTCTCCTGCCAGTGGCCTGGGTCCTAATGGATCAGATTCTACTTCAGAGGGCACAGAGAGTGAAATTTCCTTGGGGTAGCGAAGCTTGATTTTAAGTTCTCTAGAGCATTCCACTTGTAAAATACTGCAACTTCCTGGACAGGAATGCTACCGCTGTCTGTTAGTCAAGGCAGTAGACGTGAGTGAAACTCGAAAGGAGGTGGTGGCCTGATGAGTGTGTGTGAGGTAGACGGTCCCAAGGAGGGCAAAGTAGCTGGGCACCAAAGCCTTGAGGGTTTACCACAGGGCAATCCTTTGGAGACATGGTCGTGGAGCCTGCCAGCTTTAAACTCAACTCCAGGGGCTGGAGACACAACTCAGCAGTTGAGGGCCTGTGCTGCTCTCGCAGAGGACCCAAATTCAGTTCCCAGCAGCCACACTGGGTGACTCACAATCTCCCAGGGATCTGATGCCTCTGGCCTCTGTGTGCACACCCCCCCCCCCACATACCCCGCCATATAATATAATGTTCAAATTCAACTTTATTTGAATGCGTCTAGATTCTCTGCCTGAGTATCACATGAATGGCCCCATCTGAGTCCCTGACTTGTTCCTCCTGGACCCTCATGAGCCAGGCCTCTATTGCCCGCCTGCCTTTCAGCATTCCAGTTTCCCAGCTCCCCCAGAGCCCTGCTCACAGTATTCAAGGACATTTCTAGCCCGATTTTCCCAACTCTTCCACGTTCCTCCCACAGAGCAGTTCCACAAGCCTGAGGGCCACCGCGCCTTATCACAGCAGTGCTGTGCTGATTTCCCTTTCTGTTGCTGTAATAAAACAGAACGAAAGGCAGCCTATGGTTCCAGAGGGAGAAGGCGCCATGGTGTTGGAGTGGAGGCATGGTAGCAAGGAGCAGTCAGAGCAGCAAGAGAGAAAACTGAATGTAGGTGAGGCTTTTTCTCAAAGCCTGTCCCTTCAGTAAGGCCACACGTCCTAAACCTCCCCTGACAGTGCCATTAACTGGGGGCCGAGTGTTCAAATGTTGGGGACTGTGGCTATAGGGGACACTTTTTTAAAGTTATCAGTGTTTTGCCTGCAGGGATGTTTGTGCACTGTGCGCATCTCCCATGGTTATTTGAGAACCACTGAGTAGGTTCTGGAAACCAAACTCAGGTCTTCTGCAAGAGCAGTGATGTTTTGTTTTGGTTTGGTTTTTTTGAGACATGATTTCTCTTAGCCCTGGCTGTCCTGGAACTCACTCTGTAGACTATGCTGGCCTCAAACTCAGAGATCTGCCTGCCTCTGCCTCCCAGGTGCTGGGACTAAAGGCACGCACCACCTGGTGCAGTAAGCGCTCTTAACTGCCCAGCCAGCTATTTAAGCCCAGGGGCGTTCTAACTGCCATCCACCCCTTGGAACCGATTTCTGTGACACATTTCTCACCGATGTCTGATGAGATACAAGAGAGAGAGGGTTTTGGTTCAACAGCTTGTCGTGGGATGGGGACGCTGCATTTGGTGGGAGGGGCATAAGAAATCTGGTTGCCTTAGATACGCAGTCAGGGGCAGGGAATGGGAGCTTTCCTATGATCAGATTACTTTTTATTCAGTTTGGGACCTGGGCCCACAGACAGCTCGGTCTGATTCTAAATCCCAGCAAGCAGACAAGATCAGAGCAATGGAACACCTTTTCCCCTCAGGGTGAGTCACTTGTGCCCAGTGCCCATGTCTTATCTTGACTGGTAGAGGATGTCGAAAGACTGTGATCTGTCGCTTTAACTCACAAGGACTGGCAGACATTAAAAAGATTGTGTCTGGAGACAGCGTGTCAGGATGGTTAATGCCTTGCCTTTCCCCTGGAGTGTGTGGCACCTGTGCCTCAGTTTCCTCATCTGAAAGATGAAGGCAGAAGAAGGGAAGTTGCCCAGAGTCACCATGAAAAACAGAGCTAAAGTGGCCCAGAGTGGACCCGGTTGTCACTGGGTTGTGGATGTGGCCATGGTCCCTATAGGACTGCTATTTCAGAGAGCTCTTTGGCTCCACGGGAGTGTTTAGTGCAGTAATTGCACCCTAGGGACCTGCAGTCGTTGGGGGATGAGGACTGTCGCTGGTTACTCTCCCACTCTGAGATACTCCTGCAGCAGGCGCCATGGAGTCTCCAGCCTGGGTAGTCTGGAAGGAAGTACCTGTGGTGACTCCTGTCACAGAGAGACCTGCCTAGGTTGTAAGTGCCCAGTAGCCCACAGTTCCTAGGAAGCATGCTGCCACTCTGGATCCCCCCCCTCAACGCCCCGTGCCCCAAGGAGCAGGAAGCTCTCCACAATGACCTTTGTATTGGCATCTCATGTTCCTCTCTGTCTCCCCGGCCCCTTGCCCCCCCCCAGTCCCTTAAGATCTTCCTCTTGTTCCCTGCATGGCTACATCCCGCATGGCCTGAGTAAGTCTCTTTGCCTTATTTTTCCTGTGGCTGGAACAAGGTAACTTAAGGGAGAAAGGGCTGAGTTCAGGTCACAGTTCCATGTGGGGGTGGTCAGGGCAGCGGGAGCATCGCATCTGCTGTCTAAAGAATGCAGCGGATGCTGCCTGCATTCTGGTGCTCTGCTTGACTTCTCAAACAGTCCAGGGCACCCTGAAAATGGTCTTACCCACAATCGAGATGCATTTGCCAAATCCATGAACACAATCAATGTAATTCCCCAGAGGGTCATCTTCCCTTAACGCTTTCCTGGCCCTGGTGACATCCAGGCTCCAGTGACACAAGAAGGGGTATGGTGTGTGTGTGTGTGTGTGTGTCTATGGGCATGCATATGCCATGGCACACCTGTGGAGCTCAGAGATCGCGCGGCGGCGGGGGGGGGGGTGTTCCCCTTCTACCATGCAGGTCTCGGATATCAAAGGTTATGACGCTTGGCAGTGACAAGTTTACCTGCTGAGTCCAGAAAGGGCTTTGTAAGCTTCTACACCTGGGAAGTGAGCACTCTTTGTATAAGGAACAGACAAAAACACAGCTGAAGGCTAATCTTGGAGGGTGGACAGTACCACCCTGAGACAGACCTATGAGGGTATCTGCTCCTCCCCATCCCTTCCCAAGCCCAGCCCCACCCTTCCCAAATTCCACCCCTCACCGAACCCTACGGTTCACATCCCTTCGCCAACCTGGTCAGTCTCAAAACTCCAAGAGCTGAGGAGAACCAACAGCCATGTCCTTCAAGCCTCGCACCCTATTCCAACCCCCGACAGCCATACCTGCAAGCTGGTAGCCAGAACATCAAGGGGATTTAAAACTCCTAGCGTGAGGTTGAGGCCAGCCTGGTCTAGGTAATGAGTTCCAGGACAGACAGAGCTACATAGTGAGACCCTGTCTTGACAAGCAGCAACAAAAAAACAAAACTCCAAAACAGAAAGAACACCCTCTCAAAGAAACCCAAAACGAAAATTGGGACCTGTGGTCCCAGTAGGAGTCTGAGATTGCTGACAGGATGGTCCATCCTGCACTATCCAGTAAGGTGCTCCTCAGAAAAGAACACACACACACACACACACACACACACCAAATAAGAAAAAAAAGAAAGAAAAACAAAAGGAAACAACAACCCACCAAAAATAAATAAATAAAATAAAATGGAGGTGTGGCCGTCGCCTCTAATTCCAGTACTAGAAAAGCTGAAGAGGAAGGACCGTCTGAGTTCAGGGTCAGCCTGGGCTACATGGTGACACTGTCTGTCAAATAAAATCTCCTTCTGCCCTTTGAAGCCTGTTGGCACCTCTCAGGAAGTTCACAGGGAAGTGGCTTGCACAGGCGTCTCCTGGCGCCAGAGTCTTTCAAACAACTGCAGGTTCTGCAGCCTCGGAGCCTTTTCCAGGGTGTGCCTCTCCCCTCCCCTCTTTCACGTAGGTGGAGACCTACCTGCTTCTCTAGCCACTTGTTCGTAGGAAGCGAGGGAGGAGGTTTGGGTGAGGTTCCTCTGCGGTGTCCCCAAGTCCACACCCGATGCCGCTTGGGTGCAGATGGTACCTGGAGGTGCTGGAGTCACTGCTGGAACCCTGTGGCTCACACCGGCTGCAGATGGCATACTCGGGACAGGCCACAAGAACACTGCCTGTGGACCATGCTCCCTACTGCCCCATCCCAAGTCAGGAATTAAATGAGGCAGGACTATGGGGAGAAGACTGCACAGGCAGCCACGGGGCTTGTTTTCAATCCAGCCCACCCATGTCTTCCCTTGTGGCCAGCTCAGGAGTCTTAAGGTGGGATTAGGTGGCCCCGGGGCGTGGGTAGACAGGCAGCCTTCCCTCTCTGGGGATGGGGACTAGGCAGTCCAGGGCATTGTTAGCAGGGATACTGGCCGGGGGACCTAGAAGGCCTCCTACTCAGAGTGAAGCTACGCAAGGACCCTGGGCTGGTTTATTCTGTTTGTTTTGTTTCTGTCAACACAAGCTATGCCATCTAGGAAATGGGAACCACGACTGAGGAATTACCTCCATCACGCTGGCCTGCAGTCATTTGGTCAGTAGGTCATTTGCTTGCTTACTGATTTCTACGAGAGGGCCCAACTCATTATGGACAGTGCCAGCCCTGGTCAGGCGGTCCTGAGTCCTATAAGAAAACAGGCTGAATGAGCTATGAAGAGGAAGCCGGAAAGTGGCATTCCGCTATGGCTCCTGCTTAGGTTCCTGCATCCAGGTTCCCGCCTTGAGCTCCTGCCCTGCCCTCCCTTCAGGGATGGAGTGTGATCAGGACATGGGAGCAAAATATGCCTTTTCCTCCCCAGTTTCCTTTTGGGCATGGTATTTATCAGAGCAATAGAAAGCAAACTAAGATACCCCAAGAGTAGACATGCTGGCTGACTTTGGCCATGGACCAGATGGATGAAGGAGAGACTGGTACCTCCCAGAGGAGGGAGGGAGGATCTGAAGAGGAGGGAACCAGCAGACCTGGCCATAGTTAAATGGGGCCTTCCACCAGAACAGTGTTGGCGGGGCCAGGCAGCCAATGAGACCCACAGAAGGAGCCTGGCCGATGGGCTAAAGGAAGAGGAGAGGAGCTAGGGTGGGCAGGATTTGTCCCTGGACAGGATGGGAAGAAGAAGATGGGGGCGGAGTGTCAGCACCGGCATCCAGTTTGTCTCCGAGAGAGACCTAGGCCCAGCCAGCAGGGTGGGGCATCAGTATTCCTGACTGCTGCCGACACCCAATTTTCCAGCTGGGTGCTCTAGCTGACTTTCAGTGTCTGCTGCTAGAGCCAGCTAATTGACAGGGAGAGCAGGCTGCCGGAGTTGGGACAGAGGCAGGAGACGGAGGTGGGAGGAGGGGAGAAGAGAACTGGAGGAGGAGAGAAAGAGGAGGTGAGCCAAAGGAGGGGGGAAGTGGAGGAAGGAAAGGAGGAGAGAGGGAGTGAGGGGACACAGAGGGGGCTGCGCTGGGAAGCCTGGAAGGGAACCAAGAAAAGTTGCTGTGCCTTTAGACAAGAACACAGGCCCAGAGAGATGCAGTGTCTTGTTTGCAGACACACAGCCCAGGAAGGAAGGCAGGATCAGAGGGAAGAGCTGTTTTCTGACTTTAGGGTGGGCATGAGAGCAAGGGGCATAGAGGAGGGGCAAGAGGCATGTGTCTAACGAGATTCCTGGTCATGGACAGTTCTAGATGCCACCTTGCTTGCTTGCCTGCCTCCATTCTGTGGCCACAGCGGCGGTAACTGGCATCCAGACTGATGTGTGAGCGTGTGCCCGTGTATGGGCTCACAGAGGCCAGAGGTTGAAATCAGATGGTTTCCTGAATGCTCACTGCTTTATGTTTTTTTAAATAGGTTAGAGAGGTGGCTTAGTTGGTTAAGAGCATACTGCTCTTGCAGAGGACCTGAGTTCAGTTCCTGACACCTTTTTCTGGCAGCTCACAACTGCCTGTAACAACTCTAGGGTACCTCTGAGGGCACCTGTATGTGGGTGCACATGTCTACACACATAAGAAAAGCAACGGCTGGAGTGTTGGCTCAGTAGTTAAGAGCATTTGTTGCTCTTGCAGAGGATCCAGGCTTGATTCCCAACACCCACATGGCAGCTCACAGAAGTTTGAAACTCCAGTTCCAGGAGATCTGATGCCCTCTTCCGGACTGCACAAGCACCAGGCTCATGTGGTGCACACACATGAAATTGCAAATTAAAATGTATGCCTTGGCAATGTTGAAGCATGCATGAGCAGCCCGTGTATGGTGAAGCATGCAAGGGCAGCCGTGTGTGGTGAAGCATGCAAGGGCAGCCGTGTGTGGTGAAGCATGCATGGGCAGCCCGTATATGGCAGTTCTGTTGAATTTGTCCATATGGGGTTTCATGGTCCAAGTTGATGAGGATGACTGACCAGGTCTCTTCCTGAAGAGGGCACTAGATCTCATTACAGATGGTTGTGAGCTACCATGTGGTTGCTGGGAACGGAACTCGGGACCTTTGGAAGAGTAGGTAGTGCTCCTGACCACTGAGCCATGTCTCCAGGCCATATATACATGCAGGCAAAACATCATACATGTTTTAAAAAAAATAATAAACATCTTTTTGATAAAGTAAAATCTTTTTGTTTGTTTGTTTATTGTATATGTGTGCACACACACCATGGCCTGAGCGTAGAGGTCAGAGGGACAACTTGTGGGAATCGGTTTTTTCCCTGCACCAAATGGGTCCCAAGGCTCAAACTTAGGTCATCAGGCTTGGTAGCAAGTGTCTTTACCTGCTGAGCCGTCTTGCTGGCTCTTTACATTCAATTTTTAAAGAGAGATTTTATTTGATGTTTAACTATGTTTGTGTGTCTCTGTGGGTGTAGGGGTGTGCACACATAAGTGAAGGTGTCCGAGGCCGTCAGAAGAGGGTGTCGGAACTCTGGAATTGGATTACAGCCAGCAGTGAGGCACCCGACAAAAGTTCTGAGCAGTATGGATTCTTAATGTTTTGAGCCGTCTCTCCAGCTTACTCTTACTCCCCCCCACCCATGGTCTCTCACTGAATCTGGAGCCCTCTAATTGGCTAAACTGGCTGGCCAATAGCGCTGGGGATTCTCCTGTCTCTGTGTTCCCACTCTGGGATAGCAGGTACCAGGTGCTCATGTACACAGCCAGCACAGTAGGGACTGAGCCATCCCCCCACCAGTATCTGCCATTTCTGATACTGTCTGTGCAGCTGGGGTGGGCCATGTGTCACCCCCACCCACCCACCCACCCACCATGGCGCTGACTGGAGTCATTAGCACTAATGATAGGATTGGGGGCCGTGTTATCACACACTTTCAGCCCTACTGGGGCTCAGGGCCCAGGAGGTGGGAAGGGGCTGGCAGGTAGCCCAGGGAGAGAGCTGAGGTGGATAGGAAGGGAGGAAGAAGAGGGGGCCTTGGGTCTGCTCAAGTTTCTCCATGGAGCTGTGCCTCTCAGTCCCCAGGACTCAGAACTCACCTAGTCCTCTGTGCCCGCTGCAGGCACTGGACTCTGTCCCCTCATGGCAAAGTATGCTTCCTGACAAGAGGGACCTCATCCAGTCTGGGAACTCAGGTGGCAGAGATGTAACTAATGCAGGAGAACCAAGCCCCATAGACTCAGTCCTGCTTCTGTTCACGTAGAGAAGTGCCGTCACCTTGGGTCTCCTTCTACCACTGCTCCAAGGGTCCTGTTTCTACCAGCTGGGATTTGGGTGTCCCTTCGCTAGCAAGGGTACCTCTAGATGCTGCATCTGTCCCAAGAGCAACCCCCTTAGTCCATGCTTGTCCCCTTGGCCTACTAGATGCTGCCTGCAGGCCTCTGGTGGGCACTGTCTTTGAGATCTAGGATTCTCTGGTTCTCCCAGGACTCCAGAGATGCACCCACCAAACCTGCTGTTTTCAGGAAGTACATACCCCTGGGGCAGCTTTATTATTAAGTATCCTGCCCCCAGTGGGTTCTTGCTATGTAGCTCTGGTTGGCTTCATACTCACAATCCTCCTGCCTCACCCTCCTAAGTGCTGAGATTAAAGGTGTTCGCCATTGTGAGGCACTGCACTCTCAGGTTCGAGTTTTGAATGAGTGTTGTAGCAAGCTTGTGTGACGCCTCATACGTGTAATCCCAGCCCTCTGGAGGGTTGAGGCAGGAGGATTGTTGTGAGTTCAAAGCCAGCCTAAATTTCTAAGACACAATGTGAGACCTTGTTCTTGGTCCCCTCACAACCCCTACCTAAGAAACAAAAAGGGTCGGGGAGACAAAAATCTCAAGATCTGGATTTGGATTGGGGGGCACTTGCTAAGCACGCACACAGCCTAGGGCTTAAGCCCTAACTTTGAAACAAACAAAAATCTCAAGGGCTGTGTTTCATTGGGTTTGACTGTATGGACCTATAAGCCCAGCCTTTTGGAGACAGAGGCAAGAGGACCATGGGAAATAAGTTCAAAGCCAGCCTGGCCCATCTAGGGAGACTGTTTCAAAACAGACAGAAAGCTGAGACTCCGCCTCCCTGGCCACTGCCCGACCTGAAGGCAATGAGTGGGAATGTTCTGGGCTGGAGGGGGTGAGCGGCAGGTTAGTGGAGAGAGTGGGATTTAGGATGGAATACCTACAAGGGCACAGAAGCCAACCATACTGCTTTTCAGACTCAAGGGGTGGGGGGTGGCTGCATTCCCCTGGGATGGAGCAGGACCCTTGGGCTGAACTGACCCTGTGCCAAGCAGACGATGGCCCTTGTGTGAGCTCAACATGGAGGGGAGGCTAAATGTGGCAGTGGGCAAGGCCTGGGGCCTCCCAGGAATCTCCAGGCCTCCTGGAGAAGTAGGCCGGATTTGGTCCTGCCAATGCAGTGGCCCCAAACTGGGGCAGGAATGAGGAATCTGGGCCGAGGACCTGACTGGTCCCTGGGGCAACACCACGTGCTCCAACCTCTTTCTTCCACCTGCCCCCAGGAGAGAGCTGGGCAGGATGAGGTCCTTCACTGCCGGTCTGTCCTGAGCCTCACAGTGCACAACCCGTACTGGATTCTGGCTAAACAGCAAAGAGCAGCCTGGGGTCTGGGCCCAGCCTCCCTGATACTACAGTTCAGCCTCTTCCTTGTGTGAGGAAGCTGCAGGGCCAGAGCAGCTGGAGGATTTGGAGGACTGCAGGGCCCCATGACGTGTCTTCCAGCTCATGCCCAGGAGAAGAAGAGAGGTAGCTGAGAGTGACTCAAATCTTTATTTTATTTTATTATTTTATTATTTTTTTTTTGGTATTGGTATTTTGCATGCATCTACGTCCATGTGAGGGTGTCAGATCTTGGAGTTAGAGTCAGTTGTGAGCTTCCATGTGGGTGCTGGGAGCTGAACCCGGGTCCTCTGGAAGAGCTGTCAACACTCTTTTTTTTTTTTTGAGACAGGGTTTCTCTGGTTTTGGAGCCTGTCCTGGGACTAGCGCTGTAGACCAGGCCGGTCTCGAACTCACAGAGATCCGCCTGCCTCTGCCTCCCGAGTGCTGGGATTAAAGGCGTGCGCCACCATCGCCCGGCATGTCAACACTCTTAACTACTGAGCCATCTCTCCAGCCCATGACTCAAGTCTTTAGGAGCTATATCAATGACCTCAGGGCTCTGTTTCATACCACACCTCCTCATGAAACCTCCTGATGCCACCCCACCAAGAAAATGTGGTCCTGTCCCCTGTCTGCTAGGACATCTACTCTGGTGTCCTTCTGCTCATGTGTTTTCCTGGAGGCAGGATTCAGTTGGTTGCTATGCCTTCTTTTTCCAGCGCAGGACCTCAGACATGGCTTTATCCTGTGCCCAGGAGAGCATGGTTGCTGTGACCAAGTTGTGCTGGTCTGGGCCTCGTTCGCTGAACAGATCTTAGGTCGACCCCCTCAGAGAAACTCAGGGCTGGGTTCCTGCATCAGCTCCCCAGTGAAAGTTGGGATTTAATACATATGTTTGCATACTTTCATTTACTTAAGTATGTGTGCTTGTATGCATTAATATGAGTGTAGGTGTGTGTTGTGGTTGTGGGAGTACATGGATTGCATGTATGTACATGTTTGACATGTTTGTCATTGTGCGAGTACATGGATATGTGTGCATATGTTTGCATTTGTGTGCATGTCATGTGTGCATGTGTGGTTGTAAGAGCATGAGTGTGCATACATATGTATATGCATGTAGTTCTATGTGGTTGTATGAGAGTGTGGGTAGACGTGTGGTATGTGTATATTTGCAGCTGTATGAGTGTACAGTGTGCCTGTTGGTATCACATGGCAACAGTTGCCTGTCATACCTGTGTTCTGCTGTTATAGCAGAAGATGCCTGCAGCCCATCACCCTGGCTGGGGGCAGAGGATTCTTTTATTTCCCAAGTCTTGCCTTCCACGGTGATTAAGTCTTGAAACTTTTCCTTAACCATCATATCTTCAAAATGAAAAACCAAATTGCATCTCCGAGAGCTTGGAAATCGATTTCTTTCAAAATGAACTTTTGGTGAAGCGATTCCAAAGAGAAATGAGAGGAGGAAGGAGGGAGGGGGAGAGGGAAAGGGCCAGGGAGGGGGGCGGACAAGTACTAGCCTTTCCTGGATGGTGGGGAGGCATCAGGAGTCCTCTGGAAGAATCACAGTGACTGACCATGTGGCCACAGTGGGCGCAGAGGCGATCGAGGACTCAGGGAGACAAGGTCTGCTGGATGTGAGCTCTCAGGATGGACTTCTCAGCACCCTGAGTGTGTATGGCCTCCTCTCCTTCCCGTTTCCTTCCAACATGTGTGTGTGTGTGTGTGTGTGTGTGTGTGTGTGTGTGTGTGATGGATGTGGGGCAGCTGGCCCAGTCTAGGAATGTGTCTGTCCTAGGAGGGTGTCACTCAGGGTCTGGGGGCAGAGCTCTGCAGGGGTTGGCCTTGTCACTGATGAACCTCTATGTTGTAGGAGTTGAATGGAACTTGAGAGTTCCCTGTCAGGTGGGAGGTCCATCCTGTTGGCCCCTCCCTTCCTGCCCAACACTGCCTCCTCCACCACTGCAGCTGCTGCTGCTGCTGCTGGACAATCCAAGAAATAGATTGGAGAGGAAGAGGCCAGAACAGGTTGGGGGAGGCTTAGAGGTTAGGGCAGTTGTGGGGAATAGAAGGGACCTGGGCTGGAGAGGGTGGCCCTTGGGGAGATGGGAGGCTGGAGTGGGCTGTGACTGGTGGCTTTTGAGCCAGGAGAGGCAGTAGTGCAGGCCCCACCTGCTCCCTGTCTGGCTCAGCTCTGGCTGGCAGCCGTGGGTGTTGAATACTGCTCAGCTGAGCAGCGAGCACTGGGGAGGGAGCAAGGCAGCTCGAAGGGTGTGCACTGCAGTGGTGGCAGCAGGAGGGGAAGTTGGCCAAGGTGGGGGCGGATGAGGAGCCTTCGGAAACAGGGCCTCAGGGGCCCAACTGAGCAAGGCAGAGCAGCTATTGGAGGTGGCCTGGACCAGGGATTGGTAGCATGCCCTTCTCTGTGAAGGCCATCCTCATAGTATGCCAAGGAATGGGCTGGCAGACTGCCCACCCGTGTGGGGAAACTGAGGCTCAGGAGAGCAGGCTGTCTAGAAGCCAGCCAGTTAGAGCTGGAACTCCAGAGCCCAGCACTGGAATAGGGCAGCAGGGGGTATGATGATATGATGAGTCCTTAGGGCTCGGGACCCCCATCTGCCCCACCTCAGAGAATCCTTGGACAGGAAGGGAGGATACCTGAGGAGAAGCAGACCAAGCTTAGTCTCTACTGCCCCAGGGCCTCAGTCTTCTTGGCAGTGAAATGGGCCTGCCTTGGGCTATCTGTCAATACTTTCATCTTTTGTGATTAACCCCGTTGTTCTAGCACTCAGAGGAAGTGGAGGGGCCCCAGAAAAACTGCCTCTTAGGTTTGGACCTCTGGTTACTCTCAAACAGTCTGTGCCTCGGTCTCCCTCCTGCATGGGGACCCCTGGTCTTCCAGGGCCATGCTGGCACAGGGTAGCTGAGTGCTGCCCCTCCATCTTCTCTCCTCCCTGAACTTTGTGCCACCCCAGCTCCCAGAACCCTGGAGAGCTCCTCTGATGAGAGGTTCATTTTCTTTTCATTGTGCAGGTGACAGACCCTGCTGCCAATAATCTCCTGTGACAAATCAACACTGAAGTCCCGGGCTCCCTGGCCCTGGCGGAATCCAAGTAGATCGAAGTGGAAAAAACCCAGGGGCTCCGGGGATGGGGCCTGGAGGGACTGCCACCCTCAGCAGGTGCATTGGGAGGGGCCCGCCCTCTCATCACCCTCTTAGTCAGCCTGGAAATCCCCTCCTTCCTCATCCTTCTGGGCGTTCTGAGGATGCGGGGCCTATCCTGAAGGGGATCCTGGAATGCCTGGGAAGGAAGGGATGGATTGTCTGTGGGACAACAGGGAGCCATGAAAGGTTGTGAGCCGAGGACAGATGGAAGGAAATGCAGTTTTCCTCCTTGTCTCTCCGTCTCTGCAGCATGGGGCTTTCAGGGGTCCCAAGGCTTCTCTCCATCAGGGGTGAGGGGCGTGAAGAGCGCTAGAAGTGGGACTGGTGTCTTGTTCTCTAGATAGGTGATCTCAAAGACGGGTGGCAGAGCCCGCGTCTGGCAGGGATGGGGGAGGAGAGGGGTTTGGGGGGTGGCAGAGTTTCCCCTCGTGGTTTCATCTGTGCCTCTTCCTTATTCTGAGGGTGGGGATCTGTCTGCGCTGACTCATTTTTCAGATGAGGAAGTCATCAGAGAAATCAGTGTTCCTGGCCTCTGAGTCAGTTCTGGGCACCGGGCAACGCTTAGAGAAGGGACGGGGTGAGTGGTTGAGGTTTTCCTGGCTAAACAGCCCCAGGATCCTCTCCAGACTGGGTTATCCTCAGCAAAACCCAGAGGCGAAATCATCCACTTTGGAAACTGACCTGACCTAGGCTACATGGTTGTACCACTTTAGGTGCCAAATCTTTGGACTTTTTCACTTAGTTGGGTCCCAGGGATGCAGGGTATGAGCCGAACAAAGTGTGCCCAACTCCCTGACCCCATGGCTGTGTGGCAGGATGGGCAGGGATAGAAGGCCAGGGCTGTGACAACCTGCCACTGCTCTGGACAGCAATACAAAATGGTTGTCAATGGGACAGCAGGGACTGAGCCCCCTTAAGTTCTTCAGGCTCTCCACACCCCAACGGAGCAAGCAGAGCATCAGTGGGGGACCTTCAAGCTTCCAGCCTCTCTCCACAGTCTCCATAGTGCCCCGCTTCTACCAAAGATGCTGCCCAGCACGGCTGGCGGTCTCTCCTTAACTATCACCCCCTCTTCTCCCTGGCTCTCTCTTTGTGTCTCTTGTCTTTATCCCCCTCCCTGTAGACCAGCTCCACAGTGACTTTTCGAAGTCTCCCCCCAGGCCCTTCTCAGCCTAGTGACCTTGCTGGTGACCGCTTGCTGTACCTCATTGGGTTCGCACCTACGGTTCTGATCCCCAGGGGCTTGTGTACACGCTTTCCAATCAGGTGACAATCCTGGGAGCCCAGCACTCTTCACTCTGCCACCACCCTAACTCTGCCTTCTGCCAGTCCTCCAGGTCACACTGGGTCCTGGCTCCTCCTCAATGCCCCATCTGGACCCAGGCATTTGGCAAGGAAGGCCAAGGTTTTGAGAGGCCTTTCTACTCCAGCCAGCCCTCAAACCTTATCTGTTCTTCCCTGTTGTGACAAGTGACCAGGCTAACCCTGGAAGGGCAGAAGAGAAGCATGTGAGTGTGTGAGTGTGAGTGTGTGTGTGTGTGTGTGAGTGTGTCCGTCCATGCGCATAAAAGTCCACCCTGGGGTTTTTTCAGTGGCATGGCATGCGTTTACTGTATTGGGCAGCCATCTGTGACGTTTCTGGAGACCTTTTTGATTCCCAGCCAAGCCCTGTACTCATCAAAAACAATGCTCCTCTCCAGGAACTCCACCCCAAAGTAGATTCACAGACTTCAGTGAATGCTCCAATGAACCCTTTTAACAGATGGGTAAACTGAGGCACAGAGCAACTCTGGTGCTTCCCTAAGCTGCTTGTCCCTCCTGCACCCCTTTCTTCTGCTCCCTTGTGTGCCTGCCATGCCCCATTGTGCTGAGAGAAGAGATGGAAGCTGTGAGGAGTTGCTCTGAGCCCCAGCTGACACTAGAAGTTGGAGGAGTCGCTCTCTCCTCTCCAGGTGGCATGTGACAGAAGCAAGGGTGGTCACACCTCTTTGCTGGTCCCAGTGTCTCTTTCCCTGAGACCAGGCCCTGCAGGTTGCCCCAGGCTATGCTGACATCACTTCTCCTGGGCTGTGTTGTTAAGGGAGGGGACAGGCTGGTAGTCAGTGGCATGGCCTGAGGGGACACCTCAGGCAAAAAAGAGTCTGATGTGGTCCTGGCCTCCAGGTGACCTCCACTGCCTGACACCCTCCCACCCCCACTCCCGCGTCTGGGCCTCTGAGGCTCAGTGTGTGTGCACGGTTTGTGTAAGTGTGTCTGTGTTTTTGCGCACATCTGTGTGTGTGTGCGCGCGTGTGCGTACACATGTGTGCATGAGTACACATAAGAATGTGTGTGTTTTGGGAGTTGGAACCATTCAGAACAAGACAAAGCGTTCACTGTGCTGGCAGTGTGAGCCGAGGGACTTAACAAGTCAGGCCTCTGACCAGGGAAGGTGTCATTCGACACAGGAATGTGTGTGTGTGTGTGTGTGTGATGTGTCTGTGTGGTGTGTCCATGTGTCCTGCCATAGGCTTAGTGACACCCCTGCAGATCTGTCCCTTCAGTGGGGACTGGCTGAAGACAAGGGTCGCTGTACCCAGGGACGGTGCTGGACACGGATGCTGAACTGTAAAAGCGGCTAGCTACTCAGCTGTTCTTTGGGATTCCATAGAGCCCAGTGTACGGAGTGGCAGGCTGAGTGTGCCAGCCACACCCAAGGCTCTCTGAAGGACAGGTCACCACTTGGAGAGGGCCCAAGTGAGAGGTGTGGACAGTACCACCACACCGTGCTTCCAGAAGACACTTCTCCGCAGGAGCCGCATACGGGGTCATACCAGGAAACGGAGACCACCGGATGAAGCTGAGGTACCTGGCAACACAGGAATTAAAAGGAGACTAGCTGACGTCCTGGGAAGGAGCAAGTGGTATCACCATAGTCTAAGACCATCGAACCTCATGGTGCATTTGGTGGGAGCAGCAGTAGACTTGGCCAAGCTTCTTCTGGGGCAAAGATGTTCCAGGACCTCCTGCTTGCCCATCGCACCAACCCCACAGGAGACCATTGATATGGAGCCGGAAGAAATTGCTTTCGGAGCCCAGGCGTCTTCAGCTGCTAGGCAGACCAGTCTTGCTTGCCAGAAACAGCGCGAGGGCTGTTGTTCTGGATGCTGCCCACTGCTCCCTGAGTGTGGCCTGGCCCCTGCAAGGCCCTCTTCAGCTGAGGGGACAGACTGTTTACTCTTCAGGGATCTCTCTGACCTCCAGGCCCTGACTGGGGATTGAACTGGGGTTGCAGACTGCAGAGTCCCTTTCAAAGGCATGGCTCTCAGCCCCAGCGGGGAGAGGAGAGCAGGCATGGGTGAGGCTGGACCCTCAAGAACGTTCCAAGTCAGAGAGGCAGAGAAAGCAATGGGCAGGTTGTAGGAGCTGTTGTGGGCACAAACTCTTGTAGACAGTGAAAGAATGCCCTCCAGGGCCAAGTAACAGGCCCAAGTGTCAATCTAAGCCTGTGACTCTTTGAGAGATTCTTTAAAAATATTTTTTATGTGTGTGTATGTGTGAGTGGGGTCATCCATGGAGGTTAGAAGTGTTGTCTCAATCTCCTGAGCAAATTGGAAGGATGGGGACCATGGGAGAGGGTTGAAGGGGAGGGCAGATGGAGGGAAGGGAGCAGAGAAAAATGTATAGCTCAATAAAATCAATAAAAAAATACAAATAAAAAGAGAAGTGTTGTCTCCTGTCACCTGGAGCTGGAGTTACAGGTGGGTGCGGGGAATTGAGCTCAGGTGTTCTAGGAACGCAGTGTTTACTCTTAACTGTTGGCCAACTCTCCAGACTGAGAGGGATGGTTCCTGAGATTAAAAGACCAGGCCACGAGTGCTGGAGAGCTAGCAACAGGCTATGCACGATCTTCAGAGACAGAGGCCTGGACAGAGGCCTGGAGGTGCTGGGGTCCCAGTCAGCCCCACCCATTGGGCAGGCTTTCTGGGATTCCCAAAGTGCCCATGCCCGTCTTGAAACTCCCTATCCAGAGCCCTGGGAGATGCTTAAGGCAGGGGCAGCTTGCCCTGCCTGCCACTCTCAGGCCGCTGGCAGGTACTAGGTTCTGAGGATATGCCAGGCAAGATTAAGAAGGGAGAGCTGGAGGGAGGGACCACTGAGATGAGGGAGGGAACAGTTGATGACTTCAAGAGCCCCCTGATCATTCCAGTGATGTTGGAGCAGATGTGTGTACACCAGGGGCCTGCTGGGTAATGGGCAGGGTTCTGAGGTCCTCTGTGGGCTTAGACCTGCCAACCCCTGAAGCTGGACTGGGAATCCCCTCTCAAGTCCTGGGGCCAGTGACAGGATCAGCTGCTCCCTGTAATGGATCCTGCCATTCTTCAAGGAAGTGACGGGTGCTGCACCCCAGGATGGGGCACCGGGAGCTGGAGGGGGTGTGGTGAGGGCCGTGCCCACTGTCTTTGTTGTCTCTTTCACAGGACCCCTTTACCTGGCTTCATCTTCACACCCTCCTGTTACTGGTGTTATTTTTAAAGTTGCGTTTTGTAAACATTTGCGCTTTATTTGTTTATTCGCTGGAATTACCGGCACACTTATGCATTCAATATTTAAAAGGTAAGTGTGTGCCATACGGAGGCTCCCCTCCCCTCCCCCAGGGACCAGACTCCCTCCCTGGAGGCAGCCTGCTTTGCCAACGACTTCCCCTCCAAGGTGTTCGCAGAAAGGAACAAACACAGGCAGAAGAAAAGCAAACAGGACTTTATGTTCTCCCCTGTCACTCAGAGAGCGGCCTTCTATCACTGGGGACTTCCAGGGTAGTTTCCCCGACCAGCATTGAGTTAACAACCAAGAACACTACTAAAAGTCCAGAGAGGTTAAGTCACGGTGGGTCTGGAGTCACAATGCCTGGTGGCAGGATGTTCAGCCGTCACAATACACCTATGGTGTGGGCTAGCACAGTCAGGGTAATTTTCCAGAGAGAGGCAAGGGATGAAAAAGAAAAGCAAGAGAGATGGCTGGGGGTGGGGAGGTGGGTGGGCTCTCCTCTCCCCTCCCCTCCCCTCCCCTCCCCTCCCCTCCCCTCCCCTCTCCTCTCCTCTCCTCTCCTCTCCTCTCCTCTCCTCTCTTCTCCTCTCCTCTCCTCTCTCCTCTCCTGGGAGTAGAGCACCAGGCTGACCATACCTCCCACCCCACCTGCCCCATCCCTGTTCAAGTTCCCCTGCAGGCCACTGGAGCTGGCATGTGCCGTCTGGAAAATGGGTGCATGGGGGGCAGACGGTATCAGAATATGAAAGTTCTGTCCTTCCCTGTGGAGGTCCCGGGATCCCCTTGACCCTAGTACAGCTTCACTGAGGCGTGAGAGCACAGCTTTTGAGTGCTGAGTCCTGGACACACCCATTCTGGGTCCTAGCTGGGCCCTGGGCTAGCCCACCTTTGGTCCTAGCCAGTGGTCTGATAGAGTCACTGTAGGTTTGGATTCCTGCAGGGAAGTTTTCCTGTTTGTGAACTGGGTAGGAGCAAGAGAACCAGATTAGGAAGGAGGTGAAATGCCTTGAACGATGGTCTCGTCTTTAGCAGGGGCCCAGTCAGTTGTTGCTGTGGCTGATGCTGGAGACCTTGGAGAAATCACTAGGACTTCCCAGCCCTCTTAATTTTCTGATGCCTACAGCATATAAAATCAGAAGAATTCCCAAACTCCTGGCTCCAGGGATCCTCCTGCCTCATCCTCTGGAACAGCTGGGACTGTGCACCTGCCATTATGCTCGGTCATTCTTTCTGCTCACCGGCTTCTCTGAAAATATCCAGAAAAGGAAGAGATTGTTAGCCTCCATCAGGCCTGACCCTCTGATTTGCTATGTGACCTTGGGGTGTATACTCACCCTCTCTGTGTCCACATTAGCTCACACCCATCCCCCAATTTAGCAGTTTTCAAACCCTAGCTGCATGTCAGCACCCTACCCATTCCTGACCCCTCCTCACACCCAATGTGAACCAAAACACTCGCTCCCCAACCCCCACCCCCACCCCAGGGACTCTGCAGGCCCAGAAACTGCTCCTATGAAGGGCAGAACAAAGGACCCCAGGGTATTGACTCAGGGTTCAGCCTCGGCCCTGACAGATGAGGATCTTGGGCCCAGCCTCTCTGTCCTGTTGAATCCCTTGCCCAGATTTACTCTTAGAGGCCAGGGGTGATGTTTCTGGTTATGTAGCCCAGACTGGTCTAAAACTCAAGGCAATCCTCCTGCATCAGCCTCCCAAATGCTGGGGAACCAGGTATGTGCTACCTCCAACAGCTCCTGGGCCTCTCTAGTGTTCTTCCCACACTCCAAGTGCCTAAGACCCTGCTGTAGACAGGGGAAGGGGGAGGGGGGAGGGGATGGCAAGCTGTGTGTGTGTGTGTGTGTGTGTGTGTGTGTGTGTGTGTGTGTGTGTGTGTGTAGGGGGGAAGCTTTCTCCTTGGTCCCTGGGGGCTTGTGTTCCACCCTGGCTCCTGAGGAGGAATGGTTTGGGAGAGGGAACTGATTGAAATGTACTTTTCGTTTCGGGGGAAAATTAAAGTCTTCAATTTGAGAGCGTGGCAGCAATTAGTGTTTAATCACGGGAGGTTCTAGAATGTGGAAAAGTGCCCTGGCTGGGGAGGGCACCTGGCCCTGGGGCTGATTACAGACCTGCTTCCTACTGGAGTGCCAGTCAGCACCCCCCCCCCCCCCGCAAAGACTAAAGTATAATTGGTGTATCCATTTGTTTTCTGAAGGAAAGGAGCAGGACCTGGAGAGAGGATAGCTGGGTCCTGTTGCTTCATCCTGCTCTCCGGGAGGCATGGGGAGGAAGAGAGGGAGCGAAGCCCCAGGAAGGAGACCCCAGCATCTTCCTTAGAGACTGGCTTTGAAGCCTCTCACACCTGGGTCCAAACCCTGCCTCTGACATTTATTTACCAGCGGCACGACCATGAGAAATCCACAGGTCTCTGTGCCAGCCTCATGGCTAAGAAGGGGACAACCCAGTGTGAGGCTGCCCCATGCCCTGAAAATGTGCCTCTGACTGTTCTGGAATGTAGTAGGTCCACGCTGAGGGGAAGAGGAAAGGGGTGTCAGTTAGGGTGGGACTGGGCCCGAGCACCCTGCTGAGCAAGGCTTGGGCCACAGACTCTGGATCCCAGCAGACAGAGCTGGGGTTGGGGATTATGGATTTTAGGATGAAGGCCTTGGCCTGCTCCCCGGTGATGGGCCCTCTGCAGTTCTCGAGGAGTCTGTTATCCTGTTCCACTGAACTTCCCTCCCAGCAGTGGCGGCCGTGGGGGCCAGCCATGATAGTCTAAGTCTGGGCAGGTCACCCAAAGGAAGTCCTTTACTTCCAACCATTATCACCTGGGACTCTGGCCATCAGTAAATTTAAATAAAAGGCCTGAGTCTCAGTAGTTTACCCTGAAGCAATACCTGGTAGCAGGAAAACCCCACAAGCTGAAATTACCTGACCCCCACCCAAGAGCAGACCATTCAAAAGAAATGCCAGATAGGATCACCTGCCAGCACACCCCACCAGGACACCCCGAGACAAATGTCAGCCAATCAGGGGTCCTGAAACCCCACCTTTACTACTATATAAACCCAATTCTAATTGAGCTCAGGGCTCTCTGGTTATTCCAATACCGAGTTTGCAAACTCGATTAAAATAAAGGCTCTTTGCTTTTACATATGGGACTCGGTCTCCTTTGTTGGCTTTTGTGGGGACCCCATGGATTTGGGCATAACAGTAGCAACCAGACAGACTCGCGTAGCATCGGACCCCTTGCTAGCTGTGCCTGGAGTCTTGTTGGGCATCTCTTCATGGACCTGCCATTCTCTTTGTCCCTGGCTGGTTGTGGATAGTAGTAGTGTTCATCTTCTTGCCCCTCCAGCGAGGTGGGTGTGTTGGGGAGGGTCAGCTCTCAGGGACAGTTTTGGGTTCTGAGTGGGTGAACTGGCCTCATGCTCATGTCCAAGAAGTCTAGATGACATTCCTGATACCGTGTCAAGTTTTCTCTGCCCTTGAGCTGGCTTCTCATTACTCTTCAGTGAGGCAGAGACAATCACTCCCATTTTGCAAACGGAGAAACTCGGGCTTCTCCCAGCGAGGAGCCTAGGGTTGGGCTTGGTTGGGTTGGCACGGAGCCAGGGCTCTGCCCAGTTCTGGCCTCTCTGCTGGAGTCAGAGGCTGCAGCTGCGTGGGTGGGCAGGAGGGAGCAGGCCCACAGGCTTGGCCAATGGCCCTTGGTAGGCCTAGCATGAATGGGAACAGGAAGTGCTAAGTTCAAGTTCTGATCTGGTGGGAAGGCAGAGTTCCTCTATCCCCTCCTTTTTTTTTTTTTTTTTTTTTTTGGTTTTTCGAGACAGGGTTTTTCTCTGTGGTTTTGGAGCCTGTCCTGGAACTAGCTCTTGTAGACCAGGCTGGTCTCGAACTCACAGAGATCCGCCTGCCTCTGTCTCCCGAGTGCTGGGATTAAAGGCGTGCGCCACCACCGCCCGGCTTGTCCCCTCCTTTTTCACTGCCTTCATCTCTCCGGCTGGGGAGGGGAGACTGAGAGTTGGGGCTCAGGAAGAGGGCTTAGACCTACATTGCCAGAACTCCCGAACTGTGTCTCAGCTTTCCCTTCTGCCCAACAGGGCAGGGCCCCTCCCCTCAGGTCTTGCTCTAAGTAACAACAGGTATGGCTATAATGCAGTGGTTCTCAACCTTCCTAGTGCTGCGACCCCTTAATATAGTTCCTCATGTTGTGCGGACCCCCAACATAAACTTATTTTCATTGCTATTTCATAACTATAATTTTGCTATGGTTATGAATCATAATGTAAATATCCGATATACAGACCCTCTTGAAAGGGTTATTCGATACCCCCCCCGTGACTCACAGGTTGAGAACTGCTGCTGCAATGTAAGGGGTGAGCCTTGTAAAAACCCGAGGGGAGGGGACTACTTGGGAGGGTCAGTCCCCGCAAGATACCACCTAGTCATTGGGGGTCGCAGAGTCTGGGGGTGCATACTGAAGTTCCGAGTTATATCAGAGCCCAACTCCTTCCCTTTCTGTACCTTCTCCATCAGATCCAAGTGAGGGACCTTCGCAGCCAGGCCTGAGTGGGTGGGTAGGTGGTGCTGGCTTAGCCAAGAAGTGCTGCCTCTGATTCGTGGCTGGTTTCCATGGCAACCGATTGATTGCCCCAGCTGCAGACTCAAGGAGCATGAGCTGTCTCCCAAGCTGGGCTGCCTGGGAGACCACCAACAGCGGTGGCACCTATGCCTCCCCAATGGAGTCACCTTAGCTCAGCTCAAGAGCCATCTTTGGCACCTGCTATGCACGCACGTTATGACGTAGCAGGAGGAAGGCCCTGGCATGTGTGAAGCACCTACTGTGTGCAGCTGGAGTCCCAGGGCCTTGAACTGAACTTGACCCAGGCACATCCCAATCCTAGAAGCCTCACCAGTAGGCCCAGAGGCTTCTCTGGGGAGGCAGTGTGAGGTCTTAAAACAGTTAGTGGGAACAATTTATACCTCTGGCCCACCAGGACACCAGGGCAGTAGCATGGAACCCTAAGGTTGGAGAGAGAGTCCCTGCTGAGGGAGGCTGGGCTGGAGAGATGGATAAAGCAGGATACATCTTGGCTGAGAGAATGGTGGGGTGAGAGGGGAGGGGATCAGGCAGGGCACCAGGGTAGGTAAAGGCAGGGCGGGTGACCAGCAGGACTCTGGGCCAGTAAGCATGGCAGGCTGGTGTCTTTCTGATTTGTGTGCTCTGGCCACACCTGCTTTCTTAATTATCCTGACCTCTGCCCCGCTTCCTCCAGGCCTGGAATAGGGTTTCCTGTGCCTAGGCCTGCAGAATCTCTAGCCTCCCTAACCACAGGTGAAGAAGGCTGGTATACTCAGGCACTGGTATGGTTCTTTGCTTTTTTATGCTCTTGCATCTCCCTGTCTCCCCAACCCCTAAGTCCCCCCCTCCCCGTTCTGGGACAGTCCCCTCTCCCCCCCACACCCGTCTCCTTTCTTGACCTTGGGGGTAGTTTTACAGTGAGCCTGGTCCTGGTCCCAACCTGTTTCCTGGACTGTGGTTCCCACCCCAGCCCTGCCCTCTGTCCTGGCCCTGCCTCCTCACCCTCTTCCTTCTAAACCTCTGCCTGGTCTCTGGTCCCCAGATGGGCGCTTTAGGCCTGGCCTCATTGGCATTCTACCCACAGCGGCCTTAGTCGCAGGCTAGCTGCAGGAGCTATTCGGGTGAAGGAGCAAGGCGGAGAGGTCAGGCTGAGGGCTGAGAGGAGGCTGTGGGGGTGCTCCGGGGTGGCTGCCTGAGCCTCAATCTGGGGTCGGAGAAGGATAAGTTAGTCCAGCTCGGGCCAGACAACACATCACACTGCTGCTGAACACTGCCAACCCGGAACTTCAAACCTCTGCTCATCAAACCCAGCAGCCAGGGAGGCCCTCCTGGTCTTCTTTGGGGAGGTGAGGCCCATCCCTAGTGGGAGAGCTGGCAGAATCCACCCAGTCTGACATCCTGACAAGGGGGCAGAGTCCCTATATTCTCGTACTCTCTGATATTCCTGGATTCCTGAAGTGCCGCGAAGCTTCCAAGGAGGACTACAGCCCCCACAGGTACAAACAGGTGAACAAGGACAATAGGCATAGAGCTTGAGCCTTCAGAGCAGGAACCAGGAGATTCGGAAGGTTGTTGAGCCAAAGAGGGGAGTGGGGATCCTAGCTGTATTCGTTACTTATTTCATTCTTTTTCATTTAGTTTTTCCTTTTTGAGACAGGGGCAGGCCACCTATCCTGAGAGTGTGGGATGGAAAAGGAAGGACCTGGAGACAAGGCTCAGTTGGTAGAGTGCTTGCCTTGCTTCTGTAGCCCAGGCTGGCCTCCAAGTCACATTTTTCTTCAGCTCTGGGATGCAGCATTACAGGTATGCGCCACCCCCATCTGGCTTTCATTTATTACATAGTTAGCTAAGTCTGGTCCACACTTTTGCTGGGACTGAAGGTTCAGAAAAACCAATTCAGGTCCTGGTGCTCCCTGGGCTAACAGGAGCACCAGTAGATACACATGAATATTCATAAGGGCAACAGGAGAGGCTCATGCATATTCATAAAGACAGCAAGATCTCACCAGGGGCAGCCCTGAGGTTGGGGCAGATCTATAAAGGTGTCCAGGACTTGGGGCTTGCTATGAGACTTGGGGGAGGGGCAAGCAGATGATGTGGGCCCACGCTGGACTATGAATAAGGAAGAGAATTCAAGGACAAAGACCCATCCACTGCACAGGAAGAGCAGACTGTAGTGGTTAGATCAGAGAAAGATTGTAATCGACATTTAGGTGCTGACTGAGGTTGTGGCCTCCATGGGAAGAGGAAAGGAGCCAGAAGCCTGCAGGCCACCTGTCTTGAGAGTATGGGATGAAAAAGAAAGTGGCTAGACACATGGCTCAGCTGGTAGAGTCCTTGCCTAGCATGCGTGAAGCTATGGGTTCAATTCTCAGCACCGCGTAAATAAGATGTAGGGGCAAATGCCGATAATTCCAACTCTAGGCAGGTGGAGGCAGGAGGCCAAGGAGTTCTAAGTCATCTTTGGCTACCCAGTGAGTTCGAGGCCAGCCTGGGTTCTATGGGACTCTGCCTGTCCCACCAAAGCAATCACAGCAAAATAACACCAGCCAGCTGCCACTACCACCAAAACAAGAGACACACGAGAAGGAAGAGCTGTGAGCAGAGATGAGGGCAGCCAGCCAGGCCTCTCACAACCGCACCATCCAGGAAATGCATGCTGGATGCTGGAGATGAAGGCAGCTAGGCTTGGCCATAGATGGGGTATTCACGGCGGAGGCTCAGCACGGTATGATGGAGCTAGGGAGCAGGGACTGAGAAAGCAAAGATATTTACCCCTATGCAATGGTGGGGAGTGAGGGCCGCCCAAGAGCAGGTGCTCGGCACCTGTTAGAGATCACAGGTGTTTTTAAGGGTGGTGTTGAAGGGCACACAGGGCTCAGTCTTGGGCTCTTTCCCAGACTTCGCGCTTAACCATCGTTGACCAGCATTCCCATTTGTTCAGATGAGAAACTGAGGCTGGAAAAGAGCCACTCATGCCATTGGTGAGGGATGGCAGCCAGATTCTGGAGAGGACTGGACAATTCTTATTTTGGGTTTTGGAGTTATACCTTGTGGGCTAAACTAGCCAGCTTGGCTATTGTCATGGAAACACCACCACCACCAAATGGGCTGTATTTAAACACAGCCATGGAGTATGTGTGTGTGTGTGGGGGGGGGGGGATGAAGCTCAGTGGGCAGTGGCAGCCTAGCACCACAGAGGCCCTGGGCTCCACCCACTGCATTGCAAAACAATCACTCTGGTGCGAGCTAGAACACAGAAAGCCCAATCTCATACAAATTTCACAAGGCAGGAAATGTTTGGTTTTTTTCTCTTTACAAAGGTCTGAGCTGAACATAACAGTGCATACCTGTAATCCCACCATGCAGAGGCTGAGGCAGGAGAACTAACTGAAAAATAGGGGCCAGCCTGGGCTACATAGTGAGATCCAGTCTAAAAAAAAAAAGGGAAAGAAAAGAAAAAAAACAAGGCAAAGCTTGGCCTTGGGTTGTGGCTCCCCCTCCAAATAAACGCAATAAAATGAAAGAAACTGCTTGGGAGGCTGGGGCAATGGGAGATGGCTTTGAATTCGAGGCCAGGCTGGGCTATGTAGTGAGCTTGGGGCCAGCCTGAGCTATACAGTGTGATGGCTTGTCCCAAAGCAAACAAACGAACAAATTGCCTTAAAAGGGGGGGGGGAAGCATGATTTGTTTTTGTTTATGCAAGACAAGGTTTCTCTGTGTAGCCCTGATTGCCCTGGAACTCACTCTGTAGACCAGCCTGGCCTAGACAGAGATCCACCTGTCTCTGCCTGCCGAGTGCTGGGATTGAAGGTGTGCACCACCACCGCCCAGCTATAAAAAGAATGATTGATTGGTGGTTATCCTAAGGCAAATGGCAACAAGACTGGGGCTCCTTGGATGGTGGTCTGCAAGTGTCTTTGGCTTTCAAAGTGCTGTCCAAAGTTGAGTCCCCTTCCCTAGTCTTGTCTGTACTGGGTACCTCCTTCTCCTGCCTTGAGATGCCTGCACATGAACCCGCTCTTAGAATACCCAGCTCAGTCAGAAGGCACCAAGAGGAAAATCAACCCCGAGTCCCCCATCTAGAAGAGGGTTTTTCCCCAACGGCTCCCCAGTGGGAAGACCTGAGAGCTTCAAGACTTCTCCAACTGCAGGGTCACTGTGAGCTCTCACCAGGGGTGTGCCTGGGGAAACTGCCTCCTTCCCAAGTGCCTCAGTCCCCCATCTTTTCATTTGTCTTCCTTAATGACTAAAGAATGGCATCCTACCCTCTCTATAGCCTCTGGGTGGCGTTTCAAATGCTTTTAAACACCGGACTCCCTCGGTGGCAGCGGTGGCAGCGTGGCAGGGAACCCTGTGGGAGCCTGCCTGGAGGGTTGGCCATTATCAGTTCAAATAGAGGAAAGACCATCACCCCTGGAACGGAACTGGACAGAGCAGCAAGCCCCACTTAGCGGCTGTGGTAGCTGTGATCTATTTAATTCCTGCTGACCTGGACATTGTTTATTTTATTTTATTTTATTTTATTTTATTTTATTTTATGTGTATGGGCAATTTTCCTGTATGTTTATCTCCCTTGGTGTCTGCGGAAGCCAAAGAGGATATTGTATCTCATTGCTTGGAATTGGAATTACAAACACTGTTGTGAGATGTCACATGGATGCTGGGAATTGAACCTGTGTCCTCTGGAAGAGCATCCAGTGATCTTAACCATCTATCTCTCCAGCCCCTTAGACATAGTATGTACAAGAGAACAGGGACCTAGAGAGTCAAGGCTCATGGGACTCAGCTAACCCAACTGGCTTGTCTAAAACTGGGACCATTCTGGTTTGTTCTGAGATGGGTTTCCTCTAGCCCAGACTGGTCTGGAACTTGCTACGTAGCTAAGTGTGACCTTGAACTTCTGATTCTCCACCACTTCCTGTTTCCTGGGATTACAGGTGTGCGGCACCATACTGGCTTATGAGGCCAGTTGTCTCTTTGTTGGTTTGTTTTGAGACAGTCTCACTCTGTAGCTCTGGCTGGCCTGGACCTCACTATGTTGACCAGAGCCCCCAGAGATCCGCCTGCCTCTGTCTTCCGAATGTGAGCAATTGGGGACTGTTCTTAAAGCCTGTGCCCCTGCTTCCAGCTGGTAGTGGGCAATGGGACCTCCCAGGAACCTTCCAGTGGGGAGGGAGAGGACATGGCAGCATACGGCAGAGCCTAATGTGGGGGTGGGTGTAGAACGGAGAGACCCCACTTCCTGACTTTGTCTTCTGTCACAACCAGATAGTTTAGAGTGAGTCAGAGGGCACCCCCTTTCCCATTCAGCCATCATGAAGCAGGAAGCACCATCCTCCAAACCCACTTTCTTTTTGTCATATTTTGGACCAAGTCCTCCACTAAGCTTGACCTTGACAGAGGGAATAAACACAGAAGCGGGCTGAGTGGTTTTGGCTTTCTGTTCTGGGCACATCTCAGCAAGCAGGAAGACTGTGGAGGTGGGTTGTCTGCTCTGGATGGAGCAGGTGGGGAAGGGCAGGGGCTCCGCAGACAACGGGCAAAAGGCAGGAGCTGGTGATTCACGCGTGAGAGGAAACGCACGCGCTTAGCCACGGCACAGAGATAATTCATTCCCACTCAGCTCTGAAAGCCATGGAAATTTTAATAAATGTAATTCCATTCAAATGAACAAATATTTTAAAACATGCAGTTATTTAATCTACCACTGAAGAACACTCACTGTCTTCAACAGCTCGTCACAAGCCTGGGCGTCCCCTCAAAGCCTGCCATGTGCTACTTCCCAGCCGGGCCCCAACTCACAGGTGAGGAAACTGAGAAGGGATGAGTCACCTCGCCATCAGCTGTCAGGTGACAAGCAGGTGGCATAGAATGGCTAAGTTGATAGATCTCAAAAGTGTGGTCTTAGACTCAGAACCCTCAACGTGGCCTAGGAATGTGTTAGAAACCACACTGGTAGATTCTGCCCAAGACTTGAGAGGAAACCTTGGGGCCACACATCTATTTGTTCAAGCTCTCATTGGGGTGATGTGGCTGGGACGGCTCCCTCTGCCTTCTGGGGGAGTATGCAACAGGGGTTAAACAATGTCCATTTGATTATCTTAGTTCTCTTTCTCCTGCAGGTCCCTTGACCTGCCGAGCCATCTCTGTAGCCTGGCACTGGGTTTAGAAACATATAAGACTGGAAGCAACTGAAGTCTCCAGCCGTGAGAGCTATGGGTTGGGTAGTTTGGTTGCTGTGTAGTAAAAAGGCGGTTTGTGAAGGCTGTACAGTATGGCACAGTGAGTTTCAGTTCTGCCCAAGGCTTTTCCCAGGGTTATCAAAGGGCATTCTGATCCTAGAACCACCTCAGTCCTGAGCAAATGCAGACACATGGCCACCCGACATGGAAGCGCTGGTAATGCTGCAGGCAGAATTGTTCCCTTCTGTCCTCCCTCTGGGCAGGGAGTATCATGGTACTTCGCTCCTCTTGAAGCTAGGTGACCATATGACCTTCCGTTGCCGGTGAAACATGATAGGGAATGATTGTCCTTCTCAGACAGCGCTCCTGGTGGTCTGTGCCAGGATGGCACCGAGTCAGACTGGGTCCCTGAATTCCTGTGACAGAGACCCTTATTCTACTCCCTACATGATAGCATTAGACACACCCTTTATTACTAGTATTGTGTGATACTGTTCCTGCGAAGATGCGGACAAAAGCCTATCCATCCCAGATGGGAAGCCAAAGACAGATCAAAATAAGACTAGCACCAAAGTCTAGTCCAGTTGGTGAGCCAATGAGTTTATTGCGTTTATTTACAGAAGTGTGGGTGAAGAGTTACTTATAGGGACAGAAATGACTCAAAGACAGCCGCCTCACCAAAGCCCACCCAGCACGGGTGACATCACAAAAGCTGGCAACCTGGAGCACACTGCACAGTCTGTAGGCAGCTGGTCGGGCTTGAGAGGGTCCTTTCCAGGTAGCTCAGTTGCGCTAAGTCTCTTCCAGTCACTTACCTGCCTCTTTTAGGCAGCTCAGCTTGGAGGGCAGTCCTTACTGCTGAGAGACGCTGAAGGAGGGGCCAAGGGAATCTGGCTGGTTTCAGGGATTTCCTACTTCTGAACTTAAGGAGCTGCCCTCCAGGATAGAACATTGTATCACTTAGAACAACCTGTGTCTTAACCTCCAGGATGAAACATTGTATCGCTTAGAACAACCTGTGTCTTAAGGAGCTGCCTTCCAGGATGGAACATTGTATCGCTCGTATGGCAGTAAATTGCTTACACAACAGCAAGCCTTAGGGCTTGTTACTAAAGGATGCCTTCGCTTGCCCTGACTGGCTGGTCTGTGGGATATGGGAACATCACAGGACTAAAGCAGATGCAGACCACTAAATTGTATCTGCGGTACCACTTTGGAGACCTAACTTGCTACACATGTGGGCGTGCTGGACAGGTTGGGAAATGCTGGCAATATCCGCTGTACTAAAGTCACATGACTTTTATTTTCTTCTCTATTACACTGTCCAGTTTTCTCAATGGAGGATGTCATTAGTTTTTGGATGGTGGATATTTTATTAAAACGATAATTTCTTTGCAGCAGAGATGGGTCCTCTCTGGACCTTTATTTACTCAGGGGATAGTGTTTATGGCAGTAGGGTCACGACCCCTGTGGGGGTGGGGGTTGAACAATCCCTTCACAAAGGTTGCCTGAGACCATCGGAAATCACAGATATTTACATTACAATTCATAACAGTAGCAAAATCACAGTTATGAAGTAACAATGAAAATAATTTTATGGTTGGGGGGGTCACCACAACATGAGGAATTGAATTAAAGGGTCACAGCATTAGGAAGGTTGAGAACCACTGCTTTATGGAGAAGGGATGGATAGATTTAAGCCTCAGTGGATGGGCAGGCTGTGGAGGTTGGGATCTGACCCTCAGCTTCCTCCCAGCCCGTACTTGGCCGGCACCGTTGTATTAAGCAATCCATTCCCAACAGTCATCCTTTGGATGGGAATGGTCCTGTCTCTCTGTGGGCTGTTGGGAGGAAGCAATGTGTTCAGAAGATGGAGCATTTGGCTTCTGCATTTGGCTTCCTCCAGGGTGCCTGTGTGTTGGCGTCTTAACAATGAGGAGCTTTTGTTTCCTCTGGAAGGAAGGAAGGAAGGAAGGAAGGAAGGAAGGAAGGAAGGAAGGAAGGAGAAGAAAGGAGGAAGGGAGGGAGGGAAGAAAGGAGGGGAGGAGGGGAGGAAGGAAGGAAGGAGGAGGAAGGGAGGGAAGAGAGAGGGAGAGAAGAAAGGGGAGGAGGGGAAGAGAGGAGGAAGAAAGGAAGGAGGGAAGGAGGGAAGGAGGGAGGGAGGAAGGAAGGAAAGCAGGCTGTTGTTGCTGGCTAACACACCCTTGGCTGGGGCTCTGGTTAAACAGGAGATGGGATGAAGTGCCTTGGAGCCAGCCACACAGCGCTTTCACCCTCCTTGAGGGAAGCCCCAGACCTCCATGCTATTGCACTAGAAACTTAGCTATGACCACATCATTGGGGCAAGAGAAAGGCTGGAGAGCTGGACTGGCACTCTATGGCACAGGATAACTGTCCCCGCATTGGAGAATGCAGGAGGAGGAACAGCCCTGGCAGGGTGGCTGGTATGTGCTCGGCATCAGTGCTGACTCAGGTGGGCTGGGCTGTCTGTGCCTACTATGGAACACTGGGTCTTCTAGAAATGAAGGGGAGGCTGAGTGAGGAGGTGCATACTGGGAACCCTAGAATTTCAGAGGCTGAGGAGGGGGAATCACGATGAGTTGAGGCCAGCCTGGGTTACAGAGTGAGGCCCTGTCTCAGATAGCTGTAATCCCAGTATTCAAGAAGTCGAGGCAGGAGCACTGCCCATGAATTCTAGGCCTGTCTAGAATTGTAAGACTGTTTCAAGCAACCAAAACCACAAAACAATTCTCCTAAGTAAGAAAATGAAAATCAAGGGACTCTCTAGGATCATTACGGCAAAGTTGTTAAGGCTACATCACAGAGAAGCCAGTGGGCTTGGGAAGGGCCAGGGACTTCTGAGACCCATAGAAAATCTACTTCTTCCTTGGGGCTGTCCTGAGCCAGCAGGGCAGCTATAGGCTCTGGGTCCCAGGATTACAGCGGGGAATCCCCAGCTTCCAGTGGCCCAGAGCCACACGGCCATTGAGAAGCTAGGATTTAAACCCAGGTATGCAATTACTTACAATATGCCATTGGGCCAGGGCAGGATGAACAAGAAAGGGAGACAGGACAGGGTCAAGAGGGGACTAGCAGGAAGGCAAAAGGGGGTACAGCAAAGGAAGTGGAGAGCTTCTGGTCTAGCCTAGGTATCAGTCCCAATACGGGAACCTACAGCTCCCTCCACTGACTGACCTGTTCATCCTGAACCTAGCCTTGTACCAAGCTGTTGGGGAGTCTGGAGGCCCCCTGACATTCAGGCTGCTGCCCAGCCCAGTCACCAGCTTCCTTACATACCTGCCAGTTCCCCGTGTCTTCCTCAAACCATCTTGATGGAGCGTCCCCAGAGAGAGTCTGGCCACTACCCAACAGTCTAAGGCTGTGTACGCCTGGCTAGACAGGCCTCTCTGTTGCTTCCATATCCTGTTGTTCTAAGATAGGTCCCCACTGTCCACCAAACTACTCCCTATTTCTCACCTGTATCTAGCTGCACTTCCTAGGGTACTCCTGCAGGCTGGGATGTCCCCCCAACCACTCCCTTCTTGCTCTTCCACCCCTGTGACATCTGTTTATCCTGGGTCCCAGCGCCAGGCCTGCAGCTTGGCACTGAAAAGCAGCCCTCCCTTTTGCAGGTTCTGTGGAGTCTGGCTTCTCTCCTGGAGAGCAGTTGGGAGCTTTTCTGGTAAAGGAAACATCCATCAGCCTCCGGGAGAAGCCAATGGGGTGAGAAGGAGGCGGGGCCTGGTCCATTGTGGAATCGGTGCTTTCTGGTGAACGAGGGTACAGAGAGGGTCAGCCACTGCACTAAGATCACACAGCAGTTTGGAGAAAATCCAGGATTGGACCTAACTGTCTCTCTATCTGAGGGGTCTTCCTTCAGCTTCAGGGTGAGGTCAGCTGGTGCCTGGGCTTTGTGGGCCAGAGTGGCTGTTTTCTATTGCGGGGAGGAGGGGAGGGACCTGGCAGTGCCCTGGTAGGAGGAGGCTTGCCTTTGGTTCTTTGATGCTCATTCTCTAGAACCCCTGGGGAACGCCTGAGTCATCGCTGAGCTGCAAACATATTTAGCTTCTTTCATCGTCCCTAATAAATCAACTTCTCCAGGTCTCTCATACCTGCCTCCAACTCCAGGCTGCCTGCCCCCAGCTCCTGTTGCCTGACATCTGGGCACTGCAGAGACTTCCAGACCCCAGGCTCCTGGCAGTGGTCCCTTTGCTGTTTCCTCTCTCTCCCCAAGCATTCTGGGCCAGGCGAGGCCTCCTCGTGCTGGCCTGGCCTGCATTCAACAGCTGCGGTCCTGGAGCCCTTCAGAGCTTCCTGCAGCTAGCAGCTGCCTGGCATGGATGCAGGGATTAGCAACATCTGGCACAGTTCAGCCCTGACCCTGGCTATCCTGTGACCCAGTGCCCTCTCGGCCCCATGGGGGCTTGTGTGGGGGCCCAGGGAAGTTCCCCAAACACCTCATCTCATCCTGTCTCTTAGAGGTCAGGTTGGCTGGAGGGCTCCAGGCCTTTACTGGTCTTGTATTTCATGGCCCCTCTCCCAGGAAGCCTCCTGATTGCCTCCTTCCCTTCCTTAGAGGGTCTCCCCTCCTCCAGGGCCTGTTTGTCTCCCATGACAGCATGCAGGCAATGCAATAAACAGCATGTAAGATAACTCCAAGGAGCTGCACACCATTGTTTTCAGCTTTCTGTGTATGCATGTGTGCATGTGTGTTCTTGCACATATATGCATGTATGTTTGCCACAGCATATATAGAGGCCAGAGGGCAACTTTCAGGAATTGGTCTGTCCTTCTCCAGTGTGGGTCCCCAGGATCTCAATCAGATCCTTGGGCTTGGTGGCAAGTGCTTTTACCCATTAAGGTATATTACTGGACTGAGAATTTCATATATACTCAGTTATTCTCGTTTTACAAGTGGGCAGTCTGAGGCTCTGAATGCTGAAGAAATTACTTAAGACATGGAGAGAGCCAGCCCTCCTGCGTGGCTCTCATGGCTGCCCCTACAGCCTCTCACAGTAAGTGACAATCAGAGACTTGCTGCCATCCCACTACCACCGCTCCAGCCTATGGCAGAGACCCCTTGCCTAGACATCTCCATTAAAGGTTAGTGCTATTAAAATGTTCTCAGCGAGGAAAATCTAATCCAAAGAAGTGGCAGTCTGTTCTGAGGGGCACAGCCAGGACAACCTTGGGAGAGGCAGGGAGTCCCTGTGAAGGAGAAGGAGGCCCTTATACGACTGCTTAAGGCCACAGGCCCTAGTCAACCAGGTGCCTCCCCACGCACCATGCCCACACCAGGTTCTGTGCTGGTCAGGGGTCTAAACTCTGTCCCTCCAGCTGTGGAGGAAAGTGCTCATCCATGTGTGGTGAGCGCTCCCTGCTGGCCACATTTAGTACTACAAGAAGCTGAAAGGGATGATAGCCACCCTCCCCTAGCGAGATCTGGACCAGAGTTGGAGGGACCTCCCAACAAATGATGTGGTCCTGGGCCTTCACCTGTCCTTTGAAATATCTATCTTCTTGGTCTCAGAATCGCAGGGGCTGCCAGACCCTGGAACCTATTGATGCCGAGGCCTGGTGCTTTGTTGTTTTGTATTTAATCAAGTAGCTTCAGTCAAGCAACAATTATTATGAACCCGGTGTGTGCCAGGTGCTCAGCAAGCACTTAGTCACAGTCTGGCAGGATGAGGTGACTGTGTGTACAGGCCTGGATGCCTAGCCTAGGCACCCTCCTCTTGGACTGTTCGTCGGCCCGGCCCAGTTCTGCACTGACCCTGCACATGTCAGTCTGGACCCATCTCACCTGTCTCTCCCATTAGAATGGAGAAGAGCAGCAAGTATTCTTAAATGCTGAGCCATCGCTCCAGCCCCCAGACGTGAACTCGTTTTGAGGGCAAGGATGTGACTATGGTCACAGGGCTCTTTGGACCCCCCGGCTTTGCTACAGAGATCTTGGTACACAGTAGCTACTCAGTACATGGGCAAAAAGAAAAAAAGAACAGGCAAGTTGAGCTAGTTCAGCCGCAGGGATCCTCAAGGAAGGCGCTAATGATGGGATTTTAGGCAGGGGCTGTGTGAGGGAGGTAAGAGGTGGCCTTAGGACTCGGGAGCGCTGGATCATGAGCTCAGGTGGCAGGGATTCTGGCTTGGCCTGCCAGTGCCTGGGACAGGGCCCGGCACAGCAGGGACATTATATAAACATCTGTGGGAAGACAGTCAGCAAAGGTTACACAACCCTGCCCACACTGGTCCCTGAACTGGCCTGTACTTTCATCCCCCCAGAGGCAGGGGGATCAGTACCTGTCTTCCGTGTCAGCTCTTCAATCTGTAGACAGCGCTGCCTTTTGGAAAATTCTATCTTTCCTTGGCCATAGCAGAATTAACTCAGCCTAGCCCCTTACCCTGCCCCGAAGAAGCCCAGAGAAAGCCCAAATCCTGGGGGAACTTCTGCCCAGCCTGGCACCTCCCCCAGCGTCCTGAAAATAAGGTTCTAGGGACCCCTGGGTGCTCACTCTTCCTGGATGGGGGGGAGGACCAGGGAGGGGTCAGCGATGACAGACACAATTGCAGAAGGACAGCTTTATGCCCATGAGTTGGATCATGAGCTTTATTCATGCTTCTAAGTGTCAGGACAGGAAATAAACTGATGACCCCGCCCCCACCACCTTGATGCTGGGGAAGAAGCTGAGGATGGGAGGGAGGCAGGGGGACAACGAAGGTCCCACAGCCTTTGTGCCAGAGGCAGAGGAATACTTTAGGGTCCTTTAACTCCTAAATGGGGGCATCTGAGGTGGGCTCAGCTCAAGCCCCCAGTTGACCAGCAAGGGCTCTGTCTGCTGGTGCCCCAGCTCCCAGGCGTGTGCCCATCAGAGACAAGGAGTCTCACCCCTCCCGCCACACACACCCTGTGGGAAGTATGCACGTGTGGGCTGCTTCGGGGGATGAGGCAGCCTGGCCACCTGCTGCTCCTGCTCAGAGCCCAGGCTGGCCCAGAGCAGAGGAAGCCCCATTTTTTGCAACTTTGCTGAGGAGTTTTCCCTGGATGGGGCGTTCCTCAAACACGTGCTCTGGGTAAGAAGCCTCCTCCAGGTGAGGGCTCCGTGGGGACACAGGGGCCTGCTGCGCATGGAAAGCTGGTTTTGTTCTGGCAGGAGGCAGGAACAAGGGCCTAGTCTGTAACCCCTCATTACCCTAGCTCTGCTGGCCAGGCATCTAGTAATGGTGCCATGGGCAAGAGTCTGTTCAAGTGTGAGTCCCCTGCTACCAGCTGGCAGCCCTCCTGGTGGGTATAGCCTACAGCGTTTCCTTCTCTCCCATTTCTCTCAGCTGTAGCTCAGATCTGCCAGCCACAGATACTGCTACTGCCTAGAGGATCTCCCTTGTGCCTCTTCTCATGTCAAAGGCCTTGAGAATGGTGACAGTGGTGTCCTCAGAACCTTCCAGCACAGTCTGTCTGGTTCAGTCACCTGGTGTCCCAGCTCCCCCGGAAGTCAAGCTAACCAAAGGCCAAGATGTTTCCTGTCCAAACCCTGAATTTCTGTAAGACCCAGAGAAGGCTGTGATTCAGCAGAAGGGTGTGTCTGAAGCTCCAGGCTTGGATTTGGGTGTAGGCTGATACCTGGTGTTGTCAGGGAGAGCCTGGCCCAATTGAGGGGTGGGATGCCTCTGAACTGGAAGCTTCCAGGGAATCCATGGTCCTCCTGACACAGAGGGAGAGGGTGGGACACACCGGTAGTGTGCTCTGGGCTAGTTCATCTCCCCATCTTTACCCTGGGCTGCAGCAGTCCAGGGTGGAGCCTCAGAGGTTCTTCCTGGCTCGCAGCCCTGGTATCAGGGGCTTCCCTGTGAGCTCTGTGCCATCCAAGGTTCTGCATCCCCCATAGCCAGTTCCAGTGATGAGGAGGGGTAGGTTTGTGAGCAGGATCAGGTGCAGTGGGTGAGAGGTGTGTCTCCAGATACCACAGGTCCTACCGGCTTGCCAGAGCCACCTCTTAGAAGCTCACTGCTTACTGGCAATCTTCTTTTTCCGAGCAGACAACAGATCATAGAAGGGGACACGGGTGATGCTGGCCCTAGGGATATGGAAGGAAATGAGACTTCAAGGTTGGCTGGAGCGTAGGACCTCTGGACTTGTGGTTTGGGGTGTGTGATTCCCATAGAGGTGATGGCTCACCCTGCTGCACCGGAAAGGCCAGGGACTGATGTAGAGAAATCCTGCTCTAATAACATTGTCCCTTAGGCAGGCCCAGCAAGAGCAAGACCTCAAGTTTGGAGGTGAGAGCCCAGCAGAGACTCCCCTCAAGGCTACTTTTCTGGCTCCTTTAGAGAACCAGGAAAAGCAAGAGAGCTAGTGTTGAAGTCAGCTGGGCCCCTCACTGTGTGGCCCTGAGCAAGGCTCTGCCATCTCTGCGCCTCTGATAGGACATGGTCTTTGTTCAGTGGCTACACCCGTCTTCTAGCTGACAGGTCTACCACTTGCCCAAATCTCCCCTCTGACTGAGCTCCTAGCAAGGACCACGTGCCGGGGCCTCCCACTGTGCCCACGAAGTTGGCATCTTTCTTCTTTTCCCTAGGCGTGACATGGAGACTAGGGCAAGAACTCGCCCACCAAAGGCCAATAGGAGGGAGACCTGGCGTTTGCTTCTTTACAGACAAGGAAAGAAGACCCCGAAGAGGCAGGAAGGTGACAGGAAGTGTTCAGTGTCCTGGCTGCCCTCACCTGATGGCCTCGATCCACTGGTCGCGCTCCTCGGCATTGGCGGCTGAGATGCGGTAGGACTCATGCTTCCCCTCCACCACCTTGCCGTCCCCGTCAGTCTTGCATGCCTTTATCTTCTGGCCCCGGCAGCTGGGGTTGTATAACTCCAGGCAGAACTGTGGGAGGTGCCAGGTAAGGGCAAGGTTGGGGGACAGGGCTAGGCCACCCCTGGGGGGTGGGGGACCACAGAGGCAAGAGCAGCACTCCTACGGAATGCCCTTCCCCAACCGCTCAGGGGGAGAGGACACCAGGCACCTACTATATACCAGGCTCCCTAGAATCAGAAAAGAGCTGTGACTTAAGAGTCCCCCAGTTAGTGCCAAAGTCCAGCCCCACAAGACAACTGAGGCTCGCCGCTAAAATGACACTGACCGTCCTGCTTCCAAATCTCCAGGAGCGACCCTACAGAATAGCCCCGCCTTGTGGAGGGCACCTTGTGGGCACCTTCCCCCTGTACTGGAAATCCCCAGAAGGACTCTCACCGGCTTCTTGGGGTCATCCACCTTCTGCACAGAGAGGTTCTCCAGAGGAATGATCCCCCGAGGCTCCTTGTCCTGAGGAAATGACGTCAAGGACGGAATATGTGAGCTTGGGGCCTCCCCAGACCATCTCTCCAGACTACCCAGCCACAGATGAACACAGCACAAGAGGCACAAGAGCCCTGTTTGGGATCTGGGAGATTAAACATTTTTTTCATTTTTATTGTATGTGTATGGATGTTTAGCCTGAATGCATGCATGTGTGTCACATGTGTGCAGTGCCCACAATGACCAGAAGAGGGCATCAGATTCCCCCCTACCCGGAGATTGGAATTACAGACAGTTGTGAGCTGCCATGTAGGTGCTGGGAATTGAACTCAGGTCCTCTGGAAGAGAAGCCAGTGTTCTTAACTGCTGAGTCATCTCTCCAGCTCATTTATTTGTTTGTTTATTTATTTATCTAGTGATCTATTTATTTTCTAAAAAAGAGTCTTGTGTAGCTCAGGTTAGCCTTGAACATGTTAGGACCCTCCTGTCTCTGCCTTCTCAGTGCGGCAATTATGGGTATGAGACCCCATGCCTAACCTTTAGGTGATATATCCATCTTTGAACAAGTATTTTTTTTTCAGTGCTAGGATTTGACCAGGGCCTCACATGTGTTAGGCCCATGCTCTAACCCTGACCTACAGCCCCAGCCCAGGAAATGCAACTTTAAGTGAGTGCTCCCTCTTGCCCAGCCCCTCCTCCTCTTTGTCCCTCAGTCCCCTCATCTGGGAAATGGGAGTAGAGAGGAGCTCAGCACTCTGAAATAGCCTGGCACTCTCAGGTGGTGGCAAGAGCTGGAGGGCCTGTCGTGGCTGGTTGTGTTCCAGTCCCACCTTCCCCCACACTCACAGTGGTGAACTCAAAGTAGTAGAGGCAGTTGTCCGTGAGGATGAACCAGCGTCGCTTCCATGTCTTCACACGGCCGCCTGAAAGAAGCCGGCAGTGCAGTAGGTCAATCTTCCTTCTCCTGGGCTATAGAGCACGCACCCCCCATTCCCCGAGCCTCCAGATCCATCCTTTCTACACTCTAAGTGTTAGTGGCTCCCGTCACCCCATTTACTCGTATTTGGGTTCTCAGAGATTAGATAGAGGGGACAGTGGCACTGTCCCCTGCTCTCCCAGGTCGCTGTCACCTGACCCCCACCGGAAGCCACCCAGACCTAGGCTTGCTTTATGTGATTATGGTGCTTAGCATTGACTGTCAGGGTGACAGGCTCTAGAACCATCTGGAAGTAAGCCTCAGAGCCTGTCTGTTAGGAAGTTTCTAGATTGAGTCAGCTGAAGTGGGAAGACACACTTTCAATGTAGGCAGCACCATCCCAGGGGCTGGGGTCCCAAACTGCCGTCATCGCTCCGTGCTTCCTGACTGTGCACACGATGTGATCAGCCACCTCAAGTTCCTGCCAGGAGGAGCTCTTCCCTCAGAGCCAAATGCACCATTCCCTGTCTAAGCTGATTTTGTTAGGTGTGTTGCTGCAGCCCTGGAAACAGTAGCTGACACAGCATTCTAGCGTTGATTCACCAGGCATGGGAAAAAATGAGGAAGTGAATCCCTGTGGCCGTCCAGAAGGAGGAGGGCCAATGGCGATCCCATTTTTATAGATGAGGAAACCAAGGCTAGGAAAAGCTAGGCCATGTGTCCATGTCCTGTCCATTCAAAGTCCAGTGCCACTGCCCTGGAGCCCAAGCTCTCAGCCATGCTGCTATGTGGCTGGTACTCTCTGGGTCACTGTCTCCACTGTCCAGCTTCAGACGGATGCTGAAGAGTGGCTTGTGGGGTCGGCCATGAGGCTCTGGTGTCCTGCTGCTGACCGGCTTTGTGACTTGGAGGTACTTTGGGGGGCCAGAAGCTAGTGTCTGGGGCAGCATAGGAGGCCCTGAGGCCTGTAGGAGGAGAGACTGGGGTACGGTGACGGACAGAAGGCTTGGGGGGGCATCTGGGATGAGGGTGAGTCTGCCATAGTCTAGGCACACGGTAAGTGATGGAGGCTGCCTAGATGAGGCCCTTCCCCCAACATGAGGCATTTTTTCCTCAGCAGTTCCTGGCTGCCTGGTCCTGCTGGGGAGGCTCCTGCGAGTATTCCTGGAGGAGGCAGGGCTGGCTGCTTCCCTCAACTGCTGCACTTCCCATGGCCCTTTGTCTGAGCTGCATCCCATCTCCCCCTCCTCTTACTTCAGGGACATCCAGCCCTCTGCTGCCCCAAATGTGACACTTGCTGGCTGTGCGGCCTTGAGAAGTCGCCCTAACCTTGCCGAGTCTTGGCTTCCCGAGAATGGCCACCCAAAGGTCAGGCTGTTGGAGGACCAGCATCTTATGTTCAGTAGTCCTGCTAGGCTACTAGTCTGCTAGACTTTTCTCTCCATCCCTCTGGGAGGAAACAGAGATGTCCATGGAGCCCCTGTCTCTCACTGCTCCCTTACATCCAGCCTCCCCCACTACCTGCACCCCAAGACAGAAGGATGGGAAGAGGGTAGGTGTTTTTATGTGTGTATGGGTGGGTGAGCATATAGATGGATGAAGGGATGATGGGCAGGTGAATGAATGGATGGGTGGATAAAAGGTGTGTGGGATAGGTAGATGGGTAGGTGGAAGGATGGATGAGTGGATGGACGAATGGGTGGAGGGGTGGGTGGATGGATGGATACATAAGTGTATAGCTGGGTAGACGATGAGACAGGTAGGTAGACAGATGAGAGGCTGGCTAGGTGGATGGATGAGTAGGAAGATGAGAAGATGGGCAGGGCAATGGGCGGGGAGCTGGATGACTGGGAGGGTGGTGAGAGGAAAGGTAGAATGGGCAAGCAGACTGCTGGGCCGGGGGTCAGGGAACAGAGTGCTGCACAGGTCCCCTCTTGAGGTATATGTGCGTGTGTCAGCCACATGTGTGCAAGTGAGCCTATCAGAGTGTGTGCACAGAGGTCTTACCCAGCTTGAGTAGCCAGCCTTCACGGTCAGGATTGAAGAAGGTATGGGTGAGGTCACCGCCGTCATCCTCAGGGATGGAGAAGGGCTCACTCTTGATGCTGTCAAAGAGGTTCTGTCCAGGAAGACAGGAAAGATGGGTTCAGTCCACTGGGTTTGGGGGCTGGGCCGCCTGGCCTGGGTGGCCTTGTGAAAGCCTTCCCTGTCCCTCAGGTGCTCTCCTTTGCACTGGCCACACCCAGACCTTTGTGTCCCCTCCCCTCCGTGTTGCCTCAGGGCAGAGTGAACAAGGTGGATGCCTTAGGTTGGCACATGGGGACAGACACATATACCCACCCTCCCCGGGCACAATAGCTGGAGTAGGGACTACTTCAGGCAGTGCTCATGATGGGAGATGCCCCTCTTCTACTTAGGTAGACAGTAGAACCTTCTAGATAACACATGCTGGGTGAAGATAGGTGAGACCCTGGGGAGGAGGGAATTAACAGCTTCAGGCCCAGAGGCCCAGCAGGGGAGGTCTATAGTGGGGTGCTGACCATAGTTTCTATCCAGGATGGTCTCTGGTTACAGGGATTGGGATGGAGAGGGCCCCCCAAGAGCTGACTTCAGTCCTTCATAGATGACCATAAAAAGCTGCTTAAATATACAAGGAATGACCCTGGAAGGTGATGCACTCTCTGTCAGGGAAAGTATGCAAGCCAGAGATAAGATGGCTCCTACCCTAGGGAAAGGTGTGGGTGCAGACCCCCCAGAGTGTTTTGAACCTTCTTGGGGTGCTGGTCTCCTCCAGTGCTGGGACTGGACTTCTAACATTCTAACTTGCTCCTGCTTGTTAAAGCCAGAAGGCAGTGTGCAGCCATTACCTCTCAATGCATCTGGCTTTGCAGTGATGTTTCCTAGGACTGTATGGATGATTTCACAGCTTGACGTATATATGGGTGGGTGGGTATGTAGATGGATGGGTTGGCAGATGAATGAATGCCTGACTCTCACTATTTACTGCCATCCTGTCCTTTGACCAGGGGTCGTGGAGAAGACCTAATGCTAGTTTTCCTGAGTCTATGGAGTTGGGGCTGGAGCACCCTCCAGCTAAGCCTTTAACGTCCCCTCTCGATCTCACTGTGGTGTGGGGGTGAGAGAAAAGTGGGGACCAGCTTCTTTTGGGCTGGGGTGGAGGGGGAGCGTGTGGTTGCGGGGGTAGCAGGCTTTGCCTTAGGAATCCCCAGGTGGCTGACTGGTACAATGAGTATCTGAGACAGGAAGGCCTGAGCAGTAGCTGAGCTGCCAGCTTAGACAAGTATTAGGGAGGCCTGAGGAGGCGTCGGGGTGGCAGACAGGGCCTCAGCCTCTGCTAAACCCACAGGGGTACCTGGAAGTTTCTGTGGTCACAGTATCATGGTGCATACGAAACAGCAACACCCCCATACTTCCTGTGTCTTGAAAACACCCTGAAGTCATTGTCACCGAACAAACCACTGCATAGAGACCTCTCGGGGCCCTGGGTGTACAGCACGGCCCATTTCCCTGGGCTCTGGGGCCCTGTCCTAGGATCCCCTCTCCTCTCTTTCTGTCTAAGTTGGTCAGTGAATTGGGTACCCTCTTTCATCCCCAGGTTCCAGGAAAGGACAGTCACTTCCCTTTGGCTGTTTAGAGCCTTTCTCTTGTGTGCTATAGAAACCAATTTAGATAGAGACACATGACCCCAACCAGTCAACAGGACTTACTTCCAGGGGTTTAGTTTTGCAGGGAGAAGCTAGTAGCCTGGACCTACTTGGGTATCTTTGCAGTAGCCAGGATCTAAGAGATAACCACTGTGCAGGACCGAGCTCCCAGATCTAGCCACACCCAAAGCCAACAGTCTAAAGGCAAAGGGATCCCTGTTCTTTTTAGTGATATTAGTTGTGATTCTTCCATCCAGTGTGGCAGGACAGAAAGGCGTGAAGAAAGAGACATTGAAATTTACATATGATGGACCAGCAAGATGGGTTAGTGGGTGGAGACGCCGCTAAGCCTAATGACCCGAGTTGGAGTCTTTGGAGGGAGAGAACCGACTCCCGCAAGTCGTCCTATGTATGACCTTCACATGTGTACCGTGGCAACAGGTAAGGGACAGAACACATAGAAGAACCCCCATCTCCAAACGCTGGAGAAGGTGTGAGGAACCCCAAAGGGACTCCAAAGGATGAGGACCCGTGGCCGGCAGCTCATGACTCTCAGTTCTGTCTCAGCTCTCCAGCCCTCCTCCTTTCTCAGAATGCTTTTTTCTTCCTTAATAAACCCGATCTCTCCCATTATCCTTGTATCCCTGGCCCAGTTCTTTGCTCCAGGACACAAGAGCCTGGAAATCAGTGGATATGCCTTGTGGATTCAGGTCCTCCTCTGTGACAGGGGAGGTAGCATGCTCAGGTCCTCTGTCCTCGAGATGCTACCTTCTAGTTTCTGCAGGAGGCAGAGCTCCAGAGTCAGCCAGCAGCTGGGACTCTCTTATTACAAACACGAAGCCTCAGCTCAACTACCTCCAGTGGTGCCCTGTGGCTTTAGCTGGACCCTGGGAATGGGGGGACACAATAGCAGCATGCCTAGGACACGGCCTGCTCTGACAGGGAGGCCCAGAATGGCCCAGGGAGGAGCTGGGGTTCATTCCCTCTTTAAGTACTTTTAAGTACTGTGTCCCAGCCTGCCTGTCCTCTGTAGCCACAATACATCTCTCATAGTCTATCCTACAAGGACACCCTCAGGGGCTGTGTGACCTTGGGGTGACCTCTTGGGATATATATCTGTGTAAATTTACTTCTGCCTCTTGGTGCACTTTAATGCATTTTGGAGCTTCCTAGGTCCATGGAGAACTCACTTCTGCAACGGGATAATATGCAAACGGGTTCTGGCTTCTAAAATATTCAAATGAAGCCAGGGAGAAGGTGAGAGGATCCTGGGTCCATGTGGCTGCCTATGAAAACCTGGGATTGTTCTTAGAGCAGGCCTGGGCACTCTATGACAGAGCTGGGGGAGATTCTGGTCCACCAGCCACTCCCCATGCTATCCCTGCTTGAGGGCTTCCAGAGTCCAGCTCCCAGCTGAAAGACAGGCAGCCAGCTGGCTGAAGCTCTGCTTGGCTCTGCTCTTTGCCTGGCTTTGTGTTGCTGACCAGGGCACGGGGCCCTTCCCAGGCCTCCTGGGCAGGGCGGAAGCTACATGGAGATGACCGAGTAGGCCACCTGCAAGGAATCCCAGCCTGAGGACATGAGGAGGGAACGATGCGGGGGAAGGCTCTCTGGGTGGAAGGTAGGAATGGGCGGTCAGCGGGAGGCCTTGCACGTTCAGGGCACATGTCAGACGCATGCTGTTTCCACCCCCAAGTGTGATGAAATGCCTGTATTTATAGCCTGCTCTCAGGCTGATTTTGTTTGTTTGATTTTTTGTTTTTGTTTTTGTATTTTTCTCTTTGTTTTTTGACTTCTTTTTTTACTTATTTGCTTTGAGATGGCATCTTCTGTATCCCAGGCTAGCCTCAAACTCGCTGTGTAACCAAGGATGCCTTTGAACTCCTGATCCTCCTGCCTCCTCCATGCTGGGATTATAGAGTGTGCTACAAAGCCTGTTTTTATACTGGGGACTGAACCCAGGGCCTTGTGTATGCTTGGCAAGGATTTTACCAGCTGAGCCGCAATGCCAGCACATTCTGAATTATTCTTTCTGATGACACGGGCTGCCTTTATGTCTGGGTTTAAACAGGGTAGACCCTACCCTTAATGTTAAAAAAAAAAAAAAGACTGCTTACAGCAACTGTGATTCAGGTTGATCACCCCACTCTCAGAGGGAACAGTGGACTGAACCCCAGGGAACCACCCAAGGCTACTCAGCAGGCGATAGGGGAGATGGGGCTGCTCAGAGCTCTGGTGGTGCTGTAGCAATCCTTATACGCAGAGTGGCTCCTGCAGGATCCGTGTTCTGTGGGTTGAGGGGATGGCTCTGATCTGGGGCTGTGTCCTTGCTCACCTCGCTGATGACTTTGATCCTGGGGAGACTTCGGTGCTCTGGGTACCAGGGTGCCTCTCCTTGTTGAACGGTATGACTGATTCTCACCAGGCCAAGCATCTGGTGTTGCCAACCATTGGCTTCCCTGTGTTTCTGAGGCTGGCCTTCGCTCACATCTACTGCATCTCAGGGGATCACACTGGATGCTGACCCTTCCCAGCTAAACCCTGCTTTCTCCTTCCGGAATGCCCTTGCCCTGCTCCTCTGGGAAGACTCTTGTACTGGCTGGTTTTGTGTGTCAACTTGACACAAGTTAGAGTCACCAGAGAGAAAGGAGCCTCAGTTGAAGAAATGCCTCCATGATATCCAGCTGTAAGACATTTTCTCAATTGTTGATTAATGGGGGAGGGCCCAAGCCATAGTGGGTGGTGCCCATCCCTGGTCTAGTGGTCCTGGGTTCTATAGAAAGCAGGCTGAGCAAGTCATGTGAAGCAAGCCAGTAAGCAGCAGCCCTCCACTGCTTCTGCATCAGCTCCTGCCTCCAGGTTCCTGCCCTGCTTGACTTCCTGTCCTGGCTTCCTGTAGTGATGAACAGCAATGCGGAAGTGTAAGCCAAATAATAAACCCTTTCCTCCCCAACTTGCTTTCTGGTCATGGTGTTCAGTTGCATCAATAGAAACTCTAAGACAATCTTATCCGGGTGTCTATGCCCAGTGCGGAAGTCACCTGCTCTGGCCAAGTTTCTGGGGTGACACCTTTGCCTGTCCCCCAAGATCTCTCTGTAGCAAAGCTCCCACAGTCAGCATGAATGACATCAGTGAACTTAGGGAGCTGATTGCTGATGCAATTTATGTGTAGATCCCTTCCCATTAAACCTCCGATTTGGTCTAGGCAGGACCAGCATAGAGTCATCCTGGGTCCCTGTGCCCAGAACAGAGTTTGGTGCGGTGTAGTGAGATGGGGTGTTGGGATAATGGAACACGAGGCTTGGGCTTAGCCTTGCTGTAGAGCTAGTGGGGATTGTGAGAGACTGACTGTCTTCCTCTGAGGACCCCAGCCAAGCATTTTCTCCTTCTGACTTGCAGAGACTCTGGGATTCTGACCTTAGGAGGCACTGTCCCCTTTTATTGGGAGGGGGCAGCTCAGGATGGATCCTAAGGCCTGTGCATGCTTTTGAACCTCACTCCCGGCCCGAAGTATCATTTGGGGGGTAGTATGAATAGCGCTTGGCCAGAGTTCCCCAAATTCTGTATAGGAGGACTTCCTGGAGTCCACCTGCAGCTATCCTTGTAGAGATGAGGCCATGTTGAGGAGGCCCACCTCCCAACAGCGACTAGCCTGGCGGACCCTCATGCCCTCCGCCTTGGCTCTGCCTCGGAGGGGTGCGACTCCCAGAGGACCAGTAAGATGGTAGTGTTCTCACCCTCAGCTGCTCCTCGGGCAGGTCGCTGCCATTGTTGATGCCGCGGTTCATGGACACGAAGCGCTCGAAGGGCGGTCTGTCCCGGACGTTGGGGTTGTGTAGGCCAGTGTTGAGCATGATGACCGAGAAAGACAGCACGTAGCAGGTGTCTGTGGAACCTAGCACTGGTCACCGTCCGGGCCCAGGTTACCGTCCCCTCCTCTGTCCCAGTCCTAGCAAGGCCCTGAAGGTTCACCGTGTCCCTGGCTGACGTTGGCAGACATTCAGGGCCCAGCCTCCCCCTCCCACCCTTGCAAACTTCAGCTGCAGCTTCTGCAGCTCTGCTCCCCTGTGGCTACGCCCTCCTTCCCTTCAGATCCAGCTTGCCATCAGCTGCAGCCCTTCCAGGCCCGCCCACTCTGTTCTCTGCCTCCTGGGAACGGGAGCTCATTGTTAGCTGCCCTGCTAGTTAGTAGCTTGTTCTGAGCTGCCTGGTGGGTCACGCTGCCAGCAGCCTGCCCCATAGGCCAGACCACAGGCTTGGGGGTGTGGCTGCCGTTCTGGGCCTGAGGGGGCCAGTCCCAACCCCTTGACCTTCAGCCTGCTCATGTGACTCTTGAAAGCTGCTGTTATAGGAAGCGATGATTCTCCCTCCCACAGCCGTGGTCCCGAAGTATGCTCAGCTCTCAGCACCCCCAGGCCTATCCTGGGAGACAGATGCGACTACACCTCCATCTTAAAGACGAGACACTGAGGCACAAGGACGGCAAGTCATATGCTCCAGGTCACACAGTGACAAACTGATTGGCTGATTAAAATGCCTTCCATTCTACCCAGACTGATTGACTGAGGGTCTCACTTGAAACCCAGCTGGCCTTGAACTGGCAGCGATCCTCCTGCCTCAGCCTCCCTAATGCTGATGTTAGAGATGGATGCCCCCACCCCTGGAAGTTGCAGATAATCGTGGGTTTAGGTGTGTGAAACCTGCAGGCAAGCAAATGCCAGTTCTTAGGTTGTGGCCAAGTGTGGCAGAAGCTCCAGGGGCTTCTGCCCTCCGCACAGCAGAAAGGGAACAGTCTGCCCTGGGACAAGTTGCTTCTTGTCAGACTCTGAGTCACGCTTCACCAGGGACAATCTGCTGCTGAGCTTAGAGAATGATGTTGGGATCTGATGCTCCTGACAAGAGGATCCAAAGGCCCTGTGCGTATAAAAGTGCTGCGAAAACCGGAACCTTCTCTATTGCTGTGTAGTAGCTCCAGAGCCAAAAGAAGAGGCACAGCCAGTTGGCTGTGGTGGCCCCTCCCTCATCCTGTCCCTCTCCCAATATGTGGTTACCCTTGGAGACGGGGGTGACTGAGCCTGCTGGTCACTTGCTCTGCTCTTTGCCCCTTATTTGCCCTTCCAAGGATGCACTGGGTCCTTTAAGTGAGACATGAAAATGTTTCCCTTATCGTAAGTTCCTAGAGAACTCCTAGTTATCCTTGAGAGCCTCACCCAGACCAGCCTTCCCCTGCGAAGCCTTCCTGTACTCCACACTCCCACATGCTGGTCTGTCTTTCCCTGCTGCCTCTCCCCAGGCTCATGCTCTAGGCAGGCATGGAGTCCGTGCCCAGTGAGGGTTTAGTAAGGACCTGAACTAATGGCTAATGTGTTTAGAGAAAATGAGGAGCTTTGTCACCTGTGGACCGGAAGACACCTGGATTGCAGAGGCAGTAGCGAGCAGCAAAGGCCTCCATCATGCGGTCAATCTTTTGGGCCTCACCAGGTAACCGGAAGCTCCACAGGAACTGCCTAGGGAGACAGGGCCATGGTCAGTGAAGCAGATGGGGCTCTCAGTGATACCAGGCAGTGCCTTGCCTCTGCCCCTGCAAATGGGAACCTCCTCTAGGTTCCAACACAGGGAAGGTGGGTTTGGATGTGAAGGGGCCAGGAGCACAGGAGGACATGGAGTCACACTTCTTACAGAGACTTGGGGTAGAGCAACAGGCTCTGGCTGTGGGGCCCTGGGCAGCGACTCTCCTAGATGGGTCTCCCTGTCCTGGGACCTAATCTTCCCCCAGTTCTGGAAGCTTGTGATTTGGTGCCAGCTAAGTTTTCTTGTCTCCACAGGTCAATTAAAATCTGCTCAGCAAAAGCTTATTGAATGAGTTAAAGAATGAATGAATGCATGAATGGCTAGAGATGAGTGCTTCCTAAACTCTTCCTCCAGGAAGCCATACTCTCTGGATGGATGCTAGTGACCTCTTCATTCAAAGCCCAGATCAAATGACTCTCTTGGAAGCAGACATCCAAGCCTTCTCAGCAGCAGCTTTAAGACTCCCTAAGAGTTCGAGGCCAGCCTGGTCTACAGAGCTAGTTTCGGGACAGGCACCAAAGCTACAGAGAAACCCTGTCTAGAACCCCCCCCCCCCAAAAAAGAAAGACTCCCTAAACAACCTGAAGTTTTACTAAGACTTAACAACTGACTCGTGGAAGTGACCAGCAATGGCTGGTGACAAGTCCTTCCTCATTTAGTCCTTCTGCCTTCTGGATTTGGTACTGTTTTGACTCAGGGAATCTGCCTTCATTTTCCTATTCTGCATTTTGTTTTCTTTCTTTCTTTTTTCTTTTCTTTTCTTTTTTATTTTTATTTTATTTTATTTTATTTTTGGTTTTTCGAGACAGGGTTTCTCTGTGGCTTTGGAGCCTGTCCTGGAACTCACTCTGTAGACCAGGCTGGTCTCGAACTCACAGAGATCCGCCTGCCTCTGCCTCCCGAGTGCTGGGATTAAAGGCGTGCGCCACCATCGCCTGGCTTCTTTTCTTTTTTAAAGAGAGGGTAGCCCAGGTTAGCCTGGAACCCACTACGTAGCACAGGTTGGCCTGGAGCTCACAGCAATCTTCCTGCCTCAGACTTCCCAGTGCCTTGATTACAGATGTGAAACACCACACCCAGCTGTGAGGTTTCTTGTTTGTGCCTTGCCCTGGGTCACACGGGGAACGAGGACCCACGGATGTGAAAACACAAATAGAGGTAAGCATTGGGCAATCACAAGTCATAGCAGCCACGCTCTGCACGGAGCTGGGCGCAGGTATGTACCTGTGCTGGTCTAAAAAGTGCTAGAACGCAGTACTGGAGTCCCCAGATGGCTGGGAGGAAAGGCGGTTGCAAGTCTCTCAGGCCTTAATAATGGTGGCAGAGCAATGAGAGGCAGCTGCCCTGGGCTGGATCCCCACCCCCACCCCTACCACTCACCTGAGGGCCTGAACGAGGTTGAGATTGGCAAACTCATGGCAGTCCACAAAGGCCTGTAGGACCTGCAAGTTAATGGGGTCCCTGGAGGGGGACAGGAGAAGGGGGAACACTTGTCAGCTTGCACACATACAATCAGCCCTGGGTGACGGTAAGCTCTGGGTTTGGACCTCTTGGGCCTCTTAGTCAGGTTCTCCCTTGGTCACTTCCTGCCTGGTGACCCTGCTCACGTTTCTTCATCCGAGTTTCCTCATCAGCTACAGGAAAAGCAGGGTTCTCTGTTTCCTTCCTCTCCCCCCAGCTCTCAGGTCAGGAACCTGTGTGCCACGTCACCCAGAAAGTGTGGGAAAAGGGCTGGTGACTCCTGAGCCTCCTCACCTGTGGCCTAGCCCTTCTGCCAGTCAGGTGCTCCTGTCCAGAGCCTCCACGGATCCCCCTGCCTCATCCTCTTCCTTCCTTCCTCCCTCACACTCCTTCATTCTCTTCAGCCTGCTGTGAGATGAGCCGCTCTGCCCTAGGGCCTCTGCTTTGACTGCTCTCACTGCCTGGAATCTTCCAGTGTGCATTGCCCCCACCTCCACGTGAACAGAAACCAGAGCTCCAGCTCAGAACCCTCCCGTCTTTGCCTCTTTTCTGCCTTCCGTGTACAGGACAGAGCTCATTTCTGTCCCTCTCTCTTGCAGGAAGTTCCTGTCCCTGAAGACAGGCGCTTGACCATCTCCTCTATTCTATATTCTCTATTCTATCTCCTCTATAGCTGCCATTCTGAAGGGAGCTCAGATCACAGGAGACGCAAACAGCATGCTGAATGAATGAATGGTCCAGCCTGGGAGCCAGTGCTCATTTCAAGTCCTAAGCATGATGGCTTTCTTTCCAAGCACCCCAAGTGGCACTTCCACCCACACACCCCCACTTTCCTGCTCCCTGTGTGGGGTCCTCTTACTTTTCCCCCAAGTAGGTGCCAATGGCTGTCTTGTTGAGGCCGTCACCCTTGTACAGGAACTGGGCGATATCCTGGACACCAGAGGTCAGCAGCTTGTGCTCAATGAGATACTGGATGCCCTGGAGGTGACACAGAGACCATGTGTGCCCCAATAGCATAGGTCCCTGGCTCCCCGGGGAGGAGGGGTGCCCTAGAGCTGCCTTTGGAAGGTGGTGACCTCCCCATCTCTGGAGCTGTGCTAAGTGACACATGTTTGTGCCATGTGCTTCTCAGGGTCCCTCCAGCCTGGCGTGCTTAGACTACAGCCTCCCGCGGTTGCCGGGAGTCGCAGTGCCAAGATTCGGTGATTCAGCCTCTCCTTTATTTCCTCCAAGTTCATATTATTTCAAATAGTTTCATTTCATCACACTAGCAGTCGGTGCCCATTCTGTAAAAGTCACACAAACCAGCTAAATCAGAAGGGGAGGAGATGGTACAGACCCCACCTGGGAGGTAGCCAGCTTCCATGGCAATGACCTTCACGCCCCTTCTCTAGGAGATGGGAGGGCATACCCTTGCCTCTTGTCACCTTGAAGCTAGCTTTGCTCATATGATAGGCTTTTGAGCCCCTCTCATTGCTGCCCAGGCTCAAAGAGTCATCCTCCACCATGTGTGGAGGACATGGGGTAGTTTCTGGTGTTTGGCTCCTTGTGTCCCTGCTGCTCCTAGAGGGAAGGCTGACAGAGCTGGGAACATATGTGCGTGTCTGTATGAGGGCCAGTAAGGGGAGCAGTGGTCCAGGGCTGTGCCAGGGGACTGTGTGCAGCTGAGTAGTCTTAGCCAGAGCTTGGCATTCCCTGTGGCTGCCTGGACCCTTGCCCTGGTTCAGTGTGTGGCTTCCTTCTGTGCCTGCCCCTTCTGGAGAGCGAGCCCATGGCTACCTGGCAGAGGGAAGGGCTGCAGGCTGGCTCTGAGATCATGAGCAACCAAGCTTTAGAATGTGTTTCTGTAGCCGGGGCTTGGAAGACATGCTAGGGACAGAGTTTGCCATCTAAGGGCCTCACTGCTCAAGCCTGTTCCAGAGGAGGGCATAGGGCCAGGGAAGAAAGGGAATGGGTCCAAGTTGGGGGGGACTTCACAGCCTCCCATTTTGGGGCTACAGTGCTGTGCAATGGACAGAGACAAGCCTCAGTTGGGGACCAAAGTCTTGGCCCCGAGGGGTTCTCAGCTGTCTGCTCTATTGGGTGGGTTGTGGGATCAGCTGCAAAGGTACCCAAAAGGCAGCCTCCTCCTCTAGCTCTGCTGTGCACATTGGTGAGGCCCATGTCCCCCTCCTTTGGCCATCCAGATGCCCACTTCGGTGGGATCCATGTCCTCTCCCCTGGATGTGTACCTTGGCAGGGTCCATGTTGAATTTCTTCCTCCCAATACACATCTCCTTCTCTTTCTGCGCCATCCGGCTGTGAACAGGGAGATACAAGCATGGTGGCTCCAGATGCTGCTGTCCCCCACAAGACCTCAGGGGACCTTCCTCGGGAAGGTCAACATGCCTTTGGAACTCGACATGTAGCCCCAGCCCCTTAGTCTGGACCACCTGGGAGAGCAAGAACGGGGTGGGGGGCATCGAGGGGTGGGGCTGCAAGCAGAGCTCATTGGGGAGGATGCAGAAGGCTGGGGAATGATGGGACCAGCGAGAATGTGGGCCCCAGAGGCTGCTTCCAAGCATAAGTCTTGTTATACTCTGGGACCTGGCCACTAGAGGCGAGTCGCTTCATCCCTCTCAGGCCTCAGTTTCCTTCTCTGTAAGAACCGTCTGCTGCCGTCACCCAGGGGATGTGTATGTGCATACATGCATGGGCATGGGCACGAGATGGTGGAGAGGCAGAGGCCTCGCGGGTGGGGCAGGGAACCGGCAAACCATGTGTAGTTCTTTAGTTCAGTGTCCTAGAGTTCTAGTGGGCGTGTCCAGCCCACTGGCCGCGCCTGGCTACATTTGGCCCTGGAGAGCTATGAACATCCCCCAACACAAAGGTAAACTTACTTAAAACACTGAGGGTTTTTATTTTCCAGTTTGTAGCTGAAATGATGTTGTGTTGGTTTTACAGTGTTGAGAGCCTGTGGTCTAGGAGACTGTGTGAGAACCTAACCTCCTTATACAAATGGGGAAACTGAGGCCCAGGGAGACAGCCCTGTCCTAGGACAAAGAGCCAGCAGGAGCCATCCTGTGTGAGGGAAGAGGGACTTGGGGATGGGGGAGAAGTAGAGCCTACTCCAGGTCAGGTTTCTGGTCCCCAGGTACCAGCGTTCCTTCACCCTCATCCAAGGGGATGTTTCTTTGCTCATTTGGTTCCAGCTGCCCTGATCAATAATGTGATTGTATGGGGAGGTGGGGTGCAGGCAGAGAGGATGGAGGTCACTTGGGAGTCGGTGGGGAGTGTCTCAGACAGTCTCGATGGAGCTGTGGTACCGTCCATGGCACATGGGGACTGAGGTGTACCCGGGAACTGTCTTCCCACAGGCTGGGCCCCTCACCTCTCCTCGGTGCTCTCGAAGCAGTCAATCTGAGCGAACACGTCTGCGATTTCATCCTTCAGCTTCTGTGGACACACATGCGAGGGGTGGCCCGGAGGTCAGGATGGCCCTGCAGCTCCCACTCTGCCTGGGGTTCAGGCCTCTCCCTTTGTGCCTCACTCAACCCTCTCGGATCCTCTCCTTCCTGTCCCCTTTCCCCTTGAGAGCAGGAGCTCAATGGCTCTGTGTGCCCTTGTCCCTCCACCGGCCCTCGCCTCAGGAGTGGGAGTCCCTGTGACCTCACTTGACGTGTGTGTGCATGTGCGTGTGAGCGTGAACATGTATGAGTCTGTTGAGTGTGAGGGTGTGTGGGTCTATGAATGTGAGCACGTGTGCACACACCTGGATGTCTTCCAGTAGTTGCTTCCGGTGCCATTTGATCTGCTGTAGTTCCTTGGCCTCCCCACTGCTGAGCTCGGCGAGATCTGAGGAGAGAGGAGGATCATTTGGTTCTGCATCCCAGGGCTCCTCCTGGGAAGATCCATGGCGTTGGAGCTAGTATGACACTTGCTGTTACCCCTGGGGCCTGACTGGATGCTACCAGCACTGACAGGCATTCTTGGTCATCCCTGCCCAGATAGGATATGTCTCCCTCATAATTCCCCACTTATGTAGCCCTACTTCTCCACCAAAATTCCTTTCACTCCCTGAAGAAATATTTCCCATGGCCATTGTGGGGTCACCAGGCCCCACCTAGCTGCAAGGGAGGCTGGCAAACTAGCTTTATGGGATTTTCCTGTTGTCCTGACTTTGTAACAAGGGAAACAGAATGGGGGGGCATTAATTTCTGCTCTCAGACACTGTGACTCAGAAAAGAGAAATAAAATGACTAAGGTTGCACAGGGGCAAAGCCACGAAGCCTGCCGGGACCCTGGATTGGACAGGCTTCTAATCTTGTGCTATCCTACTGACCCCCAAAACAAAGTGAGACCCGTGGTCCTGGAGCTAGTATGACCCTGACCCTCCCACCAGGACAATGCTTCCCATTCTATCTACCACACTCTAGTCAGAACCTCCACAGAGCCAGGCATGGCAGTTCACACTTGTGGTCATGACATTAGGAAGCTGAGGCAGGAAGATTACAAGTTTGATGCCAGTCTGGGTTATAAGGTGAGACTCAGTCTCAAAAAAGAAAAGGAAAATGCAAACCATGGCCAACAATGTGGGCAATGTGGGCAGCTAAGGAGCTCCAGGCCTTCCTAGAAAGACCACGAGGAAGATCTTGGTCAGGGCACCTGGTCACCACTTCCTATAGTTCAGGAAGAGAGGGCACCCCTGAATTCCTGGCAGCAGTGACTAGTGGAAGCCAAGGCCAAGAGAAAGGACAGTAGAAAGATGGGGGCACAAGTTGGGAGAAGACATGGGTAATTTTATGGAGGAAGGTGGGCATGGAGTTACAGGGTCACCAGCAGGCGGGCAGGCAGGAAGGGCATGAAAACACACCACCACTAATGACCTAGTCACTTAGTTCACCAGCCTCCTACTGGGCCACCTTGGTTCTGGCACATTGAAGGAAGTAGCCACATGGTGTGGCAGGAAGCTGGACTCCTTCCTGGGTGCCTTGACTACCACCCATCAATGTCCAACCAAGCAACAGCGGACTCTGGCCCTGTGCCACGATTTCTTCGGAAGGTCCATGGACTTGAATGTTTGCTTTAGCAAAGACTATTCAGTGTTTTATTTTTATTTTTGTATTGCTAAGGATAGAACGAAAGGCTTTGAACATGCCAGACAGATTCTCGACCCCTGAGCCCCATCCTGGTCTGCCATTCATGTTGGCTGGAGTCCACAGAGGCTCAGGCACACATGGGTAGCTCCGCTCCTTTCCCCAAGGGCTTTCACACACCACGGGACCATGTGAAACCAAAGAGCCTCTTTTGCAGCAAAGGTCGCATGCAGTGGGACCTGCTTGTCCCCACACTTATCACCACCAAGGCCTGCTGGTGACAAGAATGGGGCAGCCTCATGACGGTGCAGCGGAGAAGGTCCCCTCCAGGATGCTTGTCGCCCCTCTCCGTGACACATGCAGCTGGTTGCAGGGCTCCTTAGGCAAGAGTGCTGCCCTGGTAGGCTTGACAGAGCTTTCTTTTTATCCCTAAAAGGCTAGAGGTCTTGTTCCAGGCGGGCCAGAGAAGAGTATGACACAGTCTCATTGAAATCTTAGCTCCCGAACAGCCAAGGAAACCAATCCTTGGGATTTTTTTTAAAGGGGGTTGTTTTCTGTTTAAGACACAGAAACTCAGGAAGATGAGGTGACATATCCCAGGTCACGCAGTTGGGAAGAGGCAGTGTGGGATTCCAGCAGGGTTACAGACACATAGCTCTGCCCAGGTCAGGCAGGTGTGTGTGTGTGTGTGTGTGTGTGTATGTGTGTGTGCATGCATATGCACGTGCATATCTGTGTTGGGGAGTGAATGAGCATGTGTGCCGACCTGCACAGAGACACTTTCTATCTTCCTTCTTTGAGACAGCGTCTCTCACAAACCCACACTGGCTGGCCAGCAAGCACCGCCTGGGTCCCAAACAACTCTGAGAATTCCCGTCCACTCAACCTCTTCCTGAGCTTTTGGGGTGCATCTCAACCTCAAGCACCTTGATACCACCTCTGTCTAGCCCTTGACTCCCCCTGCCCCAATAACCAGGTCCTGTCAGTCTTCTGTTTCCATGGCCTCTACCATCATCCGATTCCCGAGGTGGAAGCTGGGCTTTCCAATGCCACCATGCCCCGCTCTGCGTGCCAGCTCTGGGTGCTCCCCAAGCCTGCTCTTCAATTGAGGACCCACTGTATGCCTTCTTCTATCTCTCAATCCCCACTGTTCTGCAGAAGGGGTTTCTAACTTCCTCCTATGTATGATACTCTTGGGGTTCAATGGCCTCCCTCAGTTGGCACAGCTGGATGGTGACAGGGCTGGGATTCATATTCCACCCACCTGGGGCTGGAACCGCCAACCCTCCTGTAACCTTGCGAAACCCATAAGCCTGGGTGTCCCGACCTTGTGCCAATCGCAACAGCGTGAAAATGATGAAGATGCAGGAATGAGCCTGCAGCAGGACCTCCTTTGAGGGAAACTGAGGCATGGGAGGGGTTGGAAATAGATACAAGGAACTAGGATTCCTAGGGGAGTGGGCAGTGCAGGGGCAGTGAGGGGTGGCCTGAACCTTGCCCTCTCAGCCATACTCAGGCTCTGTGGTGGCAAAGGATTCAGGGACCCTCTGAGGAAACTGTCCCCTTTCCCCAAGTCTTGTCTCCAGTGAGTTTCAGCTGTTCAAGTACATCTGAACCACAATCTCTGGGCTGCTGCCCCAACACAGGCCATGTGGGCCACAAGGACCCTCTGACTTTTTATCAGGCCACTCATCAAAACACAGAGCCCACCGCCCCCCAATTCCAGATCTAAGGATCTAAGATCGGGGGTAATGTAGACACTGCCAGACAGGGGCCTCTGATGTGACCCACCAAGGGTGGGTTTCAGGCACTGGTCAGAGTCCTGGGAGAGGCTGTTTTGAAGCAGTACAAACACTAGAAACATACAGACATATCACCATAGGATGAGTATCCGATCCTCCCATGGTGCTCCCCAGCCTCCGCCACCCTTCTCCCCTGTGTGCCCTGCTTTCTGTGCTCCCAGCCTCCCACCACTCTTCACCCCTGCCCACTCTACCTTCTGTGCTCCCAGCCTCCCATCACCCTTCACCCCTACCTGCCCTGCTTTCTGTGCTCCCAGCCTCCGTCACCCTTCTCCCCTGTGTGCCCTGCTTACTGTGCTCCTAGCCTCCCATCACCCTTCACCCCTACCTGCCCTGCTTTCTGTGCTCCCAGCCTCCCATCACCCTTCACCCCTACCTGCCCTGCTTTCTGTGCTCCCAGCCTCCCACCACCCTTCACCCCTGCCCACTCTACCTTCTGTGCTCCCAGCCTCCCATCACCCTTCACCCCTGCCCACTCTACCTTCTGTGCTCCCAGCCTCCTGTAACCCTTCACCCTTGCTTGCTCTGTCTTCTGTGAACCAGTCTCAGGTCAGTGAGTGCCCGATGCCCACTGCCCTGAAGCCACCACCCCAGCTCCTCGCCACTTCCCCCTTGTCCTTCCTCTTTTCCATCATATTTTTAGTGTCTGCAACCCTGCTTCCAGGACAGCTGGCTCCACTTCCCCTTGTCGGTGGAGGGGTACCATGGGCATACAGGGAGGGTGCTCCTGAGGGGCTTGGGTTGAGGGGTATCAAACGGGGGGCACTAGTGCAGCTTCCTCTCCCTGCCAGAGGCCTCTAGATTCAGGCCACCTGCCCTCATCTGCTCACCGCAGGCCTTCATCAGGCAGGGCTTTCTCATGTTCAGGGCTCACCTTCTTGTAGGCCCTGAGGGAGGGATTTGACTTGCTTCCCTTCATGACAGGTCCACAACAGGAGCCGGGGGAGAGAGTCCTTGTCACCATCCTATCCATAAACATCACAAGGAAACCAAGGCCTGCTGAGGGAAGAGGCCCAGCCCTGGCGCTTGCGGGGCAGATTTTCTCATTCTCAGAGGCGGGCAGGGCCGGGAGGACAAAGGGTCAGCCATTCACAGACAGTGAGTCTGAGGGGAGTCCCCCGCCACTGTAGAACTCTGTGGGACCTGCTCTGGGAAACAGAACGACCGCCCCCTTCCCAGAGGCCTCCTCCAGGAAGTCCCCAGCCCCTTCTCTCACTCTGCCCATTTGTGCCAGGTCAGGTATAGGTCAGAGTCCCCTTTCTGTCCGCCCAACACCCTTGAATGCCGTGAAGCGCATCACAGGGCTGTTGGTAAAATGAATGAGAAAAGGAATGAACCAAAAGACAAACCAATTCACGGAAACCCCAAATCCTCCACAGATTGGCCTTGTCCGTTTCTGTATCTAGACCGGCCTGAATGGCATCCCAGCCTTTTGCAGCCCCTGTCTAAGACGGGCCCTTCTTTTAGGCTCTTCTTGTTTATTGGCCTTATGACCTGAGCCTAGCCAGTACGCACCCTTAGCTCCCCTCTGGGAGCCTCAGGTTCCTTATCTGCACCAAGTGTGGACTGTCCTGTCACCTCATTATGTCAGGACCCCAGTGAGTAAAGGACTCTGAATGACCTGGGCGGAGCCTGCCTGTCACCCGGTGTCCCTTTGCCTTCTCTGAGGGACTGGACGCACCTTCTCCTCTCCCACAAAACCCCAGAGAGGCGGCAAGAGCCGTGGGCAAGGTGACCAGAGCCATGTTCTCTCACAGTCTCGTGTATCTGGTCCATAAATGAATGGCTGTCGGAAGAGCCTGATGGGTCCCCAGCACTAGGCCTAGACTCTGGGGACGCCCAGTGCCTGTGGGTGGGGCCAGGCTGTTCAGGGCTTAGGCGTTAGGTTTCATTTGGAGAAAGGCATGGGTCTGGGCCAGTTCAGAGTCACATAGCCCAGCTCAGATAGCCACTGCCGTCCCTCAGAAGCCAGAGCTCCGGGGGGACTTTCTGAGGCTCCTTCCATAGCCCTGGTCTCTGCCCCTCAAGAACCACATTAGCTTGTCCCACCTGTTACCAACTCTACAGCCTCTCCTTCTTTTCTCTCCCTCAGACCCAGCACCCTGGCTACTGAGTAAATGATGCCTACTGCATTAGGGCCTCACTGTCCGCATTACTCCTCCGGGCCGTGTCCCCAGACTCCATCAAAGGCCACCAGACCCAAGAGCAGAAAATGTGCTGCAGGCCCTTGCACCATCCAGACACATCTCACCACCAACAGCATCCACCTTCACCAGAGGTCATTCTGTCCAGCTGCCCCTGGGCCCTCGCAGAAGCTCTTCCCTCTGCCTGAACACTCTTGCTCAGAACACCTAAGACCCCTCTCTGTGCTCAAGATGTGTCCCCTCGAGGCCTATACAGTGCCCTCTTCCCTATACTGTGTCCTCCTGTCTCGTTCTTCACCCCCTCTTGTTATATTACCCTCCATCCCGGAGCTGACCCAGGAGGTCAGCGACCACTCAGATCTCTGTGGGACCCAGGGACCAGCAGCCAAGCCTGGTCTCCAATCTGCACACAGGGTTTGATGTTTGGGACTGGTTAAAACCAGTTTTACTTATGTGCTCTCCGGGGCCCTCCCTGCAAGGCTACCACTGCTTCCCTGTTCTGCAGGAGGAAATGCTGAGGCCCATGGCTGGGCCCCGTTCACTTACCTGCATGACACAGGTCCATTCTGAAGCCCTGGGCGGTCCAGCTGTTTGTCTTGCTAGCTCAGCTGCTGCTCTGGTGGGTGGCCGACAGGGCTGGTCACAGCACCTTCCTGCCCGCCCCGCCCAGACCCTGTGGGAGGAAGCCAGCCTTGGCCACAGGGGTCTGTGCGCAGGCTCCTGACACAGCACACACTTCCTAAAGACATTTGCATTTCGCCAGTTAGCTGGGACCCTGGCATCTGAGTACTAAAGAAAGTGGAGTAGTGGAAGACAGACAGACCTGGGGCTGGGACCTGGTAAACAAACACGCACGCACACACACACACACATAGACACATACACACACCTGCACACGCACACACACACAAAAGCACACACACGCACACACGTGCACACACACACACATGCATTCAGCCACAGGGGAAGAAGGAGCTGAAGCTAGATCTTCTCTGGGGATGAATGGACTTTTACCCAGCAACCTCCCTATATACAAGCCAAAGGATGTCCCGTTTCTAGGGTCCTCCCTGAATTCCTCATCAATTCTCACCCGAGAAAAGACAAATTCATTCAGCTCCCTCCCTCCAAAGACATGCGGCCCCTCCCCATCTCATGAAGTATCTAATTTCCCTTTCTCCCCAGGCTGCTGGGAAACTCACCATCAAATCTGTTCAGTTCTTCCGTGTGACTTTGAGGCCAGATTCAGTTGTCTGACTCTCGGCTCCTCCACTTGGGACTCATGTGACTTTGGGCTCGCCGCTGTGCATCTGCCTTGAGTTTCACTTTGCTTGTCTGTGAAGGGAGTGGCCACACTCAGTCTTGGGAACCTAGCAAGGGCAGTGTGCAGTTCTTGGGACACAGTAGGTGCTCAAGAAATGCTTCCCTTTTGGGCTTTAGTTTCTTCCCCCCATTGTTGATGGAAATTCACAACTTCATTGCTTAGCTCTTTTCTGGCATGTTGGTTCAAATCCTAGAGGGAAAGGGGGTGGCACAAGGAAATGTTCATCAGCTGAATGCTCACTCCTTAGAGTTCAAGTCACGTCTGGGCTTACTCTGTGAACTAGGATCTCTCCAGATGGGAGGAGGATGGGAGTGTCCAAGTGAGGATGAATGAATGAATGAATGAACCGACTGAGGGGAGGTATTGCGGAAGATACAGAGCCCACAGGCACTTCCTTCCTGGAGCAATACACTTCTCTGACCTAGTGGTCTAGGCCTGTCATCCTGGCTTCTTGGGAGATTGAGGCAGAGGTTTGAAATATCAAGGCTGATTCAGGCAGCTTAGTGAAAACCTATCTTAAAATAAGAAGCAAAAAGAGGGTTAGGGGCCATAGCTCATGGGCAGAGAACCTGTCTAGCATATCCAAGGCCCTGCACTAAAACAAACAAATAAGTAAATAAGATGAAAGGAGGTGCCTTTCTGCCCCTGGAGTCTGAGCTCTTAACCCACAGATGCTAGATCAACAGCAGGGGGCACTCCACTGGCTTATGGAGTAGAGTGGGCTGGGCTCTGCAGCACTCTGGTTTCCCAGATACCCTGTATCTCCTATGTCAGTTACTTCTCTTGGTGGCCGTGGCAGCAGAGGAGGAGGAGGAGGAGAAGGAGGGGGGATGATGATGAGGAGGAGGAGAAGGAGGAGGAGGAGAAGGAGGAGGAAGAGGAAGAGGAGAAAGAAGAAGAAGAAGAAGAAGAAGAAGAAGAAGAAGAAGAAGAAGAAGAAGAAGAAGAAGAAGACGACGACGACCAAGGCAACTTATAAAAGAAAGTGTCTAATTGGGATTGGGCTTTGGTTCCAGAGTATCACCATCATGATGGCAGCAGGTAGGTATAGCCTGGAGCAGCAGGGAGATCACATCTTGATTCCCAAGTATCAAGGTATGAGACAGGGAGACAGATAGACAGAAACAGAGAGAGACAGAGAGGTAGAGACAGAGAGAAACAGATAGATTGGGAATGGTACCAGTCTTCCATCCACTGGGGACCAAATATTCAAACATATGAGCCTATGGGGCCATTTGCATCAATCCACCATACCATGTAAAAGCTAGGCATGATGTTGTACATCTTTGACCCCAGCTCTGGAAGGTGAAGACAGAGCTCATGAGCCAGCCTAGCTGAATCAGTGAGTGCCAGGTTGAGAGAGAGAGAGAGAGAGAGAGACAGAGAGACAGAGAGAGAGAGACAGACAGACAGACAGACAGACAGAGACCCTGCTTCAAAAAACAAGGTGGAGGGAGAATGAGGAAAATACCACTTGCACGAGCACACACCCGTGCATACACATGTATGTACACACACACATTCACACACCCAACATACTAAACTTAAATAAATAGACTCACAAAATAGCTCTGTGCAAGCTGGATGATCTGAACTAACAGCCAAGATTCCACAGAAAAGTGGAAAGGGAACTGACTCCACAGAGTGGTCCTCCGACCTTCACGGGTGAGGATGCATCCCTCCCTCCCCACCACAAACAGAATAACAACTAGAACTGTTTTAAGAAAGAAGAAAGGTGAAGTGTCACACAGTTCCTAAGAGGAGGGCCCCTGGGCCATCACTGGGTCTGGGCTATGGGGGAGGGATCCCATGTTGGGCTCAGCCCTGGGCCGGCAGAGTGGAAGAACATCCAGGCATGAGAAGGGCCCCAGGGGTCCCACTGCACGTGAGAATTGATGCCAGAGTTCCTTCTGGGAAGACAGAAACATCTACCCCCTTTCTCCTATGGTCCCAAAGACAAACCAAAATATGATTCCCCGAAGTTCTTCCTGGAGAACCATTGAGTCTCTTGGGCTTGCAGAGCCTGGGTGAGGGGCTGTCTGCAGGGCGACCCAAAGCATCTGTACTGAAAGTCTTCATCCATCGCGGAGGATGGCTGCCTATGGATGGAGTCCTTTCCCACCCCCACCCCCCCATTCTATATACTCCAGCATCTGCCTAGATTCCAGGGCCATGTGCGTTTCAGGGCAGGATTCTCCACAAGCACTTGGGAGGAGTGGCTGGAACCTCAGGTGAGGGTAGAGTGGCCCCCCTCATGCCTCCTTCCATGATGGAATTATCAGTCCACAAGCTCAGCCGCCAGGGCCTTTTGTTATCAGGAACAGCTGATCTGAAGAGCACGGCGGCTCTACCGCTTGGAGCACAGCGCTACACAAGTGTCTTTTGTGTGTCCGAAAAACAGAACAAGGACCTTGCTGGGTTCACCATGTCCCTGACAGTAGGGCAGACCAACACTTGCTTCTGGGAGGAACAACTTTGGTTGTTTGGGGAGGGTTGAGGAAGTGGCTGGTGGCAGTTGCAGCTCATGGGACCCAGCTCCTTGCTTCTGAGCCTTTGTGACTACCTCAGGCCCAGCATTCCTCTCTCTATAATGGGAAGCAGCAGTATCTCACTGAATCTTGGGGGCGAGGGAGCCGTAATAACATGCTGCTGGCTCCTTGTCTTTATTGTGCCCTCCTTGGGCTCCCAGGGAGCTCCATCCCTGGGCACAGATAGGGCCTTGCTTGCCCTTGATGGGATTTAGGAAAATTAGTCAGGGCAGAGGACTCCTCTAGCCACAGCCGTATCCTATAGGGACCCTGTGAAGGTGGTCTATGGCTTCTTCACCCCTGTGCTGGGATGATTAGGACTCAAGTGACAAAATGTCCTCCTGTCCCCATGGAGATGACAGCACACACTTTGGGCTGTAGCCTTCGGCAATGAAATTACTGGAGACATAAGGAAACCACAGCTGTGCCATGTCAGAGGTATGACAATACCCGGTGTCACATGTCAGAGGTATGACATCACCCGGTGTCACATGTCAGAGGTATGACATCACCCGGTGTCACACACACCAGGACTTTCTTCTAGCATGCTGTCTGGGAAATTGGCTTCACCAAGGCTCTGGCATGCTTCTCCTTTTGCAGTAAGGAGAACCGAGCCACTTTCTGTTACCCTTTTTGCCTCAGCTGCCAGGAAGCTCAGGCAAATCTGAAGGTCAGCTGCAGCACCCCCTTTCTTTGGCATAGCTGCCTCCAAATTTCCTGTCACTGGCTTCTGTGGATGTGGGAGGTGTGGTCCCAGGGAAGCCGATTCTCAGAATCAAAAGAAAGGAAAGAGGAAGAAAAAGGGGGCTAGATGAAGTGTGCTGGCAGAGACAAGGGGGGCCGAATCCAATGTTCCAGATATCAGCATGTGTGTGTTCTTGAGTCTGGTGATCATTCAACACATATCTATGAAGTCGGGGTTGGGGGATCCTGTTTACTCAAGGGCCTCAGAAAATGGGAACAAAAGAGGCTGCTCCCCCTCAAACAAAGAACATCGAAGAGGGCTTGGGTCTGCAGAAGGTTCTCTTGGGGTGCCAGGAGGGGGCCTGGAGACATTGGGCAGCAGGCTCTCAGCAGGTCATTATTATTCAGGGCCGGTATCTCCTTTGTCCTTAAGCTGGAGTGTCCTTGAGATGCAATCGACTCTCAGCTCCTAGGCCAGTCCTCTAGAACTCTCCAGACCCACACACCGTCTCTCTGCAATGAGCATCATCTACTCTTAATTAAAGAACAAGATTAGGGAGCCCTTGGGCCGCACTTCAATGTCATCTGGAGACCGTCTGGTGAACTGGGCTGTGAGAAGCCACAGGAACAGCTGACTGGCAAAGAGGCTCAGGGCAGAGCTCGCCCGCCTGCTATTTACCCCGTAATCAGCAGTTCCAGCGCTTAGCGTCTTGGTTGATCAAATATTTCTCCTCAGAATTTATGACACAGGGCAAAGAGAAATAGAGAAGACAAAGATTAACCACACAAGGGCAGTGTGCACAGAATGCATTGGCAGTGGGGTGGCCTCACCAGCCAGAGAGCAGTGGCTCAGCAGTTAAGAACACTGGGCTGTTCTCCCAGAGGGCCTGAGTTTGATTGCCAAACCCACATGGCAGTTCACAACCCTTCGAAACTCCAGTTTTGGAGGATGTGGCGCCTCCTTCTGGCCTCTGCAGGCACTGCACACACAATTTCATAGCCACACAAAACACACACATAAATAAAAATAAACTTTAAACAAAAGTAAAATAGAGTGGACTAGGACACAATTTGATTGCCATTACTGCTGTCCCACCTCTGAGGACCACTGCCACCTTTGCAGCTGCGACAGCCCCCAGCAGCCCTTTAGTTACTAGCCTTGCCCCATCCCATCCTGCTCCCCCAACAGTATCTGAAGTGGTTTTCTAAAACTCAAATCTGATTATTTAGACTTGAAACCACAATAGAACTCCATAGGTGTTAACAGTAGCCAGTAGCCAGAAGGTGGAGTCAAGCATCCATGGTAAATAAGGCCATGTATGAACTGTAGGAGATGGTACGCACATAGTTAACGGAATATTATTCACCCCCAAAAAGGAAGGCATCCTGTCACGGGTTACGGTATGACTCAGTCATGAGGACACTAGGCTGAGGAAGTAAGGCGGATACAGAGGCCAGGCTGCAGGGTTCCACTGCAGGAGGTCACGAGGGCGTCAGATCCAGAGACAGAGGGAATCCATGGTTGCCAGGGCCAGGGGAGGGGTGGGAGCTGCTGTTTAATGAATGCAATGCCAGTTCTGAAGGATGGAGAGCATTCTAGAGCAGGCTAGAAGTGGTGGTGCCTGCTGCAAATGCTCCTGGTGAGGAAGGACGCATCTCAAACTGGTAAAAACGGTCAATTTTATGCCTATTTTGCTTCAATGTAAACAAACACAACTCTATTACATTTTCAATTATTTTTGAGCATGTGTGTTGAGGAACATGGGGGTGCCTGGTCATGTGTGTGCGAGAGTTAGTTCTTGCCTTCTACACGTGGGTCCTGAGGTTCAAACTCAGGCCTTCAGGATTGGCAGCAAGCACCCTCTTGCTGGCCCTGAAGAATAAGTTCCCACAAAGGGAACAGAACGAAATCCCTTCCCTGGCTTCCGCACCCACCACAAGCCCCTTTGCCCTCTCCACCACTCCTCGCTGTAGGCTCTGGGACTGTCCCGCTAGCTCTTTGCATGTGGTGTGTGGAATGTCTATTGGATGGTTTCCCGCAGCCCACAGCTGCCACCTTCCACCCCAGCAAAAGGCAAGGGGTGATTTCAAAAGGTTGGGCTCTCCTCCCTACTCACTTGGGGGTAGTGACATTCCCTCCCAACATGGCCCTGGGCCGCACCAGGAGCTAAGCCATAGGCTTCACACTTCCTGGTGTGAGGTGGGGTTCTATGCCCTCACTGGTTCCACAGCTCCTGCTTACTGCAAAGCCTGCCTTAGCCAGGGCTGGGTGGAGGGAGTCCCACCCAGGGGTGGAGAGAAGGTAGCCTGTGATGGTTGAGATCTGTGTTCAAGCTGATGGGCTCTAAACGCATACGGGAGATGACCATTGGTTGTACCTGTGGGAGATTACCTTCATTAGGTAAATTAAAGTGAGAAGGCCTGCCCACCGTGGGTAGCGCCATTCCCTGGCTCAGGATCCTGAATTGCAGGAAAAGGAGAAAACAAGCCGGGCGCCTGGACTGTGTGTGCTCTGTGAACAGTGACACCAAGCTCTGGTGTCTTGACTTCACGACAGTGGCCTGCACCCCTAAACTGTGGTCTAGTTGCTTTTGCATTTTATACAGGAAATAATTAAGGCAGTGTGAAGGCAGTGAGCTTGTAGTCCTCTAAGGCCGGGGCAGCCCACGGGAGGAGCCCTGACAACTGCCCAAGTGTCTCCATAATCACAAGAAGAGGAAGCGAGGAAGTGAGGTGCGGGCTCCGCTTAGCGCTGCCAAACCCAGTCAGGTTTCATTTCCTCCTCTGGGGCCTCGGGTTCTTTGCTCGGTGCAGTCTTCACCCTTGTCTCTGTGTCTGCCGGACAGTCAGGACGCTGAGAACCACAGCTACCCAGGTCTCTGTCACCCTAGGCCAGTGAGTCTCACCCTTCCTAATGCTGTGACCCTTTGAAACAGCTCCCCATGCTGTGGTGACCCCCAGCCATGAAATCATTTCATCGCTGTTTCATAACTGTAATTTTGCTACTGTTATGAATCGAGAGGTAAATATCCGACATGCGTCCTCCAATGGGATCACAGCCCACAGGTTGAGAAACACCGTCCTGGTCTAACAGGGTCCACCACAGCCTTGGCACAGATATGGCGGTGGGGACATCTTGCACTCTCCGCATCATGGGGGATGGGAGCTCATGACCTACCTGTGGATGGAAGTCATCCTTACTTGGCCCTCAGGAGACTGTGGGCTTCACAGGACTCCAGACGGCCTGGGGACTTGGGTCAGACATCCCAGGCCTCCACCACGGTTCTGTCCTAGCAGCAAGGCGAAAGCCGGGCTTGTTAGTCTTGCTGTACAAAGTGGAGGTACCGCAGGCTGCAGACATGGCTCAGGGGTAGGATGATTACCTTGTGTTAACAAAGCCCTGGTTTACATCCCAGCACCCCAGAAACTGGGTGTGACTGTGCACCCTGTAATCCCAGCACTTGGGAGGTGGAAGCAGGAAGATCAAGTGTTCAAGGTTATCCTCTGCTACAGAGTGAGTCTGAGGCTAGCCTGGGCTACATGTGTGTTGTGGTGTTGTGGTGGGCATGGAGATGCTATGGAAACTGTGGACTTCGGAATGGAAAGCTTGCTCTTCTCTTGCTTGCTCCAGCTTCTGAGGACAGGTACCAGCTTCCTGTTCTGTGAGCGTGAGAGTAATGACTGGCAGCAGCCCCATGCGGGAGGTGATTATCTTAACAAGGGGAGTTCTGAGGAATCTTGCGAACAATGTCCACGGAACACAACAGATAGCCAACCACAGCCAGCTGCAGCAGGAGGGCTGGGCCTGGGGCGCTGTGGCACCTAGGAATTGATGGGAGGGAAGCCAGGGAGGCAGGGGAAGTCTACTCTGAGCACAGCCAGCTCACTGGCGCCCTCGTGTGACGGAAGTGGGGACCACACTCAGAAATACTTATGGGTTCCAGGGTGATGCCCACCTCTGAGGGTCCCTCAAGCTTCACCCAAGGGGTCCTGGGGTTGGGCTCCCCCTCTGCCTTGATTTCTCTATGCATCTTCCCTGCGTGTCCACGGCTGGTCTCAGAGTGAAGGGTGCAGGGCATTGGGGGCTGAGGGCCGTGTGGCATCAGGAGCTGCAGGGTGTGTAGAGAAACTCCTCCTACAGGCGTGGGAGGTTGGGTCTGGCAGGAAGAGATGATGTAAGCCTTTGATGTTCTGGGTCAGATTCTATCTCTACTCAGAATTTTATTTATTCTGACTCCCCGCCCCCCACCATTACTTCTGGTGGTTAATGGTATGGTATGGACACTGTTTATCACTGTCTGAGTTCTTAGCTTCCCCTGGGGTCACTCACACCCCACCCCCACACCCCATAGAGGGCAGCTGAAAAGGCTGGTATAGTCAAAATGCAAAGGCCTTACATGGAGAGCAGGGATGGTTCTCCAGGAAGTTCATCTGCTCCCCCATCTCCCTTCCCTCCTCCCTCCATTGGCCTCCCTTCTCCCATCCACCTTCCTTTATTCTTCCATCTTCTCTCATTCCCCCCTCCCTCATCTCTGGTCCCCCCCCCCACTTCATTCCCTCTCTGCCCGTCTGTCCATAGGCCACTGTGGTTCTATGCTTGTCCTCTGTGGTCAACTGCCCCTTACTTCAGCTGTGAGGACAAGCCCCATCGGGGGTACAAGTCACCTGTGCAGCATTCCTGTGCTCCTGGGCACAACTGACAGCCATCAGCTCTCTCTTTCCCCCTCTCTAGTCCCTCCAAATGCCTACAGCCAACAATTCTCTTTGTTACCAGAGGACAAAACTTTGTGTTCAGGTTCTTCAGGTGGCGAGTGACACCGATCTGGGTCACATGGGAGACCAGGGGTGCAGTGAGGTCCACCCCACCCTGGGAGCAGACAGTCTTCGGGTTAGTCCACCACCACTGGGGCAGTAGCAGAGGACAGCAGCCACCATTCCCTGGGGAGAACCTGGGAAGGGGCTGTGGGCTGGAGGGGGTCTGAGGGCCTCCACAGGAGCGGGAAGAGTGGGTGGGTCAACCTGTGCAAACCATGTGGTGAAGCTGTGACCTCTGTGTACACCTGCGTGTAGGTCAGTGTGTGCCTGTGACTTCAGCAGGGAGGGAGGAATGAGTCTCAAAAGGAAGTGGGCTGAGAGGCCAGGCACTAGGACCCATCTACACCTCTTGTTCCCCTCCGGGCAAATAAGGACCTGCCTTGTCAAGAAGTCTCTCTTAGGCTGGCTCCTCCCAAAGCCCTTCCCTTTGAGATCCTGCAGCAGGTACCCCATCCAGCCTGTGAGCAGGGTTGAGCCTGAAAGAGGTTCTATGATTCTCCCTGAATCACACAGCCAGGGAGTGATGGGGGGCACCCTGACTTGTGTGGCCAAGGCCTTGATACTCACAATGCTGTGTCCTGGATCCCTTGCAGCTATGGCTCTCAGTAGGTTGTGCTGTATACTGGAGGGGGGTGCTTTGGCTGCTCTTGGGGGCAGTGGCTAGCCAGTGGGTCTGTGAGTGTGGAAAAGAGGTGACAGTAGGTGGCAGCACTGGGCACCAGGTCATGTGCTTTCTGAGGGACAAGCAACAGAAACAGTGGTGGCATTGTCCAGCCTCCGGGTGGCAGCGGTAGTGGTGGACTTGACCGTTGTTCCTTCCTTTCTTGGTTATGTCTTGGCAATAATTCCCTTGGTCAAGCCTATGGTTTTCTAGAAGCTTCCCTGGAGGCCTGCCCCAGAGTGCACTCCCCTAAGCATAGTGTGTGTGTGTGTGTGTGTGTGTGTGTGTGTGTGTTTGTTTCTGTGTATGTGCAGGTGTATCACAATGCACATACAAAAGTCAAGGCAGACAACTTTTGGGAGTCAGTTTTCTTCTTCTACCATGTGGCTCCCAGAGTCTGAACTCAGGTTATCAGCTTTGATGGCAGTCACCTAACCCACTAAGTCATCAACAGTTCTGGATTATCTTGGGCATCTCTGTGGCTTTTGCTCTGTGATTTTCCCCTGGGTTTTCACATGCTTACAACTTGGTCTCTCTTCCTCTCTACCCCTCCCTCCAGAGACTGCCCTGCCTATGTATCTAAGGCTGGTCCTGGACTCTGGATCCTCTCCCTCTATCTCCTGAGTGCTGGGATGAGAGGCATGGGCCACCAAGGCCAAACCTCACAGACATTTCTCTCTGTGCTTGTCTGTGTTCCTATCTCCTTTTGTAAGACACTAGTCAAGTTGGGTCAAGGCCTCAGCCCTGCCACCACTTACAGTCACTGGTCTGGGAAGCCTTGTGGGTGACTGGCAGTGGGACGGGACCTGGAGACGAGGCCTGGGCTGCTTCTCTGTAAAATGTGTGAGGTGTGTTGGAAGTGAGGTTCTTCCGATGGTCATGTTAGGGACCTTTAAGAGATGGGGCCACCTGGGAGCTCTGCAGATCTTTGTCTCTGGGGTCAGGAAAGAAATGGAAGAAGGCACAGCAAGTAGAGAACTAGCCCAGGGTCACTGCTGAGCCATTACTCCGTTCTCCTGCTGTTAAAATGCCAGGGATGGCCTGGGCACGTGGGTCAGTCGCTGGAGTGATTCTCCGGATATGCACAAGGACCTGGGACCCATCCCTACCTCCCATAAACCAGTCAGGGTGGTGCGCATCTGCAATCCCAGCACTTGGGAGGTGGAGGCAGAAGGTCAGAAGGTCAAGGTCATTGACTATATAAGGAGTTTGAGGTCAGTCTAGGCTATACAAGACCCTGTCTCAAAATCGATCAATCAAACAAAGATGCTTCCACTAACCAAAGTGCCCTAAAGATTCGGTAGTGATCCTGTCAAAATTTACGTGTTATTTTTCACAAGAATGAAAATTACTAAAATATGTATGGAATCATGAAACAGCCTGGAGTGGACTAGCTGAGCAACCTCTTTCTCTCTCACACACAGTAGAGTTCCACTTCCACTATGTAGTACAGAAAGGCCCTCCTACTTGTGATCCTCCTGCCTCAGCCTCTCGAGTGCTGAACTTCATACCCAGCAGAAGCAATCTTGAACATCAAGAATTGTGGACATCACAATAACTGATTTCAAAACATACTACAAAGCTGTTGTGGTCAAAACTGTACAGTGTTGGCTTAAAAGCAGACATACAGACCAACAGGACACAGCAGCGAGCCCAGAAATAAGCGTACGCACATCTATAGCCAACCGGCTTTCAGGAGCACGTGAGGAGGCAGGGACAGTCTCTCGACTAGATGATCCTGGGAGTGCTGGATGTTCACATGCACAGAGTAGGGGTTGAAGAGGTGGCTCAGCAGGTAAGAGCACTGGCTGCTCTTCCAAAGGACCCAGGTTCAATTCCCAGGACCCACATCATGGCTCACAACTGTCTGCAACTTAATTCCAGTTCCAGGGGATGTGACTTCCTCATACAGACACAGATATAGGCAAAACACCAATGCACATAAAATAACAATAAAGAGTAGAATTTCACACAACTGGTTAAGAGCTATGAAAGTAGGACTGTAGATGTGCTAGGAGAAAAGGGGAGAGTTCCCTGGCATCGTCCTGTGCATTGATGGTTTTAAAATGTGGTCCTGAAAAGACATAGAACAACTGCAAGGAAGATATGAGGATGCATTGAATCAGAAGGTGACAGAGCCAGCAATCAACAGAATGGAGAGAATTCACGCAGCTGGATTGATTCATAAGACACACATCCGTCAGACGGCCACTATCCAGGAAATATAAAGACCAAACCCAACTCAAGAGCAGGAGGACAATCTGATCTTAAAGCTGGCAAAGGCTCGAGCAGACACGTCTCAGAACAAGACAAGAATGGGCTCAGACACTTGAACACAAAGCTCATCTTCATAAGTCACCGGGGAAATCCAAATGAAAGCTGCAGGGAGACGCTCTTCTCTCTCAGAAGGGCGGCCATCAAACTGGGAAGGCAGCCCGCGGAGGATCTGTGGTGGAGGATGAGAGGAAGGTTGCCCTGAAGTGCTGGTGAGAATGCAAATGAGCAGCCGTCGTGGAAAACAGCCCAGGGCTTCCTCAAAACTTAAAAATGGAACTCTATGATCCAGCAACATTCACTTCCTCCTCATATGCTCGCTAAGGATGCAAAGACAGCTGGTCACAGATCCGCAGTCAGGAACCATCCACTACAGCCAAGACAGAGCTGAGAGCTGGGAACAGATGCTCGGGGTGAGCGGGGTGAGGCCTGCGAAGCGGAAGAGGGTGCTCTGCAGCCTGCACTGTGTATCTGGACCGTGCCAAGAGCTGGTGTTCTCACCTCCTGCAAACAAAGCAAAACAAAACACCATGTGGGCGATTATTAGTTTGATTTTGTCATGTCACAGTGCGTACATAGACCCCAACAAGCTGGGCAAGTGGAGCCCATTCTTATTTGTTGATCGTCCCTTACTGTAACTGTGTGTTACAGTAAACCCCGAGTACTATACCAGTATGCTGTACTATACGGTATCAATCAATCAGTCATCAATCAACCATCAATCAACAGCCTGTCAGCTAAAGTGCCAGTCAGTCCTCACTCTGTCTTGTTTGGTCACAGTGACTAAGAGCTGCAGACTGAATGACTTATAAACTCAGCTTGTGTTTCTGGGGGCTGGAAGTCCGGGCTCTACCAGGTCAGCTGGGGAAGGCTGCTTCCTGTCTTCTGGGGACTACCCTCCTGCCTCGTCCCCATGTGATGGGGGGGCTGTACCATAAAGATCTACGGACAGCATGCCAGCACCTGCCACATTGCTAAGGACGATGAGCCTGACATTAAAAAAATTTATAGCACACTTTGCATTTTATTTATTGTGTTTGTGTGGGCGCACGTGTGCAGGAATCAGCTCCTTCCTCCCACTGTGTGGGTCCTGGTCATGGAACTTGGGTAATCAAGCTTACCAGTAAGCGCCTGTACCCAGCCAGAGCCTGGCATTTTGGACACTAGAGATTTTACTACTGTCAAGTCCCATAGACTCTATACTACATATTTCCAGTCTGTCCACACCACCCACTCTCCCTCCACATCTCTTCGTGGGTCGCAGTTCAACCCTACCCATCCTGTAGCAGTCTTGGCCAGTTTCTTATTTCTGCCCCGACCCACCCAAACCTATTCCTCATATGACCACCAGAGGGCGCCAGTGGAATTCACATCCTGTAGTTTTTCACTTCGCTCCAGGAAAAAAAAAAATACAAAGAAGCATCTAGAGTGTGCCTCTGGGACCTGGTACTGTGCACCCTGTGCGAGTCGTTCCAGGAGCACCGCATCCTTGGTCAACCTACAGAGACCCGAGACCTCCAGCCGAATCCCCACTTTCGTTAGCTTGTTCCCCCATCTTCCTTACCCAGTGAGGTTCCTTAGATTAACCTACTGTAATGTCTGTCTGCCTCTCAGGGAGCTCCCTGGGGCAGAGACGTCGCTTTGTTCAAATGGACCCTGCACGAGCCTGGTTAAATATGTTGCAGGAGACGCACACAGCATGTTAGCTACGTAGTGCACGAGGGATGTGCTGTCAGGGGACCAATCCAATCCCTTCAGGCCCCTTCCCCTCTGGTCTTCAGAGTCTCCCCCCCCCCCCAGGGAGGGACCCAGTGGGACGCCGGAGAGTACCCGAGACCTCCTGCCGTCGGAGGGAAGGAGAAGGTGCATGCACCAGGCCTCCACTCTGCACACAGGCAAATCCAGACGGTTCTTGGGTACAATGCGCTCCTGAGGCTCCTGTGGGGCTGCTGCTCCCGGGCCACCTTCTTCTGTGAGAGGTGAGCAAGGGTGTTAGAAAACTCTCTTGGAGAAGTAAGCAGGAAGTAGGGACACAGTTGCTGGGAAAAGGCCGACCATTGGGTAAGGACCTGTCTCACGGTCTGGCTAGAGGCCAGTGGAGGGAAGCCCAGCAGCAGTCAGTTGCAAGACTTGATGGGGTCAGAATCCGGCAGCGCTTGATCTTTACGGCAGCCTTCACAGGGAGGCTCACCGCCCAGAAAACTCAAAGTTCACCGTCCCCAGCACCAAGCCCTCCCCACGTTCCTCACAGAAAAGCTTCATTCCCAATTAAAGGTGTTTTGCTTATTGTTTTTAAATAGTGTGCCCATGTGTTGTGCGTGCCCGTGTGCATGTGCGTGCATGGATGAAGGCATCTATGGCAGTCGGAAGAGGGTACCGAATCCCCCAGAGAGAGTTAAGATGGTTGTAAGTCACCTAATGTGGATCCTAGGAACCCAGCTGAGGTCCTCTGCAGGAGTAGTGTTTGCTTTTATCTGATGACGTTTTGAGGGGCACAGCGAAAAGAGAGATTTCCTAAAAATATTTATATCCATGTGTGGTAGTGCACATCTGTAACCCCAACACTTGGGATAGTGAGTAGGAGAATCATGAGTTTGAAGCCTGGGCTTCATGAGGACACCCCGTTCCCCCCGCCCCCCCCCCCCAAAGAAATGAAATATTTAAGAAGAGACGCTTTAAGGACCCTGAGAGTCCTGGGTGCTGGGACTCAGGTGAATAGTGTGAAGAAAGATAGCCCAGGCCAGCCTGACTTTAAACGTGGTTTAGTAGGAGGCAGGAAGCGTGTCACTGTGGAGACAGACGTACATCATCACCAGGCTGAACGGCTGGCTAATGGGAGGCCATCTGGAAAAATAGGAAGTAGGACGCGCTCCACACGGATGGATGATATGAGCTGTCCCAGGCAAGCGAGTGTGAAATGTTAAAAACCAGGAACCTGGGAGAAGCAGTCACAGAAGGATGCTTCTAAAACACGGCCCAGAATGCAGAAGAAGCCTTTCGGGGAAGCTCCCAAAACCATTAAAGGAAGAGATAGGTAACTAGCCCACACTTGCTAAAGCTAGAACCGTGCCTGTCACTCCCCAGGGAAGGAGCAAATTTCCCTGGTAAGAAAATCAGTGGGAAGCACCAACGTAAAAGATATAAAGGGCAAAGCAGAAGAGAACACTGCGGTGGGGGAGGACGGAAACTGGGTGAGCTCCAAGCTGGCTGGAAAGATGCTAGCTGAGAGGAAGCCGAATGCAAATCACAATCAACGCACTCGTATTTTCTTTCTTTTTTGCCTGCCCGACTGTCAAAAACAGTCGTGCCTGCCCCTCTGAGTTGGTAAGAGGGAAAAGGAGGAGCTGGCTAAGGCATTGCCTGCGAGGATCTGAAAGAGTCCTGCAGGGCGGTCAAGAACAAGGGTCTAGACCTCCTCCCCCACCCAATCCAAGGACCATGAAGGTGGAGGGAAAGTAGCCTCCAGAAGCCACGCCTGCCAGCATGCGCACGCGCAGAGCTGTAGCCCTGCAGCTGAGAGAGGCGGGAATCCACCTCCTCACCCAGCGGGAACTCCTCAGACATTCCCAGGCCTGTACTTGGGGCTGGGAAGAGAGGAAGCTATTCACAAATAGGGAACGAAGTTCAAGGTGAATAATTAATGGAAACCAAGGAGGTGCATAGGACAGAGGACAACGGGAGAGGAAATAAAGAAGGCGTTATTCTCCTAGATTAATCTAGATGGGACTGGAGGAATCAGCCGTGAAGGTCACCTGATGATGGGACCCAGATAACAGGGACTCTAGCTGGAGGCATTCTTTTGAGAAGATTTTATTATTTTTAAGTTATGTGTATATGGGGCAGAGTAGGCACACACGAATGCAGTTGCCTCTGGAGGCCAGAAGAGGGAGAGACGCCATGGCGCTGGGGTTACTGAAGTCACTTGATGGCGCTGAAAACTGAGCTCGGTCCTCTGCAGGACGAGTCTTCCCTCTTAGCCCTGAGCCTTCTCTCCAGCTCCAGGAAGGCATTCCTAACACAAGCCCTTTAAGTACTTTTGAATTTGGACTGTGCGAAGATAATTCCCACTCAAAAATAATAGGGAAATACCTGAATGGTAGCTAACGCTTTAAAAGCTTTTATGTTGCTTGGGGAGGTTAGGGTGCTGGAATGACTGTGCTCCTAATGGGATGGATGAGCTGGAGACTGGTGTGAAGGGCCAATGGGGTGCCTAAGGTTGAGTGAGGAGAGGTCTCAGAGCCCCACACTGAACCAGTTTCAGAGAGTGAGAAACACTGGAAACCTCTAGAGCAGCAGATGCAGCCAATAGGGAGCTTCCCTCACCCATCCGTCCACATCCATCCATCCATCCATCCATGCACCCATCCATATCCCTGTTTATCCATCCATCCATCCATCCATCCATCCATCCATCCATCCATCCATCCATTCATCCACCCATGCAGGTATCTATCCATTCATCCATCTCTGTCCATCCATCCATGAATGACTCCATCCATCCATTCATCTATGTATCTATATATCTATCTTGCTATCCATACATCCATCTGTGTATCCATCTATCCATTCATCTGTACACCAGTCTATCCATTCATCGCTTTACCCATCCATTCATATTCATTCATCTGTGCAACATCCATCTGATACATTATGCATGTATGCATACATACATACACACCATAATGCAACCTATCCAAATGTATACCTCCATCTATCCCTCCATCCACATATCTACCTACCTACCTGCTTATTTATCACCTATTTACCTACCTACCTATTTATCTTCTGTCTGTCTGTCCATCCGTCCATCCATCCGTCTGTCTATCTATCTATATCTGTCTATCATCTATCTATCTGTGTATCCATCAGTCCATTCATGTCCATCTACCTGAGGTGGCTAGGGGAGCTAACTGCTGAGAGGGCCCCGAGACCAGGACATCAGACCCTGGCGATTCTGCGTGTCTAGGTTTCTGGTCAGGAAAGTCACAGATGAAGAGAAGGCCTGTATTCTTACCAGGGGAGGGGAAATCTCCCTGGAGAAAGTCCCTTCACTGAGCCCTGGTTGTACTAAGTGGAGCCTCCTGAGTGGGTCTCTTGCTCAGCTGTGGAGTGAAAGACTGTCTGGAATGTCCCAGTGGCTGAGGGAGGCCCATGGAGCTGTAGGGGGTGAGGAGGAACAGCTGGCACTCTGGGGGAGAGCCTCCCACACTGGTGTCTGCCCAGAGCTGCCCCTCCCCTTTTCTCGATCCTGTGGATTGATCATTCAAGGCAGAGAGGATCCTAGTCCATATACTGCCCAGCCCTAACTCTGTCACACACCCAACAGGATTAGGGGAGATTAGGTAGATAGATTAGCTTTCCTTTTTTTTTTTTTTAAAAAAAAAAAAAGGTTATTTATTTATTTATTTATTGGTGTTACAAGACAGGGTTTCTCTGTGTAGTCTTGACTGTTCTGGAACTAGCTCTGTCAACCAGGCTGGCCTTGAACTCACAGATCCTCCTGCATCTGCCTCCCAAGTGCTGGGACTAAAGGCATGCACCACCACCACCTGGGTATTTTTTTAATTACTACATTTAAAATGATTTATTTGAATTATTTATTTGTGGGTCTGGAGAGATGACTTAATGGTTAAGAACACTGACTGCTCTTCCAGAGGACCTGGGTTCAATTCCCAGCACCCACATGGCAGCTCACAATGACCCAGTTCCAGGGGATCTGACACTCTCACACAGACATACATGTAAGCAAAAATACCAATGTACATAAAAACAGAAAAGTTAAAACTATTTATTTGTTATATGTGTACCTGTGAATACCATGTGCAAGTTTGGAGGTCAGAGGGCAACTTTTGGGAGTCACTTTTTTTTCTTCCACCATGTGTAGGTTCTGGGGATTGAACTCAGATCATCAGGCTTGGCAGCAATCACCTTCACCCACAGAACCATCTTGCCAGCCCTACTTATTATCTTTTAATCTTATACTGTGTGTGTTATTGAAGCACACATGTGGCATGGTGCCCGTGTGGAGGTCAGAAGGCAAGCTCAGGAGCCAATCCTCCTCTCCCCTTTGCTTTGAGGCAGAGTCTCTTGTCTACTGCTCCTGTGCTAGGCTAGCTAGCAGTGAGCTTCAGGGTCTTCCTGCTTCCACTCCCATCTCACAGTAGGAACATCTGTATTGTGATGTCACCCTACTCCACCTGGTGTTTATGTGGGTTCTGAGGATTTAAGTCCAGGTTCTCCTGCTGTGTGGCAAGGATTCTTCCTGCTGAGCCATCTCCTTTGCCCCAAATGATGTTTTTAAACCTCTTATTTCCACATTTGAACATCAGCTCTGGCCAGATGTGGGATAGATTGGCTGTTTAAGGTGAACATTTTTAGGGAGATACTACAGTTCTAAGGTTGTGTGCGCCTAATGACATCGCCTTGGGGTTTAGAAAGCAAAGACTGAACAGGAGCTCAGGTGGAGATTCCATACCTGGCCTTGGTAGCAAGGTCTAGCCAGACAGTTATCTTTGTGCCGTTACAGAAGACGGACAGGCGAGGCTAGCATCTCTGATGGTAGATGGTGTGGCATCAACTCACGTCTGTTTATTAAAAACCCCACAAGCCAGCACTCAAGCCTGTCACCCCAACAGGAGTCAGCGGGATGTGGCGCATGGTCTTCTGTAAGTAAAGTATTGCAGAGAGGCAGCAGCCTTTCCTGGACTTGTGCACATGAATGATACACTTTCAAGTGGCACATTATGAAAAAGAAATTCACAAGCTTATAAAAATATCAAAATTGGTAAATTGTGTGTGTACACATGTGAATATCTGTATGTGCACATGCACATGTGTGTACAAGTGTGTGTGCTTACATGTGTGAGTGTGTGTACACCTGTGTATATGTATGTGCACATACATGCGAATATGTATGCATGTGTGTGTATGCAGGTGTGAGTGTGTGTAAATGGAGTTGGAGTTTTCTTTTGTCCTAATTGCCTGGTCACACAGAAGCTTAATATTAATTTGGCCTATAGCTCAGGCTTATTATTAAGTAGCTCTTACAACTTAAATTAACCCATTTCTATTAATCTACATTTTGCCACATGACTCATGGCTTTACCTGTCCTCTAGCATCTTGCTTCCCCTGAAGCTGGCTCATCTCTCTCTGACCCTGTCCTTTCTCTCTATATCTTCAGTTTGGCTTTCCTGCCTAGCCTTATTATCGGCCAAATCAGCTTTTATTTTATTATAATAAAATATATTATTTCCTGCCTTGTTATAGGCCAAATCAGCTTTATTATCTATCAATGAGAGTAATACATATTCACAGTGTACAGAAGGGTTATCCCACAGCATTTCCACCTTTCTGTCTCACCCAAAAGGAAGGCTTTAACTTTAACATAGTAAAATTACATATAACAAAACAGTTATCAAGTAAGAATAATGTTTAATATTAAGCTTTTGTGTGTTTATTTGGGACTTGTAGGGAGAAGTCCCGCTTCTTAGGGGGCGTGTTCACCTCGGGCTAATGTTTACCTATAAATCTGGTGAGCGTGCTCGCAGAGCTCGCTTCTGCTTTCCTGGTCTCTGCTGGAACAGTGGTTCTGTAAGTCTATTTCCCCATTAAAGCTGTATATATTTTTACAATCTGTCTGCATTCATTTACGCCGTTATAGGGACTGAGTTATTGAGACGAAAGAAAAGCTCCGCCTCCATTTACAAGTGTGTACATGTGTGTATATGTGTGTGCACACTGGTGTGTACATGTTCCCCCCTGTGAGCTCAATGTGGAAGCACAGCAAGAGGGTCGCATGGATTGGAGAATGGCTGGGGACAGTCCGCAGACTCTCAGGACTGACTAAGCAGGGTGACAGGGTTCAAAAAAGACATCATTGTCACATCTCTGTTCATCTGGAAGAGTGTTCAGTAAGATTAAAGAGAATAAAATCCAAAGCCGCTGTTTTGGAGAAGAGCGGTGAGCATCTTTAATGGGCGACGGGCCTCCTATGTTTCATGTTAAGACGTCAGAAGAATCTTTTCAAGCCGGGACTGAGGCTCCATGTTTGACACCGCAGGCTTCCGCGGGCTTTCTATGAAGATCCCAGTCAAGTCAAGGAATGAATATTATAAAACCAGGAGAAGAAACAATACTGTCATTCTTTTACTAGGGACAAACTGCAAATCACTGCCAGGCTTGTTAGCAAATCCCAGAGTGAGCTGTGACAAAGGCTGGCGGGAGGGTTCGGAGAGTAAAGGGGCTTGCTGCCAAGCCTGAGGACCTGAGTTTGATCCCCAGGATCCCACACATTTTCCTCTGGCCTCCACAGATGCAGCCTGACAGGTTGCTTGCATGGACACACACACACAAATAATTGTTTTTTTTTAATTTAAAAAGCTGCCATGAGATTTTCGCCCAGTTTTCCACATGCATAAATCCAGTATGCAAAAGCTGACATTTCCCCTACATACAGGGAGCAGATAGAAAATTCAATTTGAAAATTATTAGCTACAATAGTGCTGAGAGTAATAAGGTATCAAGAAATAAATCTTTTGAAAAATGTGCATGACCTTTCTGGGAGGAAATGGCAGAATTTTATTGAAAGATATAAAGGAGAAAGAGAGGATACTAATAGGCAGGCAGATGGAATGTTGCAAAGACGTCAGGCCCACTCGCGGCTGCAGGTGGAATACAGAGCTCCTGAAGCTTGGACTTCCCCTCCGTGACGGATTCTAACCTCGACCATGAACCAGAATAAACCCTCTCCCCTGTAAGTGGCTTTGGTCAAAGTATTTCCTCAAAGGGATAGAAAGAGAAACTTAGAAAGCACTAGTGAGATCAAATCAACATCCCACAAAAACTAAAAGCAGTCCTTGTATCATTTAAAATCCACTCCGTGTGTAAAGGTCACCATGTGTGACAGACACCTTACACACTTAATAGAATAGCTTTTTTTTTTTTTGGTTTTTGGTTTTTTGGTTCTTTGAGACAGGGTTTCCTGTGTAACAGTCCTAGCTGCCCTGGAACTAGCGCTTGTAGACCAGGCTGACCTCGAACTCACAGAATAAGAATGCTTAAGAAAGACTCAAGGAGTATAAGTCATTAGGGAAGAAAATGTAAAGTTGACCACATACAAATAAACATTTATAAATATGATAGCTTATACAAAACAATCCCAAGACTGGAAATGAGTTGGGCAATGTTTATAGCAATCTGCACTTGAAAGTCAAACGCTGAACTTCTCCAAAGAGAGGGGGACAAAGTAGCTCAGCAGAGAAATAGGCAAGGACATAAATAGGCAACTTATGCAACAGGAAACTTAGAAGTCCAATACACAGTTACAAACGCAAATACCCAGCAAAACACCTGCAAACACGAACAATCAGCAACACACCTGCAAACACGAACAATCAGCAACACACCTGCAAACATGAACAATCAGCAACACACCTGCAAACATGAATGTTAAATACTTGGCAAGTGTCTCAGTGTCCTTTGCAATCAGCTGATATAATTAAAATGGCGAGAAGCCCACATCAGTTCATTGGTAGGGTTTTTTGTTTGGGGCAGTTTTCCAGCTAGGATCTTGCTATATAGCTCTGGCTGGCTTGGAATTCACTCTGTATCCCAGACTCGAGCTCACAGCAATCCTGCTGTCTCAGCTTGTTTGAGTTCCAGGCATGAGCCACCATGCTGTGGCAAATGGCTTGCCAAGTTTCTGTGAGCTTGTCTACTGCATTCGATGCCCCTTCGTCCTTTGCCTCCCCGCCTCCTGTCTTTCGTCCTCCTCTTCCTTCCTCCTCTTCTCCTCCTGTCTGTCCCCCGCCTTTGCCTTTTACTTTCATACCGGCCCCTGCTTAGACAGCCCGCCCCACAGCACCCTCCGTTGGGTGTCACATTTTGCAGCCACCAGCTCTCCCTGCTGGTGACTCTGAGGCCACCCTGTAGCTCTCCCGTGGCCTGTGTCTCCTGCCTTGCTCGCGGCACCTGTGATGCAGCTAGCCTCTCTAGAGGCTAGGAACTCCAGGACAGGCCCATTTCCTGCATCTTAGAGGCACCAGCTCCCAACACAATGCCTGACACATAGTAGGCACTCATTAAGGGCTTACACTTAGCATCTAGGCCAGCTGACTTTTGGGAGGACACAGATTCTTAGAGATCAACTCTGGGGCTACCCTAGATCAGGAAGTGAATCTCCAAGCCCAGAGGGTGTCCGGGTTTTTGTTGAAGCCTGGGTCAGGTGCCCATGGGTGGCCAGGGCACAACCTAGCACCTGAGGGGCCCCAGGTCCTCTTCCAGACCACATGCTCCACCCCTTCAAGGCTGTGGGGCAGCAGCTTGGGTAAGTTCCTCTTCCGTTTCCTCCTGCCTCCTGAGCTGGGGTGTCGCTCCTCAGTGCAGTGTGGGGCACCTCCCAGCCACTCCATACCGCTGGTGTCCACAGCAACGCTCTTGGTTCCCAAGTGTCATCACTGGCTGCTGGGTCTCGGGTGCAATGCAAGCCATCAAATGTGTGGTGGTGGGTGATGGGTAAGTGCCTGACTGCGTTGTCTCCCACCCCTCCCAGGATGTCCCTGAGACCCTCCCTGGCAAACTCACAGGTTCAGGTCTCCCAGGAGGTCCTGGGGATAGTCACTTCATCTCCTAGGGCCCACTAGGAGCATTTGGGGTGGACTTGGACTACTCTTTGTCCTCAGTCCACTCCCTCCCCGGAAGCCACCTGGATGGAGGGCCTGGGACTGGGGGTGGGGTGCTGCTCCTTGCCTGTACCCTGAGAGCTGGGGCAGGCCTCCCATGAGGACCGGGAATCAGGTTGCCATTCAGGGTGCAGATGTGAGGTAGGGAAATCAGAGACTTGATCTTTGAACCTTTGTTCTCCAGGTTGACCTGGGCTCTAGTGCCTGACTGGCTGCTGCTGGGGCTGGGGAACTCCTGAGACTTTCCGCTCTTTCTGACTCTGACCACCCAGTCCTCTGGGCCAAGGCCTCTGCCCCAGGGGAGGGCTGGGGTGGCTTGAGACAGGTTCCTTGCTGTCCTGTCTGTAGTGTGTGACTCTACTCCATGTGGTGGGGAAGAGGTGGGGAGCAAGAGGAAGCTAAGGTCAGGGTAAGGGAAGGAGGAAGGTAAAGGGGGATGGTGGGGACTTCCAGGGGGCAGGCTGGCTGCACCCCAGCTCAGGGGTTATATCCACTGTCAGGCCTCGGGAGGGACCACAGGCTATCATGCCCCAAGGACTCAATCTCCTCAAGTGCAGTGAGCGGGTCATTTTCTTGGGTATTCCAGCACATTAGGGTGCAGCCCTCAGGTACATGTTGGGGTCTCGCTAGATCCGTCCTGGTATGTTCTAGATGCCCAGCTTCAATTCAAAAGAGGGAGTGGCCAAAGCCTTGGGACCTTTCCTGGTTTGGCTCTGCTGGTCTCGCTGGGGGCAGAGACTATCTACCACTCAGATGACTTTATCACGGTCTCTGCTCCAGGGGTGTCAGCAGTCAGCCAGCCGTTATCTGCCACAGCTGCCTTGCTCACTTCTGCTTTGGGTCTGCTCTGGGGGAGTGAAATAGAGAGGGGGTTGGCCGGAAGCCAATGGTTCTACTCATTCAGAGTTACCTTGGTGGCAGCCTGGGGCTTGAGGGCAGACATGTAGGGGGGAGGGAAGGTAGGCCAGGCTCCTAGAGTGGGAAGTGACTTAACAGAATAGAGCCGGGGAAGGCCCAGAGCTGTCCCTCTGGCCTCTCGGCTTCCTGCTAAATGACCTGTGTAGCCTCCCAGATTGAAAGGGAGACAGCCTAAATGGTGGTCATCTCTATTTGTGCCATTTCTCTGTTGCTCACTGTGTGTGGTCATTGGGTCATGGCCCTCTGTCTAACTTAGTTTCCCACCAGCCCTGCCTACCATCACGGGGCTCGTTTTATTGGTGGGAAGACTGAAAGCTCAGAGAAACTGAGTAACCTGCCTTAGAGTTCAGAGGATTTGAACCCAGGCCCCTCTGGCTAAAACGCCCCATATATTCTAAGGCTACGGGCATTCCCTACAGAACTTGGCTGTTATAACAGCCATGGCACTGGGCTCAGAGTCTTCAGAATATCACTTAATTCACTGCGAAGACAGACTTGTCCTTGTTGTCTAGATGGGGAAACTGAGGCATAAGGAGCTTAGGTGACTTACCAAAGTTGTGTAGATGGTAGATGGTGGAGCGGGATCTGAGCCCAGGGGTGTGACAGCCTTCTCCAGCAGGGTCCTCTCCTCTGCCCCATGACTATCTGTTGTCTATCACCTGCACTCAACACACAGGGGACACATTCGGCTCCGCAGCTCTCCCCGGATGTAGGGCCCAGACCCATTGCCAGGATTGAAGTCTGGATGTTTATGAATACTGCAGGGGCTTAAGGACACGGCCATGGGGTGTCTGGTATTGGGAGACTGAGGCCCAGAGATGGGAGCCTGAGTAAGGGCTCAGATGTCCCCTTGTCTCAGGCATAGCCCGTGACCTTGGTCTCTTCTGCTTTGTGTCTCTTGTCTTTCAGAGCCGTGGGCAAGACGTGCCTGCTCATTAGCTACACCACCAATGCCTTCCCTGGAGAATACATCCCCACTGTGTGAGTTCCGCCTGCTCCAGGCCCTTCTTCGGGCTGCCTGCTTTGGACACCTGAAGTCAGGCAGACTAGCAAAGTTAGAGAGACTCCATCTTGGGGAAGCTGGCCTGTGGTCCAGCTGCCAATGCAGCGACATGTGATAGGGAGGCGGAGGCTCCAGGAGGAGGGACTGTGGGATGGGAAGATGCCCTTCGCTGGCCAGGAGGAGAATGTGGTGCGGAGATGGAGCGTGGAGGGAGGGTAGCGTAGAGTCTGGGGACCAAATGACCGGGGTGGGGCAGTGCCAGCTGCAGTCTGTGGGAGGCCTGCTTCCTGGTGCAGGATGCTGCCACCAGCTGCCACATGATACCAAGGGGGAGTCCACAGGTGTCAGAAAGAACCCAGGGCACCCCACCACTCACAGGGACGCTCCCCAGCACCTTGCACAGGCTCTTCCGGGTCTCCTTCAGTTGTCCCTCCTAGAGATGTTACCCACTGTTTTGCTTTTTAGACCAACACTCCTTAGGCAATTCTATGGCAGGGCCTTTGCACCAGCTTTTCCCGTGTCTGTGGTAATTTCCTGTCTCAACCTCATGTCTACACCCTCCAGGCCCATCTTTGGTGCCCTCCTGGGAAGACTTTGGTCCAGCCTAAAGGTCTGTCATTCCCCAGAGGAGTTTGCCAAATCTCTCCCAAGATCATAAGCCTGTGGAGGTCAGGGAGCCATGCATTTTTTCTTGGGTTCTCCCCCACCTTCTCTACATGGTGGTTGACACACAGTGTACTATACACAAGGTCTCATATGCGATGTATGTACTTTGAGGTGGCAAGGCCCAGGAGAACCATCACACTAACTAGCTAGAACCGCAACATCTACTTAGAAGGCCTTCAGTTGGTGGCCTGGTACAGGATGTCATTGGTACATGATTGCATTGGGTCCTTGAGGGAAGAGGGTGTTACAATATCCTGATAGCTCACAGCAGCTAAGGGGCTTGTCGCCTAGGGACACTCCGCCTATTGGGCTTCAGAGCCTCACTGGGGCCCTTATTTTTATTTGCTGGGGGAGGGTTGCCTGGAGCATCAAGGGTATATAGAGGGGTCTAAAGTCACCCCCAATCCCCACACCATCAGAGGAGCCAGCAACCCCACTAATGCCAAACCAAGACTCCACGCCAAGTTCTCCACGTGCTTGTATGGAGCTCACTTTCAGAAACAGGGGTTCATCTGTCTCTGTCACCTGCTGGGGGAGGACCCAGAAAAGGGCAGCCAGAAGGGCTGGGTAGACACTGGGCACTGCTTTCTGCCCAGTTGTATCCTAATATAAATGAAGACTGGCAATTGTCCCGCTGTGCAAAGTGGAATGGCTTTTGCCACCAGGCTTCTAAGGCTCTTGGAAGTCAGAAAGGGCTGGGGTTAGACCTGAGCAAGAACAGGAGCAAAGGGGATTCTGGCTGAAGGCCGCTGTCACCGGGGTATGTTGACCCTGCCCTTGTCCCTGAGTCAAGACCCTATTCTGTTTTTACTCGCCCTGGCTATGGTGGAGGGCCCACCTGCTCAAGGATTTCAAAGTGATCACTTTCCCTCTGAGCCCATGAGCCTCAGTTTACCTTTCTACAAGAGACAGGCCCTGGACTGGGAGATCTGAGCCTTGTGCAGCAGCTTCCCTGCAAGGAGGTGGGAGGTGGAGACCAGAGGCTTTCGATGTCCTGAGGGCTTCATGGCTGGTCAGCCAGATGGGGCCTGAGGGCTTGCAGGTCTGTCCCCTATCAATCCCCCTGTGCTGCTGTGTAGGCGGCGGCTGGTGCCAACTGCTTCTTGGATTTTCTTCTCTGAGATGAACCCGTGGCCAACAAGGTTGGCACACATATTCTCAGATGGTGACACCTGCCTGAGGGTGTTTCTGTGCCGAGTGCTACGGGCACAGAAACACAACAGCTGCCCCGTGCCATCAGGCACAGAGACAAGGGCTCCAATCCTGGCTACCTCCTGATGGTCCAACAAAAGCCTGCATAAGCTTTGACTTTTTTTTTTCATTTGTGTGGTAGTGTATATACTATAACACCGACTGACCTAGAATTCACTATGTAGCCCAGGCTAGCCTCTAGCTTATAGCTATCCTCTTGTCTCTGTCTCCCCAACAGCCAGGTTCCAGGTAAAAGTTGTGGGGTTCTTTTTGTTTGTTTTGTAGTCTAGGCTGGCTAGTCTAAACTCATTAAGGAGATGAAGATGACCTCGAATTCCTGATCCTCCTGCCTTCACCGCTGGAGTGCTGGGATTACAGGTGTGCACCAACACATCTGGTTTTATGTGGTGCTTACCAGTCCCTAGGCAAATCTTTCTATTTTAAAATAAAATTTCCATAGATAAGCTTTTTTTTCTTTTTGAGACAGGGTTCCTCTGTATAACAGTTCTTACAGTCCTGGAACTCAATTTGTAGATCAGGCCGACCTCGAACTCACAGAGATCTGCCTGCCTCTGCCTCCCAAGTGCAGGGATTAAAGACATGCACCACCACTGCACATCTTAAAGTCATTTTTTTTTCGAGTAGATAAGTTTATTTATTTATTTATTATTGAGAAAAGGAAAAAAAAACAAGTTTCCACCTCCTCCCAGCCTCCCATTTCCCTCCCCCTCCTCCCACCCTTCTCCCCCTCCCCCCACTCCTCTCCCCCTCCCTCTCCAGTCCAAAGAGCAGTCAGGGTTCCCTGCCCTGTGGTAAGTCCTAGGTCCTCCCCCCTCCGTCCATATCTAGGAAGGTGAACATCCAAACTGGCTAGGCTCCCACAAAGCCAGCACATTACGAAGGATCAAAACCCCGTGCCATTGTCCTTGGCTTCTCATCAGCCCTCATTGTTCGCCATGTTCAGAGAGTCCAGTTTTATCCCATGCTTTTTCAGTCACAGTCCAGCTGGCCTTGGTGAACTCCCAATAGATCAGCTCCACTGTCTCAGTGGGTGGGTGCACCCCTCGTGGTCCCGACTTCTTTGCTCATGTTCTCCCTCCTTCTGCTCCTCATTGGGACCTTGGGAGCTCAGTCCAGTGCTCCAGTGTGGGTCTCTGTCTCTATCTCCATCCATCACCAGATGAAGGTTCCCAACGCTGGCTCTCCTGGCAGAGTAGATAAGTTTTTAAAAGCAGAATTTAGGCAGAGCCACAGCCTGGCCTAAGTACCTCAGGTGGATCCCGTTTGTGGTTAAAACTCAGTAGAAGGAGGTATCAAAACTTCCCAAGTTCCACCTCACCTGTCCCATCTCCTCCAGAGTTCAGCCCATGATCCCTGGGCTCTCTCAACTCCTTGCTCTCCCCCAGGGAGACCCCTAGCATGCCTCCCTTCCTGACAGCGTTCCTGGCCTGCAGCAGCCTGCTTCCTCCTTCTCTTCCTCCCACTTTCTTTCCTGCCCATTGAAAACTCTTCAGGGCTGGGGCAGAGCTGTGTGAGACCAGAGCTCTGGTGTAGCTAGCTCACTCCTGACTCTAGAACAGAGTGCCAGTTTCTAGAACATCTCATTGCTGCTGCTGGCAGTGGGCAGAGCATCCTGGTTGGTGGGTGGAGTCTGCTCTGCCCTGCTGTGGGTTGGTGGTGCAGGTTCAGCTCCATAGGGAAAAGATCACCTTGAGATAAGGTTATATGGGACTTAGTCTGTGCTTTCCTTGATGACCCTGGCTCTGGTGACTCAGTAGGACCAAGCTGGCTTTCCCTTGACCACCATGACACCAGGCCTCCAGTGGGCAGCAGCCAAGTGACCTAGGTGTGCAGCCCCTTGCACATCCTACTCCGTGTTCAGGGTGGGGCTGGCCTGTAGCCAGAGGTCAAGCCACAGAACACCAGGTTGGGTGAAAACTGTCCTGCCCATCCTCACTATCTCATAACATGCCCAGCAGCTACGCTCACCACAGTGGCTTCTCCGAACTGGGGAACAAGTCCCGATGCCTGGCCCTGCCGCCTACCAGCCTGGGAATCCTGGGTAAATCCACTCCTTCCCATGAACCTACTTCTATCTAGGAAAAGGGGCCACAGCGGCCACAGTGATGTACATGAAAGACGTCTGACGAAGGGAAAGTGTGATATAGTCCAAGTATGTGTCATGTCTCTGGCTGTTTCTTGAATTCAGCAGCTAAGGTGAGGCTGGGTGGGGAGAAACTGGAGACATTGATAGTAAGCCTAGACACTCTCAGTGGGATGATTTGAATGATTCCCATCTCACTGAAGCCCAATAATGACCCCAGCAATGGGAAAGAGTGAGGCCCAGAAAAGCTAGTTGCCTGTCCCTGAGCTATATAGCCAGGTCAGGGTGAACCCTGCCCTTCTCGAAGCTCAGACAGCTGCCCTGGACTGAATCAACCCCTATGTTGTTCATTTTATTGCCCCCAAATTGATGCCATAGGAAGAGAAAATACCCTTAGAGCCCAGAAGACCGAGAAAGACAGATGACTTTGCTGCAAGGCATCTTGGGAAGACAGAAGGTCCTGATCTCTCCATTTTATCGGGGCCCCAAATAGCCAGGCACCTGCCTTCCTACCTTGGCCAGCCTTGCCTCCGAAAATGTTCTTCCGAGATTCACAGGAGTGGTTCCCAGAACAGGCACAGAGCAGACCTACTATGTGTCAATCGTCTGGTCTCAGGGCATAAAGGAACAAGCTGGATTCCCCCCTCCCTCAAGGGGTGTTGTTAATGGGGCTGACCTGGCTGGGACAGAAAAGTCTCCCTGGGGTGTTCCGGGGAGTGACATGGAGTCCTGGGGAAGATGGGTGGCAATTAAGGATAGGTGGAACTACTCGGATAGGATGAAGTGGTGCGCATAGGCCAGCTCAGCAGGCAGGCAGTGTAAGCCCGCCTTGTGAGGGAAGAGCAGATGGAGAAGGTAGAAGCTCGAGGTCTCGGTGGACCAGGTCTTGGCCGGGTGCGTGTTTGGGCTTAGGAGGTCAGATGATGCCTAGCTCACATAGACAGGCAATGAAGGTGTCCCTAGAGGCACAACTGCGGCAGGATGCGGCAAGTCTGCTGGACACGGACACAGCTTCTCCCGTCGGTTGGTCACTCACTGGCTGTGTGGCCTCGCATGGGGTCATGACACCCTTCTGATCCTGGCCCCATGCCCCAACCAACAAGCCTGCTTCTTTTCCCTAGGGGTATGAATAGTGGGGGTTTACTCCCTAAAGCCCCCTCCACTCAGCGTGGAGCGCTGGGCTGGGCTCTCCCAGGGCTTCCAAGTATTTCCTGTCTCAACACTTGCTCAATGGGCTCCCGGTCCAGTGTCTGACCTACACCAGTGCAAGGCCACAGGCTCACAACTGATATCTGTCTGTCTGTCCTCTAGAAGGGGCCTAGCGCAGCTACTCATCACAGGAGTGAGACAGCGGATCCTCTGCAGCTCCTGCCCTTCCAGAAGGCTCAGGACATGGTCCCTTCATCTCCCAGATGGCTCTGGCAGGGCATCAGCTCACTAGCATCTTCATTGGCTCTCACTTTCTGTCTCCTTCCTGTTTCCCTCTGACAGCTTCCTGGAGTTACCTCCCGAGTGCACCCCTCTCTGCCTCCTTCACTCAGGGATTGCTTCAGGGGGACCCAGCTCAAATGAGGGACCAATGGTCAGTCACTCAGCAGACGTTGTGATGATCTAGGTGCACAGCACAGGAGGAAGGTTAATGTCCATTCTCGTCAACCTTTGGGTGCATGGCGCACAACCCAGCAGTCACCTTTCCTGAGGACGAGTGGAGGCAGGAAAATGACCGAGATGCATTTTCCTCTTTGTTTACTTGTCTTTGGGGTGTTTTTAATGGTGCCCTTCAGTTGGGAACACAGCCAGCGGCACAGTGCTGTGTGACTTTGGGCTAGTCCTATCGCTCTGAGGAGAACAGCCTTGGCCTGTGCTGGAAGTCCTGGCGGGGCTCTGGGTTTGAGGCTGACCTGGTCCTTCCTGCTTCCCACAGGTTTGACAACTATTCAGCCAATGTGATGGTGGACAGTAAGCCTGTGAACCTGGGGCTGTGGGACACCGCAGGCCAGGAGGACTATGACCGCCTCCGGCCGCTCTCCTACCCGCAGACGGTGCGCACCTCTGTGCCTCATTGTGGTCCGGGTTTTGATCCTGTTCCATCTGCTGCCCATGACCTTCTTGCCAGCTGTACCTAGTCTCCTTCTGAGGCCTGTAGGGCAGAGCTGAGCTACAATGCTCCCCAAACTGTGCTCCTTCAGCCCTGCTGCCCCCAGTATCCATGCCCTGAGATGCCAGCCTTTCTCAGTGTGCAACAGGCAGAAACTACCAGGGTTTGTGTGAGCAGCCAGGCCAGTGTGTCTGGTCTGGGGTGGGCAGGAGACCTGTTGCAGATAGTTTTGTGTCTTCTGGGTCCATGGATCTGGGCTCTCTACCCACCATGGCAAAGGGAGGGTCAGACTGCCAGGTAGAGGGTTACACAGCAGTGGCAGGAGCTGGGGCATACAGGGAGAGGGCTGAGGGGGTGGGCAGACAGGACTCTCTGGCCTCCCTCTTGAGAACCCTGCCCTGCTCTGTCTCCAGGATGTGTTCCTCATCTGCTTCTCGCTCGTCAGTCCGGCCTCCTATGAGAATGTCCGAGCCAAGGTGAGCCTCAAGGGGACTGGGGACACATATAGGTGGCACTGAGGGAAGGAGGGGTGAGCTGTTAAGGTCCACTCTGGATTAGGAGAATCCAGGACAGAGGGTCACTAGTGTCACACAGGGCCAGTGAGGAGAGAGTCTCCCTGGGCTGGGACAGGAAGCGTTCCACCTGCTTCTGTTCCCTGTTTCTCTCCCTGCTCAGTCTCGTGCCCCCTCTTAATAATACACAACCACCTCTCTTGACTCTTATCTCCAAAAAAAAAAAAAAATCTTGCCTTTTTTTTTTTCATGCCTGCTCAGCTCCTGTTGTACCCTGTGACCCTCTTTCTCCCTTTGCCTGGTGCCCTGGGGATTTATGTCCCACTTCCCTCTGCTCTCTCTCTCCTCTCCCCACCCCTGCCAGTGGTTCCCTGAGGTGCGACACCACTGCCCCAGCACTCCCATCATCCTGGTGGGTACCAAGTTGGACCTGCGAGATGACAAGGACACCATTGAGAAGTTGAAGGAGAAGAAGCTGGCTCCCATCACCTACCCACAAGGCCTGGCACTGGCCAAGGATATTGGTATGAGCTCAGAGAAGGGGAGGCTGAGGGCTGGGAGTGGTGCCTGAACACCCTTGTCCTAGGGTTATGCTGTCTGTCGAACTCTGGCTTGCTTCAAATCGTTGTACCGGTTGTGTGACCTTGGACTGGTTACTTGGCCTCTCTGTGCTTGTCTTGTGTTTCTCTGACGGGAAGGTGTAGCGGTAATGATGGCTTCTGCCATGTTGGGTGTCTAGGCTCTCAGGTCCCAAGAGCAGCACTGCACAGGGGGATTCTGTGTTAGCTGGTCATGGCGTCAGCCAAGTTTAGACCCTGAAGTGAGGGACTGATGGGAATAGATTGAAGCAGAGGAGGGAGGCACAGCCTATGGCTGACTGGAGCACAGGCAGCCAAGTCAGGTTGGGTTGTTTCTGGGAGGCTTCCTGCAGAAGGTGTCCCTGCTGGGGACTTGAAGGGTGACTCATTCCTTTGTGCCTGGCCTGGCCTCCCTTACTCCACTCATTCTGACTCGCCACCAGTCACTGTGTGCCTCCAAGAACCAGGCCGAGGAGGCTTGACCCTTCAAGGTCATTCAGCTGGGGAGGTGGTGGCTGCAATTGAAAGCAGCGTGGAAGAGGGCTGCTGGCTGGGTGAGTGGGGACACCTTGCCCTGGCTAAGCTCTCCATCCCCAGGAGACCTAACTCTGGGTCTGGCCTCTCCCATGGTGGTATCCTCTTGAGGTAGAACTGCCAGCTAGGTCTGGCCTCCACCCAACCCTGCACCTCTTCCTCTGCAGGAAATAGGGGGAGGGGCTCTTCACAGGAAGAGTAACCGCAACCTTCCTGTGACTAGCTGGTTGTCATGGCTGTCTCCCCAGGGGCCTCTCTGCTGCTTCACCCTGGGCCCTTAGCTCTAGCCTCATAAATGTCAGGGACATATTCCAGCTTTGTCTTCTTAACTAGCTTATTCCCAAACTGGTCTGCATGGTTTGGGGGTGCATTAGAATTGCTCCCCCACCTGTCAAGGTGAAGTTCATGGTGTGGGAATGACATGGCTGTAGGAACCTGAGGCAGCTGGTCAACAGCCACAGCAAGGGAGCTGAGAGAGAACGCTGGTGCCCAGCTCACTTTCCCTTCTATATATGTCTTTTAAAAGCGGGATATTTTTATTTATTCTTAGACAATTTCATAATAGTAAACAATGTGTCTCAATCATATTCACCCTGAACTACCCCGTCATTCTACCCAGACACCTGACACATGTCCATCTTCCCTTCATGTCCTGTGTATGTGTGCATGTACATGCATGTGTGTATGTATGTGTGCATGTGTGTCCATGTATGTGCATGTATGTGTGTCCTTCTGCCTGTGGTTCTTCTTCTCCCTGAGGCTGTTTCATTCTCTGTAAGGGACTGAGAGCCCCTCTCTTCCAGCTACCCTTGAGAACATCCCAGCCTAATCTCCAGGAGCCTGGGTTCAGAGTGCCTCACTATTGGTCACAGAGATTGGGTCCCCCAAGGAACAGAGGCCAGGAGCCCCCTCTGGAATAATGGTCAGAGGCCAGGCCAGGACCCTGGCTTCATCTTCTTGGTGATAAAAGAGTGTCCTGGGAATGTTCCAGGGACAGGAAACGCGCAGGTGTGACTGACCAGTGTCCGGCTCCCTGAAGCTCCATTTCCTCCTTGCTGCCTTTGGTTTCCCAAGCCCTGGCTTTGGTGACTTCCCCTCCAGTGGGGACCACTCATCCCTGTTCTGTTCTGGGCCTTTTGGGTCACTGGGATAGGGAGGGCCACTGTTTCCTCATCTCTGTCAGAAGTTCCTGCCCCAGAGAGAAGAGCAGAGGGCACCAGCAAGGGCACCTGGCTCCCCTTCCTTCCCTTTTCCTCCCTCAGTGCTCTGAAATCTCCTGACCTTCTGTGTTAGGGCTCTGCGTTCAAGTTGCAGGGGACAGGAAGTCATGTAGACTCCTCCCAGCGGTCAGTCTTCTGAGGGCTCAGATGGGTTCTCTGTTTTCTTCCTCTCACTGAGCTGCCCGGGGGCAGGCAGGTCTCATTGCCTCTGTTCGCCTTGATTTCCTCATATGTTGGGTTGTGACTAAATGACAGATATATTGGGGTGTCCTCAGCCCTTTCCTGATTAAATGACAGATATATTGGGGTGTCCTCTGACCTGCCCAGAGGTGTCAGCTTTATGTGGAAGGCCTGGGTGACATGTTGGGAGATTTGGTCATGGAAGCAAATCCTGTCCTTTCACGGGAAGGACTTTAACCTGCCCACTTTCCAAGCAAAGGGCCTTTTGTTCTAGAGAGTCTGGCCTGCCCTGGGGCCTCCACCTTCCTCACTGAGTCCTGCAGGAGGAAGTTGAGGTACAGAGAGGCTGCTCCCCACTTGGGTGACACTCCCACTTGGCGATGCCCCCTATTTGGGGTGACACAGATGCTTCTCCATGACTCAGGTCCCCGCTTCCCTGCTGTTCCTTTTCAGATTCAGTGAAGTACCTGGAATGTTCCGCGCTCACCCAACGGGGCCTGAAGACCGTCTTCGATGAGGCCATCAGGGCCGTCCTGTGTCCACAGCCCACACGGCAGCAGAAGCGCCCCTGCAGCCTGCTCTAGGGGTACACACCTCTCCTCTGCTGCTGGAAGGGCACTTTGCCCCTGGGCCTGGGCCTCAGGTCACTGAGAGCAGCATTAGACAAGGACAGAGGGCCATGGGTATTAAAATAGCCTCAGGTGCCCCATTATGTGTGGGGCTTATTTCCTGATAGACACAGCCCAAGGAAGCCAGAACCTGCCCAGTGACTCAAGCCAGAACACAGGGGCTGCCAAGCTCTCACTCAGCCCATCCTGGCCACAAAAGCCTAATGGAACCAGAGAATCCCAATAGTACCCAACCCACAGCAGGATATGTGGGGGGCAGCCCTGGGGAAGGCAGAGGTTGGAAGGAGCCGCAGGCCTGGATGGCCCTGATACTGACCTTTTCCTGTGTCCCTTCCAGGTCTCACCCCAATCCTCCCACTCTTGACCCTCCAGGATCCCTACCGAAGCCCAATGATGCGCTGATGGGACATGCTGTCCCCTCCCTGTGACATTTCTTCCCAGACAGCTGCAGAACTTGCCTATCTCCTCAGTGGAGGTCCCCTGGGATGGGAGAATGTTGACAGGCCATGCCCTACCTGGAATGCTCCCGTGTTCTCAGGGACCAGAGGGGAGCCCCAAGACTCAGCCAGTCAGTCATCCTCACGACATACAGCGTCATACACCCACCTGATCCAGGCCTTCCTGACTTCCCTCTTGAAGCTTCTGGTTTCCACGGCCTCCCACCACTGTGTGTCTGCAGGGACAGGGTTTCCTGCTCCAATACTCCTGGTCTGCCTTGTGGGCGTCATCTCCTCCCCTGAACCAGAGGGAGAGATGCGTGAGTCTGCTCCTCTGTTCTCCTTTTTTCCGAAAACCATAGAGCAAATCTATTGCTGTAAATCTCTCGTCTGCCCAGCTAAGCAAGGGGCTCAGCCCACCCCTACCATCTCTCAAGACTTCCTACTCTTTCCAAAGAGTCCTGAGCTGTATTTTCTTGGACTGTCCACCTCACCCCTGCCAGCCAGGACCCAAACAGCTGCAGATAGAAAACACAGCTCTCTTGCTTATGCAGAAAATAAATATATTGATTCGAGTCAGAATTGCTGTGACTTCGGGTGCAGCTTGCTCAAGGCATGGCGGAGGGGTCCAAATGATGCCACGGAGTTTGCCTTCCTGTCCCTTCTGGCTCTGTCTGCTGCTGGCAGACCATTTTCAAGCTGTTGACTCTTAGGGCTTGATCCTCTGAGCTTCAAGTTCAGGCAAAGTTCGAAGGAAGAGTTACTCTGATTGGACCAGTTTGTCTTAGGCCCGCCTTCCGCCAGCTGTCTGTCAGAGGGACGCCAAACTGTGATCACAAGAAATAGGAGTAGAGGTGACCCCCAGGAAGCTGGGGTACAGGGTGGGGGTGGAGAGGATGTGTTCTCAAGAAAAACAACCTTTCTAGAACTGGATAGGTGTTCAGAAGCCAGAGAACCATATGGTAAATATCCATCTCACCATTACTGGGGACAGTTCCTGCCCCAGCTGGCACTAAGATAAACAGATTTTTTTTTCTGTTGTTTTTGTTATAGCCTGGGTTGACCTCAGACTGGCTATCCTCCTACCTCAGCTTCCTAAGTGCTGGGATTATAAGAGATTATCTTCATGCCTGGATAATGTTGAAATTCTTGGTTGGGAGTTTAGGTTGCTATGGAAGTTGAGGAGGTGCCCGTATCAGGTACCCCAGGGCCTGTCCCTGAGACAGTCCCACCTTGGGCATGACACTGCCTGAGATCCCCTGTCCTCCCAGCACAGTTCCACTGACCGTCAAGTGCTGCCATAGTTTCAGGGATTTTGTGACACAGACGCTCCCACCCCCAGGACCTGAGGCCCTAAGTGACTGAGAAGAGATGGTTCACCCTGAAAGCCTGGAAGACCAGTTCCTGCCAAGGAGTGCCCCGTCTCTCCATGTTCTGTCTCCTAGAGTCCCAACCCCCACTCGCAGTCCACAGAACCCCCCTTTAAGGGACTCCACCTCCAGAAGGGCTAGGTATAGCAGGGGAAGCCACTGTTCTGAGCTCCGATCATGTGAGGTCAATCTTTCAATGTATTTCCCCGACACAGAAAGAAGGATTCAAACCCACACTTGCTGGGTGCTCCAACATGGTCGGGAGGACCTGCACCCAGTCAGGCTGGCATGTTTAAGGCCCGGGTGCCCCTATAGTTAGCCAGAGTCCCAGGGTGCCTCTTTTAGCTCCCGGCTCCTTTCTGTGCCTGATACTGAGCAAAGACTTCCATGATATAAATCCGTAGATCAAAACACAGAATCGTTCAAACTATGGCCCTGAGTAGTGAAACCCCTTCTCCCTGCAGACTGCATAAAAGCCGCCCAGGGCTTCACCCAGAGCCTTTGAGAGCGCTGTCACTCACCCGTCCGCCCTCAGCTTGCTTCTTTCTCATCTCCGCCTTCACTTGGCTCAGAATCAAGTCCCTGTTACTTCTGTAACCTGTGTAAGCCTTTCTTTCAGTTCCCCCAACACAAGACCAAGAACCTAGAAAACCCTGCACACCGGAAACACTCCCATGACCTTTCTTCTCTGTCTGTTGCTCACCTGCCCACCATTCTGGCCCCTGACCCTGTGCTCCTTAAACACCCTGTGCTGGGATGCAGTTCTGCAGTGGGTGTTCAGCTCCCCCGGGCCACCCTGGAGCCCTTGCCTTTACATCAACGGTAATGATACAAAACACCACTACGCCTCTCCCCCACCCCCACATGTAATCTCAGTCCCCATCATGTCACATGGGGTGCTGCTAGTCATGGCAAAGGAAGAAACAGGTCCTGGAAAGCCTAGCAGTCAGTGCTCAGATGGAAAAAGCAGCCTGACCACCCTCCCCTGCCCTGCACCCCTCCCTTCCACCATTCTGCTCTCCATGCTTAGAGAATCTCAGCTTGGGGCAGCAGCGTGCTTAGCATGAGACAGAACACTTGTTTTCAGGGGCTGGAGAGACTCAGCAACTAAGAGTGCTTGCTGCTCTTTCAGAGGACCCAAGTTTTGTTCCTAACTCCAGCTCTGGGGGGATCTGATGTGGGCACCTGCACCTATGTTCATTCAAACACACACACACACACACACACACACACACCATTAAAAAATAGATATTTAAAATAAATATACTTGTTTTCTCAGCCTTCGGGGCTCTGAGGTCACACTATTTTGGCTAGCCACACACAAGGAGAGTCGGTCAGAGAAGTGGCTTCTGGGGAGAGAAATAACAGAACTGGTCTCCACGGCCCTCTGTGCTCGGAACTCTGATGGGATGTCTGGAGCAGCTGCTGCCATCTTGTGAGCTTGAAGCCACAGCATAAACAGAAGCCAGCTGCTCAGAACGGGGAACAGGATAAATTGAACCTGGGGCCCAAAAGCCTCAGTCAGCCTCGTTCTGGGGATGGAGGACGAAGGGACCACGTGCTTGTTTTTGCCACAGTTGATGGGACTTTCTGCTGACCTTTGCTGTTGGCTGAGGCCATGGACCCTGAGCTCAGAGGCTGAGACTCATGGGCGTCTTGGACAGAAAATGGCGTACCGTGAACAGCGGAAGAGAACATCTTTTGAAACAGGAAGAAGCACTGGGTAGGCTCGGGAGTGAGGCTTACTCCCGCAGCCTCTCAGATCACCCACTCACGTGGTGTGTGGCCTGGGAGGGGCCAGGGCTCAGCCCTCTCACCCAGGACATCATGGCTGGGGTGCCAAGGCAAGAGCCTGCCTGACCGGACCTCCTCTTCTGAAGCTACTCCCCACCCCCAACACCCGGCTGCTTTCTTCCTTCTTCCAAAGCAGGGATCTTCTAGCCCCATAGTCTCACGTCAGCCCTCACTGGCCAGGACTGGACAGTTGTCACCCCAGTGTCTCCTAATTACAGCCCCTGACGGCACTGCCCCTCCTGCTGGGCCTTGTCACAGATACAGTGGGCCGTGCTAAGTGTCGTCTATACTTTGCTGCTTAAGAAATGTGTAAGACCCATCGTTCACTGGCACCTGAACTCATCTAGCGGGCTGTCATGGAGTCTGTGGGCAGCACCATGCCCTCAGGAGCTCCTAGACCATCTAGGAGGGTCCCATGTCACCAGAGAGCGGGGAAATGGCCCCTCTGTATTAATGCCCCCCTGTGCTCTCAGTCCCATATACCCTACTGGCACTGACACTCAGTATCTGGACTCTGACGTCATTCTTTATGTGTTCTGATCCCTTGCTTTTTCCTTTCACCACGTGCCGGATGTCTCCCAGCCAACCCCAAATCTCCACCCCCTCCACTGCAAATGTCCTCACCAGTCTTGCTCCCAGAACCTCCTGTCACAGTCAGTCATGCCACATAACAATCGAACCCCTCCGAGTAAGGGCTTCACTGTGTCCAGGTCCACTCCACGTGCTTCTCCATAGACAGCAGAGCCCAACACTGCTGAGCCACGCATGGAGTCGAGTTTTCGAAATCTGGAGCAGGGGTGGTCACCAAGCGACGGTTCACTTGTTCATCCCTCGTGCGCGGTGTTCTTGTTTTCGTGTTGTGGATGTGACATCACTTCAGAGCCGCTAGGACGATGTCTTCACAGTGCAAACAAATTCAGCTCACACTTGGTCCACCTGTTCCCAAGACTGAAGTCCTCTGCCCAGCACTAACTAGGGTCTTCGTGGTAACACAGAACAAGACAGCCTGGTCACTTCCAGTCTAGGGGAAGCACTCAGGCAAAGTCCTATTCATAAACAACCAGCAATAATGACTGAGGCAGGCAGAGGCGGGAGACTGGAGCTCAGAGGTGCTGGGGGCAGGGCTTTCCCAAGTTCTATGGCAGTGGGGGGGGGCGGCTGCTGGGGCTGAGACCACAGGGCAGGAAGAGTGCCTGCTGCAAGGAGCCAGGGTGAGTTGTCAGCACTGGATTTTGGAGGTGTGGATTTGATTCCATTTATTAAAAAAAAATGCCTGACATACACAGTTTAAAGGAGGTAAGAGTCCTTTCCACCTGAGGTTTCAGAGGCATTGGCAGGTGGTGGATTGATTCCTCCCTTTTAGGACCGCAGCAAGAATGGGCCATCATGGAGGAGGGACCTGGTAGAGGGCAGCTTGCTCATCTCAGCAGCCGGCAAAGCAAAGAGATAAACAGTAAGAAGCCAGGACCAAGACAAATCCTTCTGAAACAAGGTCTCAGAGACCCTCTTCCTCCGATTGGGCTCCACCTTCCACAATTCTGCTCCCCAACAGTCCATCTGGAAGTAAACTCTCAATGGATTAAATCTGTGGTTAAGTCGGAAGCTCATCATCTAACCATTTCCAGAAATGGCCACGGACACCCAGGGTGTTCTCTACTAATGTCCTAGGTGTCTCTCAAGTCAATCAAGTTGGCAATCAAGATTAACCTCTTTAATCCCACCCATGTCAGTTTGACACCCTAACACACTTCCTGAGGCCACACTTAACCTCCAAATGAAGACAGTTGCAAGACGATCATTGGAAACAACACGGCTGCCCTGTGAATACCCAGCACCGCACCGAGGCTTTCTCCAAAAACCTCAACGGTTTCAACATTGATTAAAAGTTCAAACGGAGGCTGAAAGTCAAGGAAGATTTACAAAATCAAAAAAAAAAAAACCCACAGTAAACACACTCACTCTTCCAGAGCGAACAGGAGACTAGAAAGGAGGTGTGAGGCCATCCACCCAACAGGGCAACCATCAAATCCTGCAGATCCACGTTTTGCATCCAGGGCACATGGTGACTTAATGTGATCTTGGACCCCAGCACTCTGGCTTTGCTGGGTATATTGCACACGGCCTCTCTGCGGGTTTGGCTCTGCTCACTGGCTGTGGGTTTCCTTGGCAGCTGTTCCACGCCTCTGGCATCTCCAGCTCCCCATGGTCTCTACTGCACCTTCAGTTTCTCCTCAGTTTCACACATTGCCCTCCCAGGGACTGACTCCGGCACTCTCCACCTGGCCTCCTGGGCTTTCCTTTCAACTCTGGCTGGATGCCTCCATGATTGTACAACTCTTCCAATTTACGTGCCTGCGAAGCCAGTGTCATATGAATGGCACGAGATCTGCAATCATTTGAAGCAATAGCTGGAGCCTCTGTGTGCCTGGGCAGATGTGTTTGGTGAAATGAATCCTGGGAAAATCTTTTAAATGAGTTTTTTTTTACAGCCTGGACTCTGTCAATAGGTGAGGTCTGATCACCCTTGTGATGGTGTCAAGGCATTTTTCCCCTACTACTCAGATACAAGGTATTGGCTTCCTTTTTGTCGGTAATTTTGGTGTTTGTTTGCTTGTTTGAGGCAGGGTCTCACTGTGTGGCCCTGGTTGTCCTGAAACTCTCTTTGTAGACCAGGTTGGCCTCGAACTCTCAGAGATCCTCTGCTTGTGTCTCCCAGTCCCTTTTAATGGTGTGAACCTCTTTAGCAATCTATTCCTCACTTAGAGCCAACTTTAACCACTCCTATCTTGAGCAACCTGCAAGTTTTTCCAAACCTTCTTCTCCAGATTCTTGCCATAAGTATGGCTAGAAGCAGCTAGCTAATCTAAATGGTGAAATGCCTTAAAATTTCCTCTGTCATACTAATTAGTCCATCACCTTTAAGCTTAGTCTAACAAAGTCTCAGACTCAGGGAAGCAGGGACAGGTTCTTTGACGTAAGAAAACGCTAATGATGCATGGTCCAGTTCACAGCAGTGTTCATGTCCCATCTGAACCTTCATGGGCACTGGCTCTGTTCACAATGAAGCACCATGACCAAAGGCAACTTGGGGAGGAAAGGGCTATTCAGTCATAGTTCCATATAAAACTTTCATAGTTCATCATCAAAAGCAGTGAGGGCAGGAACTCAAGCAGGGAAGGAACCTGGAGGCAGAAACTGATGCGGAGGTCATGGGGGGAGTTTTGCTTACTGGCTTGCTCCTCATGGTCTGCTCACCCTGATTTACAGAACCAAGGGTCAGCAGCCCAGGAAGGGCACCACCCAGGTGCACTGGGTCCCTCTCCCAGCAGTCACTAAAATGTCCTACCCCTGGTTCTTATGGAGGCATTTTTTCTTAACTGAGGTTCCCTCCTCTTAGATAACTCTAGTTTGTGTCAAGTTGATATAAAACCACACCAGACCATAGCCTTTTTATTGTTCTTTCCCAAGATCACACATTAATATCAACATTACAATATGAACATTTTAAAATTTAAAAGTCCCACAGTCTTTAAAATTGTAAATACTTCAAAGTTCAGTCTCTTTGGGCTGGAGAGATGGCTTAGAGGCTAAGAGCACTGGTTGGCTGGGCGGTGGTGGCACACATCTTTAATCCCAGCACTTGGGAGGTAGAGGCAGGTGAATCTCTGTGAGTTTGAGGCCAGCGTGGTCTACAGAGCGAGTTCCAGGACAGTCTCCAAAGCTATGGAGAAACTCTGTCTTGAAATCCCACACACTCAAAAAAAGAGGTCCTGAGTTCAATTTCCAGCAACCCATATGGTGGCTGACAGCCATCTGTAATAAGTGTGTTGAGATCTGGCGCCCTCTTCTGGTGTGCAAGCATACATGCAGGTAGAACACTATACACATAATAAATCTAAAAAAAGTTAAAAATAATATTCAGTCTCTTTAAAATATACATTCTTTCTATAATCCAAAGTCTTTCAATTGTGGGTTCTTATAAAACCAAAAATAAATGAAGTACTTTCTTACTTCAAGAGGGAAGAACCGGCACACAGTCCCAATCTGAACAAAGCAAAACCAAGCTCCTAAAGTTTACATAACTCAATGTCCAATTACCAGGGATTCACACACAATCTTCTGGGCTCCTCCATGGGCCTTAGGTTGCGTCTCTGACTCTGCCCTCTGCAGCCTCCACAGCTTGTCTTGTAGGCCCCATCTGACCACACTCTGCTGCAGCTGCTGCTTTTGGTGATCACCCCGAGGGACCGGTTCTCCCAGAATGGTGGGGCTTCTTGCTGCAACTGGGCTGCACGTTCACCAGTAGCCTTTCCTGGGCTCTTTTCAGGAACTCCAGCCCTGCCACAGAGAGCCAAGCCTCAGATGCCCCTCACGACCCCTTCGTGTCTTCAAAACCAATACCATCTGGGTGACTCTAACACTACCAAGTTCGGCTGCTATCACAGGGTTCGACCTTGACTTCCGAAACACAGACCCGGTGCGCCTGCTCTCAGGAAACACTTCCAAGAGGGTGTCCGCTCATTAATTCTGATCTCTTTATAACCACAGCTGGTTCTTTAGCCCCAACAGGGCAGAGCCACGGATCCTTCACACAAACGGCCCAGCAGAGTCTGCTCTGCTCTTCACGTCACAAGTCAGGTCTCCACCGTCTGCACGGCTCTCAACAGTCTTCCCTTCAAGCCCCTACAGAACAGCCCACTGAGCTCTTGACACTCAATGGATTTCTTGCCCAGAGTTCCAAAGTCCTTCACAGTCCCACCCAAAACAACATGGTCATGTCTGTCAAAGCAACACTCCACTCCTGGTACCAACTTGTCCTAATTAAAGTTCCTATTGCTGTGGTAAACACCATGACCAAAGCAACTTGGGGAGGAAAAGGTTCATCCACTCACAGTTCTGCGGAACATCCTGATTGCATTCTGGTTCTCTGAGGTTCAACCGGAATGGCCCACTTAGCTCTTGCTTGCAGCATTCCAGGGCTCCACCAGCCTATGTCTCCAAGTTTTTTTTTTTTCCAATTCCTCCCACAAACCAGTTCTGAAGCCTTCAGGACCACACGGCCAAGAACCGTCAGAGAAGTCACCTCACTTCTCAGCACTAGCCTTTCGGTGTGACTTTTGTGGTAGTGACAGAACGTCTGAAGTAAACAGCCTAGGGTCTGAACGGTAGATTGGGACTTGTGGTTCCAGAGGTTGCTTTTAGACACGTGGGCATGGAGGAAAGGGCATGGTGGAGGGAGCTGGTGCCTCATAACAGGCAGAGACAAAGAGGAACTAAGGGGAAAGGCCACACATAGAAATGCATGTGCTGTGGAGTGGGAATGGGTGCAGTGCAGAAGTCAGAGCCCACCCAGAGGTGGCGTCCATGAGCCAGGCCTCAAAAACAACACCCACCCTGGCTGTCTGTGAACGGAAGGTGTTAAGTGTTCCAGGCAGGCACGTCTTCCAGGGCCTACACTCCTCCTAAGTAAGAGATCACCGGAGGGGAAGCCTGGAACTCCAGAAAGCAGACAAAATCTGGGGAAAAGCTGAAACAACCCACTCTGAAGAAGACACAGTCCCAGGGGGTTAGCCCAGGGGACAGCTAGCACTGGGGGAAACAACTTGGTGACCTCCAAGAAAATTCTCACTACAGCTGGACTCTGGGGCTTCTGCTGCATGGCTTTCAGGGCACTGCAGGGTCATGTGGAAATAATAAGCCCCTGAAAAGTATGTTGGTTTTTTTTTTTTTAAGTAAGCAACTGAAAGAGTGAAGATTGCTGAGAGGGTGGGAAGCAAGAACAAGAGGAAGAAATCAAGGTCTCTGTTGCGTAGGGAGCTGGAAAGATGGCTCAACTGTAAAGAACAATGGTTGCTCTCCCAGAGGACTGGGGTTTAGATACACACACACACACACACACACACACACACACACACACACACACACGGTGGCTAGCAACCATCTGGGCCCATTTGGCATCAGACATGCACATGGTACACAGACATTTTCAGACAAAAACTCAAACACATAAAGTACATTAAAAAAAAAACCTGAGCCAGGCAGTGGTGGCACACACTTTTAATCCCAGCACTCAGGAGGCAGAGGCAGGCAGATCTCTGTGAGTTTAAGGCCAGCCTAGTCTACAAGAGTTAGTTCCAGGACAGGCCCCAAAGCTACAAAGAAACCCTGACTCAAAAAATAAACAAGCCAAACAAACAAACAAACAAAAAACTCTGTTGTGTGGGATGACCCATAATTAGGAGTCCCAAACTTGGAAGGTTGAGGCAGGAGGATGCAGCATTAATCTGGGCTCCATAGTAAGACCCTATCTCAAAAATGCAACATGTGTGTGTGTGGGGGGGTGTTGGAGAAAGAGTACAATGACACTTAGGAAGTGTGGGTGTTTAAACATAACTAAATGTCAGCGCTGCCTCTGAGACAGACTGGGGAGCGGTAAGGGGGCCACTGGAGGGCGGCTACATCTTGTCATTTAAAACCTTTTAGTACAACAGGATTCAGAAACATGCTTGCAGATAATGCTTGAAGAATGCAAAAACTAATTAGAAATGAAAAATAGTTGCATTACAGATGAAAAGGAGGCCCAGGGGAGGAAGCATGCCTCAGAGCAGGGGAGACATGGGGAGCAGCCTGGGCAAAGGCCCCAGGGCCCTCATGAGGTTCAGTTGCACTAGCAACAAGAGGAGGGGTGAAATGGAAGAACAGGTCGGCAGAGGCAGGTTAGCACTAAACACGGAGGCAGGGACTTATTCAGTGAGTGACAGGTGGCCATGAGGAGTCAGTCTGTGACTCAGGCTTTTCACATATTCACTGTTCCTCCTGAGCAGACTGATGTCTCTCTGCTGTCTAAGGGTCTTCGACCATGCCATGAATGAAATGGACACGCGACAGATTAAGGGGAGACAGGCATGTGAGTGGTACCAATGTGCGTGGTATAGGAGCGTCTCCCGTCTCACTTCTCCCACGGGCAACAAAGTTCAAGTTCATGTGCTCATGGGCTGGGTAGAGAGTGTGGCAACTGTGGCGTGGGAAGATGAGGGTTAAATAGAAGGTGAGCTCTGTAGACCCTCCCCTCCCCAGCTGTGCCTGGTAACAAGCCAGTTCCCCTCCTCCTGGTGCTGGAAGGCGCCTCTCTCTCCTCTCTCTCGTGGCCTTCAGGCCCTGCTTTCAAAGGGAGAAGGGAAGGTCACGGTGTCCTTCTTGATTTTCAAGTACCTTTAGTTAAAAAAAGAGTAGGTGAAATACCAGCGGGGGTGAGGGGTGGGGGGTGGCACGCTTAGAATCCCACGAAGGCTGGTGTAGAGGGATGCTGGAGAGTCAGCCAGGTGAGAGAGGAGAGACAGATTGTGTGTGTGTGTGTGTGTGTGTGTGTGTGTGTGTGTGTGTGTGTGTGTGTGTGTGTGTGTGGAGAGAGAGAGAGAGAGAGAGAGAGACAGACAGACAGACAGACAGACAGACAGACAGACAGACACAGAGACAGACTCCGGCCAACCATGATCAGATCCCCTGAGGCTGGGTGGTGCAGTGGCCTCTACTGGAGGAGAACACTGAAGTTCCAAGAGGGATTTTGCAGTCATGTAGCTGGGGACAGAGCTGGGACTGAAACCCCGCTGTCCAGTGCCACAGTCCTCAGGTCCCTGACACGGAGGAGCTCAGAAGTCAGAAGTGACAGGTTCCCAAGAACTGCTGCAGTCTTGGGGGTGGGAGGGGTGGCTCATCCTGCTATCTGCATAGCCCTGTGACATAGGAGCTGGGGAGGAGGCTCAGGGATGGTTGGTCACACAGCCAGTAAGGACCCAGCAGCAGGTGACAAACCCAAAGACACCCTAGATGGGGACATTAGTGAAGAAGTGAAAATAGGGCCAGGAAGGCATCTCATGTTTTAGAAGACGAGCCTGTTTTGATAGCTAGGTATCTCCCTGGCCCCATGGTCAGTTCCTGCCTAGGCACCGTCAGGGAGGAGAGGGGAGGGTTTTCTCTGGCTCCCAGGGAGAAGAGCCTGGATCTGGGCTCCCTTGTCTGGTGGAAGAGGCACTATTGCTGGCCATGGGAGCCCTCTAGTGTGAGGGTGGAGACACCACCACGGTTTTTGCCAAGGCCAAAATCACATGGGGGTGCCTGGTGCTGCCCTTTCTTTGGGAAATTCAGCCAGGAAGCTTCTACACCCTGACAGCCCTGGAGGTCAGGTCCAGCCTGGGGTCAGGAATTTGGGACTTGGAGTCACAGGCTTCCAGAACCTCAATCCCCCAGGGGAGGACCATCCCTCTGGAGTGTCTCTGGGTTCCCAGTGTCCCCTACTCCCAGAACTCTAGGCATTGACTTGTATTTTCCCCTCTCTGGGTTCAATGGGAGCCCCAGGTCACTTTTGCTGGCAGAAGTCTCCTAGAGAAGGGTTGACCCCACTCTGCTGTATAGGATGCCTTTTACCCCCTCTCGTTCTTCCAGTGTACTCTCAGAAAACAGGTGTCCCTTGTCCCTCTGCTACTCACTATCCATTCATTCCCCCTCATTCACCCATGAACTTGAGTTCATCCATTATCCATTCATCCATCCATCCATCCATCCATCCATTCATCCATCATTCATTCATTCATTCATGTATCCACCGTCATCTATCCATTCATGCATCCATGCATGCATGTATCCATCCATTCATCATCCATCCATCCATCATCCATTCATGTATCCACCCATCATTTATCCATTCATGCATCCATGAAAGAATCCATCCATCATCCATCCATTCATCCATCATCCATTCATGTATTCACCATCATCTATCCATTCATACATTCATGCATGCATGCATCCATTCATTCATGTGTCCATACATGCATCCATCTTCCATCCTCTTTCACTAGTCATGGGATGAATACCTACTGTGTGCCAGGCTGGTGCCAGCCCAGGGCCACCTTGGGACCTGGATAGAAGTGTCCCTTGGGGGAACTGACAGTCCAGTACAGAAAACATTCATGCCCCATCCTCAGGTGAGTCATCATGAAGTATATCACGGCTATGAGGACAGAGTCTGGAAGTCTGGGGAGTGAGACTCCCTGTCCTGGATGAGAACTGTCAACTTAATGACCATTTTTTCCCCACTCATGGGGATGGGGTAAAATCAGTATTTCAGCTGCAGGTACAGCTTGTGTGAAGACACCGAGGCTTCTGACTGGCCTCCTGCTCCTACCCTTGCCATGGATGTGGCTCGGGGCAGCAGATAAAGAAGTGTGGAAATCTCAATCAAGGCACAGCCCCTCTCTTCCATTCTCAGAAGCTCCTGGCTCATCAGGTTTGAGAGGACCATATCCCAAGCTGACCATAAGTTCCCCAGGTTTCACTGTGACTGCCTGCCTAGATCCTTGCTTGGTGAGATGCCAGCTCCTCACCCACCCTCGTGGTTCCTAGCTCTGTCCCTGCCCCATTTCCTTTTGGTCCTAGCCAAGGTTGGGAAGTTGGATTTATCCTTTAGTGGTGGGGTGTGGACTGTCTGCTTAGGGATAACCTCTTCCTTTTCCTTCCTAGAGACTGGAACAAGACTGGAGACAACAGTGTCTGAGGATGGATGGATGGATGGATGGATGGATGGATGGATGGATGGATGAATGAATGAGGTTGATAAGCTCAGAGCTCAGGGAGCCAAGGGGAAGTTGTAGTTAGCAGGCAACAGGGGGCGTATGCTGTGGGTGACTGCACTGAAGACCTTGGGGAACTGTGAGCGGAGAAAGACAGCTTCTTCGGGAGGCTCACCCTGGACTCTGAGGACATATCCGGAGCTGCTCAGAGCCTGTGTCCACTTTAGAGCAGCAGTGGCCACAGATTGCCACCATTTACTGCTTGGGTCTGTCCACGTCACCATTCGAGAACAAATGGCTTAGTCAGGTGAACAATCTGACGCTGGGGACCACCACCTTTATGCTCCAACAGAGTCAGATATCCCCCTCCCAGGGAGCTCATTAGGCGATATGTCTATTGTCGATAAGAACAATTGTCTTCAAGTGCACTTGTTATATTTCAAATTGTATCAGTTCAAAGAGCAGGAATTTGTTTTCCCCCTGTTTATCTTTGACTTTTGCCTCTTGGTTCTCAAAGCCCAAAATACCTCCTTCCTATTCCATCTCTCTGCTCCTCTGTCCAGATCCAACTGACCCCAGGACCACAGCCCCTAGCTGCCTTCTTCTGGACCTGTCCCATTGCCTTTGGGATTCCCAACAGCAAAGCTGTGGGCTCGGAGCCTGCATCTCAGTGCCCATCCTGCCTCCTCCCTCCTCATCTGCTGCACAGCCCCCTCCCTCACAGAGTATATCCTGGGGATCTGGGGCTGTCCTGCCTCTGGCAGGCAGCTCCCCCTCTCCGCTGCTCCCCTCTTTTTTCCAAGTCCCTGCGGGAGCCAAGGCCAGCGTGGGTGGCTGAAATCTCCTCGGTAACGGGATCTGCCTCTCCCTCTACCGGCCTCCGCCCTTAACCTGCTGCCCCTCTCAGTCTGGCACCTACTGTCCGGCCCTCAGCCCCTCCTCCTGGCCCCTCCTGCTCCCCCTCTGCTGGCTCTCCATGTCACCATCTGTGGCACAATCCTTCTCTGTCACTGTCCCTACCACCCCCTCTTTCTCCTTCCTCCTGCCTCCCTCTGTCCCTGCCGTTTTCTGCATCTCTCCCTGCTCCTCCATCCGTCCATTCTCTCCTCTCCTTTTTTCTCCTCTGTCCCTTCTCCTTGCCAAGCATCTCTCCTCACTCCCCCTCATTCTGCCTTTCCACCCACACACTGTCTCCTCTCTCTCGCCTCCCTCTCTCCACCTCCGACCCACCCCCCCTTTCCTTATTTTCTATTGGCTTCTTATGTCCCCTGCTCTCTCCACATTCCTGTCACCTTGGGAAGTGACTCCTGCCACCCCTGACTGGGTGCTGTCGGAAGACCCCATTCTGTGTCCTGCACCCTCCACGAGTCCTGGAGATGGGGGATGAAGGACGGAGGAGGTGAAGGTGGGAAGTCAGGGCTGGGGACCAGATGGGAGAGGCAATGTGGGCTGACGTGGCCGCTGAGGGCCTAGAAAGGGCCCGAGTCCACGAGCGCTGGAGGAGTGGGCACTGTGTGGGACACCAGCTGCTTGTCTGCTAGTGGTGCCTGGCTGCAGAATGTTACCCAGCCTGGCGACTACAAAGGGAGCTCTTGCCCTGTGGGCAGGTAAGGAGGCTGGGCTCACGGGGATCTTAGAGGGTGGGATACCTAAGCCCTTTCTCTGGCCAGGTTGAATTTAGGGCTGAGATTAGGGCTAGCAGAGGGTGGAGAGTTCTAGGAAGCAGTGAGGGAGGCTTTTGGTGACCTCTGTGTGGGCTGTAAGGTAGGAAGGGTTATTAATCCTAGCATCTTGTGCCGTCATTCCAGAACCTTGAAGCCTCCGTACAGCAGAATGTCGGAACTGGACCAAACCAGATGCACACTGCTGTCCAGCCTCCTGGGCCTTCGTGGTGGCACTCCTGAGCTCCCCTTCAAGCTGGGAGCGGAGCGTCTGACACACCCCTTTCACCCCTGCAGCACCCTGGGACTGGGTAAGCGTGACTCCATTGTGGTGGGAGGAGACTAGAACGAGAAGGAAGTGAGTTGTCCAAGGTCACATAGCCGTTTTCCCTCAGCAGAGGGCGAGTCCCAGCTCAGGGCCTTAGGGGCTGCTCCCGGGAGCCAGGTCCCGGGCCTAGGGCATCTGTCAGTCACTGCTGACTAACAAAACCCCAACTTCAGAGGTGCAGAGGGCAGACAGATGACAGAGCCAGGGGTCCTCAGTCTGCATTGGCTTTTAACAACTCTAAGCTGGAAGCCTTTAAGGAAACCCAGCAAGGCTCAGTAGAAGGATAGAATTTGGATCTGATTTCTCACTCACCCAGTTGGGTAATCTTGCGGAAGTCACTTAACCTCTCTCCAATCTTCAAATTCTTCCTTCATCCCTCCTTTCTGGGCTCTGCTAGGGTCTCAGGATGTGAATTTGAAGTCTCGGCCCAGGGACATCTTGCACTTGTGAGATCTACTTTCTAGCATGCTTGTTTCTGTTAGTACTTACCGAGCTCTGGGTGCTGGGCTAAGTGCTCAGTGAAAGTACTCTGGAGGGGGTAGGAGTTGAAAGAGAGGGAAATAAGAGCAACTGGAGTGTCTTCCATGCCTGAGGGGGCAGCCGTAGTTGCTGTGGGGCTTGGGAACAATACTCATCCTCTCTGTGGGTCTCTCCTCTCCTGAACAGTCCCCTGAGGAGATTCCACCCCCAGCTTTCAGGCAAGCTTGTGCCAAAGATAAACCAGACAGAGAGGCAAAGTCCCTCCCTCCCTTCCAAAGAAGAATTAGATCAGGCATAGGATTCCAGATCCTTGAAGAAAAGACGGCACCGAAATTGCAGGTCTGTCTTCCCGGGTGAAAGGATGTGATTTCTGTGTTCTGGCACCTGCCTGGCCTGTCAACTTTGACAGCAAGGAGGGTGTCTTGGAGGGAGGCCAGGGTACCAGGAGGGATGCTCCACCCCCGAGTCTGGGGAGGGTTTAGCTGGGTAGCTGTATTCCTCTCTCCGAGAGTGTGTGTATGTGTGTGTGTGTGTATGTGTGTGTGTGTGTGTGTGTTGTGTGGTATGTGCGCATGTGCTTCTGCAGCTTCATGAATGTTCCTGTGTGAGGCTGGAGGGGCCATCCTTGGAGCACACCCTGGGCTTCCCCAAGGGCATCTGTGCCGGAAACCTGGAAATGAGGTTTGCCTGGCTCTCAGCTCTTCGCTGTGCCTGGCACTCTTTTCTCCTGCAGTCCTGAGTGTCTTTGATTCGCCACCCTGTGGGAAAGCTAGAGAGAGGAACTGCGCAAACCAAGTGGGCAGGGTGGCCGGGTGACGTAGGGCGCCCCACCTCCACCCTGGGAGCAGAAATGTGAGGTCCTAGAACCCACAGTTCCCGGCCTAGGATGGTTGGACTCCAGCTGTCTGGAGTTGCGACATTCTCTGATTAAAAGTCACAAGGCCTGAAAACCTGACTCTGAGAGCCGTGGCTGTGTTCCAAGAATTTAAATTCCCATCTCCAGGCTCCTATGGGTCTGAGGCTTTGGGCTCATGGCCCCGAGTTCAAGAGCACAGACATCAGCCAGCAAGTTCTGCCTAGGCCGGCAGGATAGTGAGGCCAGCATGGTACTGAGGTAGGAGACTGTGCTGGCCTGGCCTCAGTCTGCCAGCCTGTAAAAAGGGATGACAAGTCATAGGTTCTATACATGCTCCTTCCTAGCTACGGCCAGAGTCTTGGGACTTTCCTTAGCTCCTGTTGGTGAGGACAGCAGGTATGCTTTGTGCTCAGACACAGGGGTCGTGTCACTTCTGAGACTACAACTTTTCCTAGTCAGGGTTCAGCAAGGAAGAGCCAGTTCTGTGAAGACCCTACAGGATCCCACAGCTTAGTGCCCAGATTCACCAGACCCAGCTCAAGAGAACTGAGGGTACAGCAGGTTGAGAACCACGTGGGGGCTCCCTGAGCCTGGAGCTTAGAGGCTGCTGGAAGCCTGGCCAATCTGGAGTGTAGCAGAAAAGAGCCTAGGCACTCCGCCAGGGGTCTTTTTCCATCCTTGGCATCAACAACCTGGCACTTAGAGCTGTTGCACATGCTCCCTACTCAGGAGCATGCTGGGAGTTAGGTGCTTCCCCTTCCCAGGAATCTTCTACTTTCGGAGTCTCACTGGGATACCCGAAGCCCTCTGTTTCCAGTGGAGGGGTCTAGACCCAGAGTGGGTCAACACGGAATTGAGAAGGGAAGCTTCTTAGCTTAGAGACTTCCACTTAGCTCCACTCTGCAGCATGGAGGTGGGAGCACTCAGGATCCAAGATCCAAGGGAGCTGCTAGGGGTAGGCAGAAAGGTTCAATGGCTGGAAAGAGATGGGCGGTCAAGCCAATGGCTGCTCTTAGCCTCTTACTGGGAGTTCTGGAAACAGCAACCTGCTGACCAGGCCCGGTCCCCACACTGCAGCCCACTCCTTCACAAGACTGCCCACTCTGGGCTCCTCTGACTCACTCGATGCCTCATTCACTGGTGCAGGAGATGATGGAGTGAGAGGTGGGGGACACTGGAAATGGTCCAAGGTCAGATGAATCTCAGTGATGCAGGAGTCCAGCAGGGGAGCCCAGCAGAATCCCTGAGGTCCAGGAACAGAGACGGTATAAAAGGACCTCACCAGGTGCCAGGGAATGCCCACTCCTGCCAGTTGATGCCCCCTCCTGCCCAGCCCAGTACCCACAGCCCTGCAGCTGGGGGATATAGCATCCAGATGCCTTGCAGACTTCACATCACCTGTATGTCTGGGAGGAAAAGGGGTACAGGCACCCACTCTCATGTTCACAGTCATCCCCCCAGGTAGGGCTTTAGGTAGGGACCCCATGTGATGGCCAGTGTTAGGGAGGTGCTAAGGGCTCTGAGTCCCGGGAGAGGCGACATCATCAACTCATTGCCATCCTGTCTGGAATTGGGAACTGAGGAAAGTTCTGGGCTCTGCTAGAAAAGACACTCCTATACCAACTTTCATCTGGGGTTTGGAGGACTTGTCTCATCTGAGAAATTAGAATAGCATCCCTCACGTTACTGCAGAGTTTACAAGATGCTCATCAAGCGCTGAGCGGGCACATAGTAGGTCTCCATGTTCTAGGTCGCGGTGGTGGAGTGGCACAAAGGAAGGGTTCTCAGCACAGTGACGGTGTGTTCTTCCTCCTATAGGCCAGGACTAGTTAATTGCTGACCAGCCTCTCCGTGGCCATGGCCACTGCTGCCTATCCTTCATTGGTGCCCATAACCTTGGACCCTGGGAACACATCCTCTGCCTGGCCGTTGAACACTACTCTGGGCAATGCATCTGCTGGCGCTAGCCTGGCAGGGCTGGCTGTCAGTGGCATCTTGATCTCTCTGGTGTACCTGGTGGTGTGTGTGGTGGGCCTGCTCGGGAACTCTCTGGTGATCTACGTAGTCCTGCGACACACAGCCAGTCCCTCGGTGACCAGTGTTTACATCCTCAACCTGGCGCTGGCTGATGAACTCTTCATGCTAGGGCTACCCTTCCTGGCTGCTCAGAACGCCCTGTCCTATTGGCCCTTTGGCTCTCTCATGTGCCGTCTGGTCATGGCCGTGGACGGCATCAACCAGTTCACCAGCATCTTCTGCCTCACCGTCATGAGCGTGGACCGCTACCTGGCCGTGGTGCATCCCACACGCTCGGCCCGCTGGCGCACGGCACCCGTGGCTCGCACCGTCAGTGCCGCTGTCTGGGTGGCCTCAGCCGTGGTGGTGCTGCCCGTGGTCGTCTTCTCAGGAGTGCCCCGGGGAATGAGCACGTGCCACATGCAGTGGCCAGAGCCAGCGGCTGCTTGGCGAGCGGCGTTCATCATCTACACAGCGGCACTGGGCTTCTTCGGGCCCCTGCTGGTCATCTGCTTATGCTACCTGCTCATCGTGGTGAAGGTGCGGTCGACCACACGGCGTGTGCGCGCACCATCCTGCCAGTGGGTCCAGGCACCTTCATGCCAGCGGCGGCGGCGTTCTGAGCGCAGGGTCACACGCATGGTGGTGGCTGTGGTGGCGCTCTTTGTCCTCTGCTGGATGCCCTTCTATCTGCTCAACATCATTAATGTGGTGTGCCCGCTGCCCGAGGAGCCCGCCTTCTTTGGGCTCTACTTCCTGGTGGTGGCACTGCCCTACGCCAACAGCTGTGCCAACCCCATCCTGTATGGCTTCCTCTCCTACCGCTTCAAGCAGGGCTTCCGCAGGGTCCTGCTGAGACCGTCCCGTCGCATACGGAGTCAGGAGCCAGGGTCTGGCCCTCCAGAGAAGACTGAGGAGGAGGAGGATGAAGAGGAGGAAGAGAGAAGAGAAGAGGAGGAGCGGAGGGCTCAGAGGAGGAAGGAGACGAATGGGAAAGGCAGTCAGGCTGCACAGCCTGGCACCAGTGGGCAGGAGCCCAGCACAGGGGCTGCCAAGGAGCAGCAGCTTCTACCCCGGGAGGCCACAATTGGGGACAGGTCTAGCACCCTGAGCCACCTGTAAGGACTTCAAAGGACCAGCAGGGCCTGAGAAGGGCAGAGGCTGTGCCTGGCCCAGGGACATGAGTACCAGACACTTGCAGTGGTCTGAGCAAGCTGAGGTGACTTCATTTGCGCAGCTCTTCCGGCTGTCTTTGGGCCGCTGAGGACGCCGGGTCCAGTGATGGAATGTTCAGAGGCCTGGGTTCTGCCCCACTGTTCTAAGACTTGCTGTGTGTCCCTTAGCAGGTCATTTGCCCTCTCTGGGCCTTGCTTTCTACTTTTGATTCAGGGATGGGCATAATGAGGCCTGGATGGGCCCTGTCATAAGAGGGGTCTGGAGGGCATCATTACTAGGGTGACTCTCCCGAGCCCAAGTTAAAATGATGTGAGCAGGCTGACCAAGGAACAAGGTATCTTGGGGGGAGGGTCAGTCTGTATCTTGACCCTTAGGGAGATAGAGCAGGGCTTGAGGAATCAGGGATGCGGATAAGCTGGGGTTTGACTGAAGCCCAAAGGAGTGTAAGATGGTAGGACGAATGTGCTTAGGACCCAGGTCAGCCCTTCCCATGCTGCTGTGTGGCCTTGGCCACTCTGTTCCTGCCTAGGCTTCTACCTCTCCTGCTGGACAGCCCAATGTCCTCCAGGCCCTCACCCCAGTGTCTCAGTGCTGGGCCTCCTGTGCACCTGCGTGTGAGAGAAAAAGTTTTTAGGAGACAGATGAGCTGGACAGTGGAGGTGCACACCTTTAATCCCAGCACTCAGGAGGCAGAGGCAGGCGGATCTCTGTGAGTTCGAGGCCAGCCTGGTCTACAAGAGCTAGTCCCAGGACAGGCTCCAAAGCTACAGAGAAACCCTGTCTCGAAAAACTGAAAAAGAAGAAGAAGAAGAAAAAGAAGAAGAGGAAGAGGAAGAGGAAGAGGAAGAGGAAGAGGAAGAAGAAGAAGAAGAAGAAGAAGAAGAAGAAGAAGAAGAAGAAGAAGAAGAAGAAAAAGAAGAAGAATCCAAGCTTCAGGGTTTCTCACTGCTTGGTTCCCTCTAGGGCCTGCATCTGACTGATGCTTCTAATTTTGTATTCCTTTTCTGGGGGAGGGACCACACACACACAGGCTCAGGCCACCCACAGTCTGACTCACCCTATTTAGGTCAGGTACCTGGTCCCCAGGGCAGAGACGATGTGGCAGGCAGCCTGAGGGGAAGAGACAAAGGGAGAAGGTGGTCAAGATGAAGGAGAGGAAGCAGAGACAGTAGGAAGGGGAGGGGGAGAGGAGAGAGGAGGAGAGGAGAGGAGAGGAAAGGAGAGGAGAGGAGAGGAGAGGAGAGGAGAGGAGAGGAGAGGAGAGGAGAGGAGAGGAGAGGAGAGAACAGAACTGGGCTGTGATCTTGAGCAGGCTTCGCCCCTTGCAGCCCTAGTGTTAGGAAGAGCCTGCAGCAAGGGGCCCCTGGAGGGTCTGTGGCGCTGGTGAGAGGGGCACAGGCCACAGTGTTGATCTTGGGAGGGGGTGTGGCTCCTCAGGACACCAGGGAGGGGTGGTAAGCCCCTGGTAGGGTCAGACCTCCCCTTCCTCTGTGTTCCCAGGGTTCCCGATGATGACAAGAGGCTAAAGGACTGTCACAGGGAGTATAGCCAGTGCCCCAGGCTGACCCAGGACCCCACCCTCACCCTCCCAGAAATGACCCGTTTGGTCCTAACCAAGCTGGTCCTTGAGAGGTTGGAGTTTCTGCCTAAACCCCAGCCCTACTCTGCAAAGGTAGGGTCCTCAGGGAACCCACAAATCCAGAAGCTGAGAAACCTGGATCTTCTATTCACCTCAAGCCGCTTGGCCTGGCCCTCCTTCTCTGGGCCTCAGAGTCCTCACCACGGTGTGGATGTGGTTCCCCAGCCCACCAGTCTGCTGGAATCCAGGAGGAAACTGAACCACGCTGGGTAAGCCACTGTTCACCACAAGGGGCCTACCTACGGGATACAAAGTACAGGTACCCTCAGCTCAGACTCAGCCCACATCCTGCCTCTTCTGTGAGTGGTCTCTGTGTCAGCGACCAGGGTGAAGGTATTCATGAGAACTGGGTTGTAGAAGGTCAAAAGGTCAAGGGTCAGAGAGAATGCAGGCCACCCCAGGAGGAGGAAGTTGGCAAACTCAGGCCTGTGTAGAGCCTGAGGCCCAGCTCTGGGGTTCCTCTGAGGCAGAGCTAGGGTGGGAAGCAAGCAGTCCAACCTTCCTGGATGAGGCAGGGCAGCTGCGTCTTGCAGATGGAGCTGGATGGCCAACTGGGAAATCCTCCGCTGCTTCTGACCCCAGCTCCCGTCAATAAAGATAGTGATTGAGTCATTTCCACTGTGTGTCCTGATGGGTGACTGTGCAGTTGTGTGGCTCTTTTCATACGGTTTCGTAGTCCCTCAGGGGTCATAAGATGGCCTTAAAAGTTTGAGCCTATAACCCTGAACATCAGCCCCTGAAACAATAGACACCTCTTCTTACCCAAGCAGCAAACTCTCAAAGCAGAAAGGTGATTGGCTACAACTAAGTCACATGATGATCTCCTGGGCCAATCAACAAAGCAGGTCATGGGGGTGATAATTGGTCAATGTCTATCTTTCCAGCCAGCCAGAAGTGAGGCAGTGTGATGGACAATATAATCTGGCCAGTAGGATAGTCGGAGGGGCGGGCACATGGAAGGAAAGGCCAGATAGCAGCAGTAGTGTGTGTGTGTGTGTGTGTGTGTGTGTGTGTGTGTGTGTGTGTGTGTGTGTGTGTAGCTTTTTTCAGCGCATGGTGTGTCGTAGGACATGTGTCCCAAGTGTTCTATCAACCAGGTGTATGCAGGTACAAACACCCGCCAGTGCCTGGGAGTTACCTGGAAGTGTCCACAGGGGCTGGGGTTTCTCTTCTGCACCCACGATTCGAAACATACCGACACTGGGAGCCACTGATGGGGCATGCTGAAGTGCATGCGCGTGGGTCCGCTTGCATCTGAAAACCTTGACCTTGCAGGGCTGTGTCTCCAGGGCCTGGCAGGGCAGCTATAGCCCTTCCCATGAGTCTCTGGAATGAACACATGAGCGGAGTCATTGGGGCCACAGCCACACATGAGGAGTCTGCTTTAGAGCTGTGTTTGGGAACATATGCACCAGGGGCAGGCGAGGGGAACTGAAGGAGCTTGTTTTGGGTTGGGGGACTAGAACCTGTGACTTGGTCCTGAGCAGAGAAAGAAAGGCAGTGACTGTCAAGCCTGCCTCCGTCCTCCTCTTCAGCCATGGAAGTTGCTGACTTACCTTGATCTTGTCGCTCAGAGACGGTTGCCAGGCAACAGCCCATGGCCACCAGCTTCTGGATTGGGACTTGCATCAGCAACAGCCTGATGCGAGAAGAGCTTGGAGTCTGGAGAGCCTGAGGCGGGAGAGGACAAGGCTACGGATTGATGGGAAACCCCCTCATCCGAAGATGATGGAGGCCACTGTCCCAAAGGGAGGTGACAACTGGGCTCCATAGAACCTCGGAAGAAAAGTCTTGAGTTGAGGGACCCAGGGCTGTGTTGTAAGGGGGCTCTTAGAGGTGAGCAAAGTGTGGTCCTGACAAAGCCTTCAGTTCTTCCTGCTACTGGTAACCCTCAGGCTCTCGGGGAGTCCACATAAAGTTGTCTGTGTGTGTGTGAGATTGCATGACCTAAAAGGCATGAGAGTGGCTGGAGAGATGACTCAGGTTAAGTACATGCTTCTTTACCAGAAGCCTGGAAGCCATGGCAGCTCACAGCCACCTGTAACCAGTCCCGAGGATCTGATATCCTCTTCTGGCCTCCAAAGGCAGGTGGATTGAACGGACTCTAAGTCGTCTTAAGACCTCCACTTGTGTGCCATAGTACACACACACACACGCACGCACGCATGCATGCCAGATAAAATGAGATCCAACATTAGGTGTCCTGGGCCTTAGGCTTCACTGTGAACCTACTGTGTAGCATTTTTCATTTTTTTTTCACTTCTCCGGACATAGTTCACTTAACAGAGAGTTTTCAGAGGGCCAGCCCGCCACTGGGCTGTTATGGAGGGAAGGTGGCTGGGGTCCATGGGCATGGCTCCTGCATCTGGACTTTCCCAGGTGGCCACTTGTGAATGCTACCATTTGGGCATGGTGGGGAAGGAAAGAACATGTGTGTACTGGGAGAGCATAGTGGGTGGGCACAGAGGCTGGTGCCAGAGCCTGAGTGTGCCAGAGGGGCTGGTGTGTGTTGAGCCAGCAAGGTCATGGGAGGGAAGGGTAGAGGTGACATCCCATGCTGAGCCAAGGGTAAAGTCATGTGTCCTGGAGAGCCGGCTCCTGTTGGAGTTGGAGGCTGGATTGTGCCCCTTGCAGCCCCTTAACCTCTGTTTCCTTTCTTCTGGGAACAAGGTCTTTGCAGATGTAAGTGGGGAGGAAGTCATGCTCATCCAGGGTGGACTCAATAGAGTGTGTGTCCCCAGGAAAAGAGCTTTGGACACAGACACACACAAGGATAACACCGAGGTGTCATCAGGGTGATGGGGTGGGGCGGCACACACCTGTGATCATTGCCGTAAGCTCAAGTTTTTATTCCAGAGTGAGACTCTGCCTTAACCCAGCCCCCTGCTCCCACAAAGAGTAGGGAGTAATTCTGAGATATTGAGAGTGCCACCAAACTCCCCAAAACCAGGAGGAGGCTTGGAACAGACCCATAGTCCCCAGCAGTGCTACCAGACTGATGCCTTGGTCCTGGTCTTCTGGACTTCAGAACTGGGTCACAATAAACTTGTGTGCATGTTTGTGTGTGTGTGCATCATATGTATAGGCCAAAGGCCATGTTGTGTGCATGATTTTGTGTGTGTGTGTGTGTGTGTGTATCATATGTGTAGGCCAAAGCCATGTTGGGTGTCTTCCCCAATTTCTCCCTGATTTTTTTAAGGGGAGAGGGTCAGGGTTTCCTCTATGAACAGCCCTGGCTGTCCTGGAACTCACTTGGTAGACCAGGCTGGTCTTGAACTCACAGAGATCTGCCTGTCTCTGCCTCCCAAGTGCTGGGATTAAAGGCACGCACCACCACCACCTGGTTCCTGGCTCTTTTTTTTTTTCTTTTCGAGACAGGGTTTCTCCGTAGCTTTTTGGTGCCTGTCCTGGAACTAGCTCTTGTAGGCCAGGCTGGCCTTGAACTCACAGAGATCCCCCTGTCTCTACCTCCCGAGTCTGGGATTGAAGGCATGTGCCACCTCCGCCCGGCCCTGTTTATCTTTTGAGACAAGGTCTCCCACTGGAGCCCTTGCTAGGGCTAAAGGTACATGTGACCATGAGCTACTTTTTAATACAGGTCCCCAGGGATCCGAACTCAGGTCCTCACACTTGCAAAGCGGGCACTTTACCAGCTATGCCATCTCTTCAGTCCTTGTTTTTTTTCTTTTTCAAGGTAAAGTCTCACTTTGTAGAGCAGTCTGGCCTGGACCCCATGGCAATCCTACCTCAGTTTCCCAAGTGTGGGGATGACAGGCATGCACCATTATCCCTGCCAACACGATAAGCTTTCGTTTCTGAAGCTCCCAGCTGTGGTACTGGGTAAGACCACTGCCCATTTGCCTTATGGTGTTAGTGGCCTCTTCCCTTCCGGGTCCCTAGAAGGTCTGTCAAACCAACCTGCTCATCCTTCATGCAGTATGTGGTTTGTGGACCCTGTTAACCACTTAAGGCTCAACCCAGAGGCCAGATGGTTTGTCTAGGAGCCAAGAAGGGGACAGCAGAGGAGAGTGACAGTGTGTGGACTCGGGCTGCCTGTGGTTAAGTCCCTGCTCATGCATTCACTAGCTGTCTGACCTTGAACCAGCAGACTAACCTCTCCTTGCCTCAGTTTCTTCCTCACCGGGGTAAGTTGTGGTTTAGGTCATTAAAGAGTTAACATTTGCAGAGCTTAGGCCTTAGTCCACAGGGACTGCACAAGCATATCCAGAAGTGTGCTCACAGAACAGGCGTGCAAGACCTTCTCTGGAGATCTGGGATGTCACAGTTGTTGCCCAATGTCATGATCAGAAAGAAGACTGAGAACAGGGGTCATCTTCCTGCCTCAGCCTCCCCGGTGCTGGGTGGAAAAAGTGATGCTGGGAATTGGGGTGCTCTGAGACCACCTGTGCCAGCTGCCTGGTGGCACACTGGGGATTGGGGTGCTCTGAGATTACCTGTGCCAGCTGCCTGGTGGCACGCAGTGCCTTGGGAAGTGTATATAGCAGAGGAGATACCCAGGCCATACAGGGCCTCATTTGCTTTCCAGAGGCCCAGTATCCCAAACCCTGCAGCCTTGGGCAGGCACTCCAGAGTGCTGTAGCATGGGGTTAATTGGGGTGAATTGTACATGCGTATAAACAGCTTTTTCTTTCTCCCTGGCTCCAGGGAATGCCTCATTCTCTTGGGATCCAGGTACCGGGGATCCTGGCCACATCCTCTGCTACTATCTTGCTGCAGATGGGGAAACTGAGGCCTGGAGTGGGGGCAGGGTGCTTTAAGCTTTGCAGAGAAGGGACAGAACATCCTCTTTTCAGTCTGGCTTTCTGCTCTAATGGCCAGGAAATGTGTCAATATTTGCTCATGGGAACTGCGGCCCCACCGCCCTTGGTCAACACCTCCGAAGCCGGCTTGGTTTCTCCATCTGTGAGACCATCATGGTTGTGTCTGAACTCTGCTAGCCCTCCACAAGGGAGATCTCTGTGGGCCTTTGGCTGCAATAAATCGGCAAACACAATCAAATTTATACGTGAGTTTTAAGTGGCAGGGGTGTTCTTGGCCAAACACCATCAAAGGAACTTCAGAGCCTTCACTTCCCAGCTCAGAGGCCTGTGAGGCAGTCTCGGGCCTAAGGGGAGCCTCAGTTTCCTTATTCCTGAAGTGCACCCCACAATCCCATTTTACAGGACTCCCAATGAGTCCCGCTCAAATCAACTCAGTGTTCCTTTGTCCGCCAGGGGGCGCCTCTGGACCTCAGCGCACTCACGTCTCTCTTCGCCCAGATTCGGCTTTATTCGGCCTTTGTCGGATCCCAACCGGCTGGACCCGAATCTGTTCGTTTTGGCTCGGGAAAAAGCGACTTTGTTCGGCTCTACTCTGCTTTGCTCGGCTGGATTCGGCTCTGGTCGGCCCTTTTCGGTTCTGCTCGGCTCCTCTCCGGCTTTCTTGTTGAGGGCCCCTAGGGATCTTTTTTTTTTTTTTTTGGATTTTTCGAGACAGGGTTTCTCCGTAGTTTTTGGTTCCTGTCCTGGAACTAGCTCTTGTAGACCAGGCTGGGGTCCTAGGGATCTTGAAGTCATCTTTTTGCCCACTTTTGGCTGGGCCTGGAGGGTCTAACCTGGGTCGCTCAATAGATGGGCACCCAGTAAAGCCAATTTGGAGCCGTCCTCACGGGGCTGTATGTCAGAGGAGCCCTGCCTACTTTCTGAGGTTTGGAGGACCTCAGCTCTCCAACCAGGTTGGATTGGCGGGGTGCTGGCTGCTGGGCCGCACGCTGGCTCTCCCCAGGAGGTGGCGCCCTCCTTTCCAGTAGTTCAACTGCTAACTTGGCAGTGACCTTGAACTCTGTGAATTGCCAGTGACACAGCTGACTTCAGCAAATCGTCCTGGCTCCTGGAAGTCAGAAAGGGCGGGAGTGAGCAGAGAAACAGACTCACACCGTGAGACTCTGCCCTTGGTGACCTGGTACAAATTTGCTCATAGAGGCTTATGAAAGAGGATGCAGGGCAACATGAGCCCAGGGGGTATCTACTGGCTGGTGGGCTGAGAAAAGTGAGTGCGTGCCTCAGCATACAGGGCTTAACCGAAGTAGCCAGGAGGAAACACCCTTTGACTATTCCCAGACACTCATACAATCCTGGAGTCAGGATCGTCTGGCCCAGGGTCATTAAGACTCAGACAAGTGCCAGGTGGTGGTAGTGTATGCCTTTAACCCCTAGCACTCAGGAGGCAGAGTCAGGCAGATCTCTGTGAGTTCCAGGCCAGCCTGGGCTACACAGTGAACTCCTGTCTCGAGAAACAAAACAAACAAAATACTCAGAGAAGGAAGAAAACTTACCCAACGTCTCACAACTTGAAGAAGGACATTAAACAGAGTCTGTCTGTCTGTCTACTCCAGGACTGGAGTGCGGTCTCAAATCTATCTGACCTGCCTGGGACATCCTCATGGCTGAAGTCAGTGGCTTGGATCCACCTCAACTGTTAAGGTGGAGTGAGCAGTGTTGCCCTATAAGTGGGGTGCCGAGCATAGTGGGGTGCCCAGTGCTAGGCACACAGCTGGCCTCCAACAGAACCGTGCCTCCCCCCGCCCTTCTCTATTCCATCCATCTTTTCTTTCGTCCATTCTTTCCAGCTTTCTACACCAGAAAACCGAGACTGCCTGGTCCTGTCCCCACCCCCAGGGCTGCTGACTCAGCCCTTTGCTCTGGTGGCTGCAGCTTGGAGGGGAAGCCTCTTTGCAGGGCTGGCTCAATGCCCTGGGAATGCTGTTCAGGCAAGGCCACACAGAGGCCATGCCAGTGTGGGCCTGGTGGTGGTCCCTATATGGCCACCATCCCTCTGTCTGCTGTCTTCTACCCTCTACCCCCGGTGCTCTTTACTGGACCCAAGGACTCTGAGTCATTTTGGGAGGGCAGCCTAGAAGAATCTGGCATCCTCCCAACTTGGACTCAGCTCTGCTATGTGACCTTGTACCAAAGCCTTGAGCTCCCTGGGCCACGATGTCCCTGATTAAGGGATGGGATTAGATCATCTGGGAGACTCCTTCCAGGCCTGATATGCTGTTGGATTGTCTGCTTAAACACGCAGGAAGCCTGGGCCCAGAGAGAGCCCTGTCAGGGACCCAAAGCATGGAGGCTTTAATGGGGCCAGGAAGTCCCAGACCTCAATCTGTCTTATAAGGAGTGATCTGACCCTCTAGCTGCTAACTTGCTTGCTCTCTCAGGGCTGGAGGAGCAGGGGGGAGGGGGGGAATCGTGGGTCTAAACACTTTTTGAGGATCAAGGTCCCCGAGAGAGGTGATACCTAACTCAGGTGGGAAATAGTGAAATTAAAATATTAAGGTAGCCAAGAGTGAGGGACATTTGACATCATCTGCACAGGGGCTCTGGCCCCAGGAAGCTAGGACTAGGCCTCTGATCTGTGGCCCTTGCTAAAATTCCCCTAGCCTGCCTAGGAGGAAACTGAGGCAGGACCCCTATGAGCTTCTTGGGGGTTACTTCTGTGAGGCAAGGGCTTTAGGAGACCAGAGGTCCAATCAATAAAGGCAGGATTCCAGGTGGAGGAAGGGGAGCAAGTCCTCTCAGTCTAGCTCTTCTGGGCTGGGGGTGTGACCAGACCACCTAGGGTAGGAGAGGCAATGCTTGGCTGTGTTGCTGGCTGCTAGGTGTTAGACTGACCAGGATTTATGCCTATGGAGGATGGGCACTAGTGCCCTCACGCCACCCTCCCTGTCTCTGTAGCTCTTGGCAGATGGCTCTTGGGCTCCGACTAGACCAGGGCTGCGGGAGTTCCCTGTGCTGCCTCCCTTTTCCTGAGTAATGGAAAACCCTGCCCCCCTCTCTTGCTGCCTCTGATTTCCACGCCCAAGTATTTCTAGGCCCCTGCCCTTGTCCGTCCGGTCTAAACTCTCAGGGCCTTTGACTCAAACAGGGTCCCAAGGCTGGGACTGGGCTACAGATGCCCAAGGAAGTTCAAACACATCCCAGTATCTCTGAGGCCGAGCCCCAGGCTGGAGGGGCGGGAGCAGGAGGTGGGGAATGGGAAGCCAGCTCAGCGTGCTCCCTCCTCCTTCCCTCCATCCCTCCGCCCTCCCAGCTCAGTCGTAGGCCTTGGGGGTCGGGCCAGCAACAAGCTATTATCACAGACATGGGCCAAGGAGCCAGAGGCCGCCCGGGGTCTGTGAGTTGAGCTTGAGGCTGCAGGACCAGGGTGAGTGGCTGGAAGCCTCTCTGCTTCTGTCTGGGCTGGGGGCTGCGGTCAGAGTCTGAGATTTCTCTGTTCCCCTCTTTCTGACAAGCACATAGCTCTTTCCCTCGGGCCTAGCCAGCTCCTTGGAGGATCTCCTCCTCTCTGCCACCCCGCACTGCTCCTGGCTTTTATCTACCCCCTGCAGTGACTCCTGCTCCCCCTTGCCACTCAGCTCAGCCCTGACTTACTGGGTGATGCCAGTGGGAGCTCAGCCACCTCCAAGAGGCTCTGGCTTTTTAGTAGAGATGGTGGGGACCCTCAAGATCACTCTGCAGTTAGTGTGAGCTTCCCTTCCCACCACAGTCCTACTGGCCCCATCCCAGGAGCCAGCCAGGGATCCTAGCTGTAGTTAGAGCCGCCAGTGCTGCTTCCAGGGAGCCAGAGTTGCTTCCTGCTTCCGTCCCTAAGCCTCCTCCCCCCAACCCGGTCTGTGTCTCTGAGCCTCTGACTCCCCAGGGGCGAGACCAATAAGAAACAGAAATGTCTCCAAACCATGATAACATTCCAGAAAGTTCTGTGCCTTTCAAGTCATAGAACCAGGATGAGGTCGCTACCAGGCAGAGGAAGGAATGAACTCTTGGAAGTATATGACAAGCTAGGCAGCTTCCCTGTGTGTCAGTCATCCAGATAGCCTGGCAAGGAAGACACGCTGGCATCTCGTGCAAATGAGGGAGCGTGAAGACCAGAAGGGCTAAGCCACAAGCCTCGGTCACACGGTTTGTGTTATTCAGATGTCCCCCATGAGGGGGGGGGCACATCTCTGGACCAAATAAGGCGGGGGGTGGGGAGTTTGCTACAACCTGGAGTTAAGGAAAATAGGGGTGGTTGGTCTCTTGAGAGGTTTGCCTGCCTGGTGGAGCAGAACCAGCAAAACCCAGAAGTGTGGACAGGATCATTCTAGAACAGGGGTGTCTCCTAAGATGCCTCCTGTAATCACCCTGGCCGCTGGGGAGAAGCCCCAAGAGCTTCTGTCTCTTTAACCCCTACTCCCTCTTCAAACCTTTCTAGAAGAATCATTTTACCTTCTCAGCCTGTATTAACCACAGAAAAATATTTTTGAATTGTACTAAACGTTAACGGGGAACAAAAAGGAAATAAACAAAGAGACGCCAGAGGTGTAAAAACCAGTCTGGTTTCAATAGCAGTTTCTGATCTGTGATAATCAGGCGGCGCCAGTCCCCGAGGCTGTCACCACCTCAAAGGCCCGCTGTGGGCTTCCTGCCCACCCGTCCAGGCTCTTTTTTTAGTGTCCGGCCTATTTCCTGCCCCACTCTGGAAACTCTGGACCCCTTCATGTTCAAGGCCCAAGATGAAACGTCACTAATTCTGATCCCTCTGAATTTTCAGTGCTTTTGATCCCCCCCACCCCTTAATTTCAATTTACCACCTTAGATGCCGATTGGTAGGCCTGTGTGATTGATACAACCATCTTCCAATGATTAAACGCCGAGCTTTCTCTGTGGGGAGGAGCAGGGGACAGGGTGGTTCCTGGCTAACGGTGGGTTGTGGAGGGCACAAAGATACCAGAACTGTGAGTCCTACTAAGCTGCATATCCTCGAACTTGTGTTATTCCAAAGAGGATGTCTCATTTTCTGACTTCTTCAAGACTTCTCTTGCTTCTGCACAGAAGAGACGTGCAGGAGCCAATGCCTTGATCCTCAGGAACCCCAGCTCTAGCCACTGCCTGTGGTGCCTGCAGGTGGTGGTGAGAGCCATGGCCTTTAGAGATGAGGGGGGCAAAGAAACATTCTCCACCTCCTTGGTTAGCCACGTGGACATTTGGCATCTTCTTTGGTGCCCCAGTAAAGGTCTGGGAGCCTGGTGTGTGCCCTCTGAGGGTCTCCATAGGGGCTCCGTTCTTCTCAGGCCGTGTGTCCATGGTCACAATAGACAGACGTCAGGAGGCTCGGTGGCCAGTCTGGTGCCCTCAGCCTTGCTTCCCCTGGTGGCCCCGGACTTGCCTGTTACAGGAGGTCCTACCTACTCCCCCTAATAACACTGGGTCTGCCCTGGCTACAGGAGATAATGTTACCCCTGGGCATTGACATGCCGGATACGCTGAGTCAAATGTGTCTCTCTGTCCAGGTCACCATGGGGACAGACAGCCTGGGTTCCTTCTGGGCAGTACTCCTGCTTCCCCTTGTGTTCGGAGTCCCCACAGAGGAGCCCACCTTTGGGGACTCTGTGGCCTCCCATCTCAGCAAAGGCTGCCGACGATGCTGTGACCCTGAGGAACCGCTGTCCTCTGCTGACCCTGTCCAAGGCCCTGCTTCCCCCCACTTCCCCTATGTTCTGCCTGAGGTCAGGCCCTACATCAACATTACTATCCTGAAGGGTGAGTCGTGGCCTGGTGGAATTGGTATGGGATAGGGAGAAAGGGAGGGAAAAAAAGGAGGGAGGGAGGAAAGGAAGGAGGGAAGGACAGGAGAAACCAGGGCAGGCCTTACCTGGGCCCTGCCTGCCTTTGGTCTGCATATGCATAGCACCTAGAATGTGCAAGTGCTGTTCTGAGTTCAGAGTGAAGGACTCAGTGGGAAAGGCCTTGGGATCCAAAATGTGAGCAGAGAGGTACTGGGGTGAAGTGTGGGGCACAGGCAGCAGAGCGAGCTGGGCAGGTTCATGGGGCTCCTGGCAGGGTGAATTGCAAGCCTAGGCTCACAGGGTAAGGGGCTTCCCAGCAGGGGTGTGGAAGGAGATGACACAGGGAGAAAGGTGTGGGCCCACAGGGTCACCAGCTACCACCAGGATATGGGTTTCTCTCTGTGGGATGGGGGGGGGGGGTGAGCAGAAAGAGGACCTGGCCTCCATTGGTGTCCTGTGGGGCACATGATGGGGAGAGAGGTGAAAGTGTAAAGACTTGTGGGAGCTCTATTGGTGAAAGTGGGGGTGGCTACCCCCTGATGTATAGCCTCAGATGTGAGGGAATTAGTTCCACTCCGGTGATGGGACCCATGATGGCCATGGCCACACCATTGACATCCAGCTATGCTCACCATACCACCCTCCCCCAATGTGAGGGGGGGACTGGGTCGCTCCTCCCACATGCAGATAGGGAAAGTAGTGTCCAGTAGGTGTCTTCTGGAGTCACCTCCATGTCAGGGACAGAGCAGGGCACTCCCCTCTGATAGCCAGTCCACACCTGAGACTCCTGCTCATGCTCATTCTAGACCTGGGGGAGGTCACTTCCTGGTCTCCTTGCCTGATGGCCTTACTCAGTGCAACTTCAGGTAGCTTAGCCTCTGGAGGCGGAGGGGCCCAGGCCTGGTGACCCTTTGCTGTGACGGTCCATCTTCAGCCCTGCGTTGCCCTTGGACAGGTTTCCGAAGAAGACGGTTCCTTGTAGCACCAAGGGTGCTTGGGTAGCATCTGGAGCCGTGCCTAAGCCTTGTGGGTCAGGCTGACCTCTTGCTAGCATCTGGGTAGAAGGAAAATAGTCCCCTCCTCACAGCCACCCTGGCCTTAGGCAGGGCAGAGCGGGCGCTCTGAAAGCTCTGTACTCAGAGAGGTGCTTTTGCCGGGAGGTGGCATCTGTGGTGCCATCCCGTAGTCATGGGCACCCCCACTCCCTTTCCTTTGGTCTGCCTTCAAGGACCTGTGCCTTCCTTTCTCTCTCTATTCTCTTCTCTACTGGCTTCACCACCGACCTGGTCCAGGGAACCTGAGGAAGTCCACAGCCTCACCAGGGAAATGCGTGGAGCCAGGTCTCTTCAGTGCACACTGGGTGTGTTTTGGGGTGGGACGGGACTGTCTGTGCTCAGATTCAGCCTGGAGCCAGGGCTGGAAAAGTAACCAGGTCACCACTGCCAGGGAGGGTGGAAATGGACTGGGCCATGCTGAGGGGATTCCTGCCCTCTCCTGCCAATGAGGACTCCTGTGCACCCCTGAGGTGGACATTGTCCTTTTAAGGTATACCCCAGACACTCAAGACCCCCAAATTCCCAGGCCATGGCAAAGGTAGTTTTATTCTTAACTAGAGGTGCAAAGTGTGTCTTACCTTGCCCCACCTCTGTGCTGGTCTCGGCAGGCAGCCTCCTGGAAGCCTGCTGTGCCCTCCTTGGCAGAAAGAGGACCCAGGCTGAGCTGGACAAAACACAGTCTGGGTTTTGGAAATGGCCTCAGTTTTCACTTCTGCAGAGGGATGTTAGGGGGTGGTAAACGCCCGGCAGATTCTCACTAAACACCAGGTCCTTTTCTGGATCCAGGCAAAAGCAGTGACTTCCAAAAGTGAGTGCTTAGCATAGGCCAGGGTGCCTGTCCTAACTTCTCCCCTTCATGTCCTCACAGGTGATAAAGGGGACAGAGGTCCTTTAGGAACACCAGGGAAGCCAGGCAAGGATGGTCCCCGAGGGGACCGTGGCTCTCAGGGTGTCAAAGGCGACAAGGGGCAGGCAGGCAGCCCTGGCAGCGCGTGTCAGGTGCACTACTCGGCCTTCTCTGTGGGTCGCAAGACAGCCCTGCATAGCAGCGAGGACTTCCTCCCACTGCTGTTCGACAGGGTCTTTGTGAACACTGACGGCCACTTCGACATGACCACTGGCCGCTTCACAGCCCCCCTGCGCGGCCTCTACTTCTTCAGCCTCAACGTGCACAGCTGGAATTACAAGGAGACCTACGTGCACATCGTCCACAACGAGCAGGCGGCTGTGATCCTCTATGCACAGCCCAGTGAGCGCAGCATCATGCAGAGCCAGAGTGTGATGCTACCGCTGGAGCCCGGTGACCACGTGTGGGTGCGGCTCTTCAAGCGGGAGCGGGAGAACGCCATCTACAGCGACGACGTGGACACCTACATTACCTTCAGTGGCCATCTGATCAAGGCGGAGGACTGACCTTCCCTGACCAGTTTCGCCGCTGGGCAGCTTGGGGGAGGGCTGGTGGCTAGGGCAGGTCCTGTAGGTTCCCCCAGGGCTGGATTATTAGCATCACAGTCTGTCTCTGCCCCCTCCCCTCCTGGCTGCATTTTTCCGAGACTTAGAGCGACTCTCCTCACACACCACCTATTCATCCCCGGGGACTTCATTGTATGGTAGATTCTGGCTTGGCATTTGGGGGTGGACCCAGGATTCTGCATTTCTAGCAATTTTCTCCGTAATGCTGATGCCGCGGGTCTATGGACGACGCTTGAGGAATTGGGCTCCCTAGAATGTTCCTAGCATTCTAGGGACTTTCCAAACATTCTGGAATCCCCCCCCCCCTTGCTGAAAACTCTTGCATTCTTGCATCCTCAGGTTTTCTCCTCACCCTGGGCCCAACCCCTCCCCCAGCCTCTTTTCTAGCCACTGTTCACGTAGGCATTCATCAATGCTGACTGCTCACTTAGTCCCAGGCCTGAGGAAAACCTAGGCTAATCAGACCCAGGTCCTGCCCCTCCCCTGACGAATGCCCAGGAACCTGGACAGAGGTTGCGGTGTGCTCAAGTGGGTACAAAGACTTGAGCACTTCTTGGGTGCTCCTCTAAACTAGGTGCTTAGGCAGCATGGGCCGTTCTTCACTGCTCCCGAGGTGGCCCGGGTGCTGGAGTAGGGATGATATCCCTTTCAGATTCTCTACCTTCTTGCCAGATGCCCAGCGTTAAAGCAAACTCTAGATATAGTCTTGGTTAGGGGGAGGCCCAGGAATTTGGAGGCACCCAGGGTAAATGGGTGCCTGGGCGTGAATTGGAGCCCATTCTCCTTCCTGATCTTTGAAGACTCCTTCTTCCCTCCTTGCCTGATTCCCCAGGACTTTAGCAATGGCCAGACCACGTACTAGGTGCTCTCTGGCCCTCTTGGCCCCTCAAAAGCCCAGTGTCACACTGGGTTGATGAGGATGCTAAGGACACCCAGGAGGTGGCTCCCGTTTCAGGACTTCACCTGCCTGTATTGCCCTAGCAGACATCATGGGGACTCAGGCAGGACAGAGGTGGTAGGTTTCAGCCCAAAGCAGGTCTAGGGACTGAAGCCAGTGATATTCAGGTTACCTGGGGGCCTTCTCTGAGCCATGCTGCCAAGGCAGGCCCTGGGGAAGGTCATGGAGAAGCAGGAACACCGAGACCCCCATGCCTTTCCCAGAGCGTATGGCCTGGTGGCCCCTTTAACCTTCCCCTCTTCCACTGTAGGCTTCCCAAGCTTCTCAGGGGAAGGTGGCCTCCGTCCATTGGTGCTTCTGCAGACCCAGGGCACGACTGGCCCTGGGCAGGCATCTCTGGTGCTTACAGTCAAGGGAGCCATGGCAGGGTGGCAAAGGCAAGGCCTGCCACGTGCTGTGAAGGCTGGTTTGACAAAACCACACTCAGCCTGACTGTCCTTGCCTGCTTGGCCAGTGTGAATAAAATTACTGGATTCTCTTGGCAATTTAACCTGGTACTTTTTTCCCTATGCCCTTCCCCTGCCTTGGAAGACAGCCACTCTGGCCCTGCTGGGGGCAGATAGAGGGCTTCACAGAAACAAAGCCTTGCTAAGGGCTTCACTCTCTGTGTCCTCTGCCTACAAAGAAATATAAGCTCTAGTCGCTCACACAGCCGGAGCCAGGGTCCTGGAGTTAGTGGGGACCCGCTGAGAGTCAGCTAGGGTCTGGGTAAGTCCCATCTCTGAGCCTCAACTTCACTGCCTGCAAAGTGGAGGTGACAATGGTTTAGATGGCATGTAGCCTGGCAGTTGCCATGTTCCTCTTGGACAACATCTGTCGGTCACCTGCAGTGTGGCTCCCTGTAGCAGCTGCAGCACAATGGTTATTTCCATAGAGACCATCCCGAAGCTCACGTTCCAGCCGGGAACTCCCCAGTGCTGCACCAATTGTATTAGCTACTGTCTTGATAGAGTGACAGAAGCAATTCAAGGAACAAAGGGCTTATTATGGCTGGAGGGTACAGTCTGCCATGGCGTGAATGACAGGACAGCCAGGGTGAGGGGCAGAGAATAGCCAGGGTGGGGGGCAGGAGGACAGCCAGGGTGGGAGGCAGCGGGTCACATCGCATCCGCAGTCAGGAAGCAGAGAGATGTGCCCGGTACTCACCTTGCGTTATCCTGGACCCCAGTCATGGAGTGGTGCCCCCCACAGGTAAGGGGCATCATCCTTCCTTCTAGGCTAGTTTAGAAACCACTTCATGGACACGCCCAGACACTTGCCTTAGGTGATTCTAGATCATGTCCGATCGGCGATAATCACCACGTACCAACCACAGTACCTATCCTGTTTGAGGGACCTCGGAGTCCCACACCTCTGTCTCATGCTTATAGAGAAAACAGCTGAAAACACTCATCCTGCCTCATAGAGAATATTCTGTTGGGGGCAGCTATGTTGACTAGCACAGTCCCTTGCCTGTACTGTTAAAGTGACCCGGCCTCACCTCTTCTTGTCTGCTGCTGTGGATGGAAGGACAGGAGTTTGTGCCCTATTCTGTATGACCATCACTGTTTGGTGGCTCTCTGTGCACCTCGTGGAAGCTGCATCCTGCAAAGAGTTCACCATCTGCTCCTGCTTGGGACCCAAGTCCATTCAGTGGCAGAGTGGGCTCTGTGTCCTTGGGACCCGTGAGTGCTCTGAAGGGAGGCTTTCCATGATACCTGCATGCTTCCCAGGGATCTGCAAAGAGCTGGCCTCACAACATGCTCTGGTCAAGCCCTTGCTTGTTTAATGTGCTTTAACACAAAGAAGGCCCGGATCTGCTGTCTGTGTCGGCAGGATTTGTGGTCAGCTGACGGCAGCTGTGGAAACTTCGTGCCAGGCACCTGCGGAACTTGCTTACTAAAGCCAAAGCCACAGGCATTTCCAGGCAGTCCTAAGCCAGCACCCTACTTCACTCTCCTGTCCCACTACCATGCCCACTTCCTCCCAGCCCCAGTTCAGAGGTGGCCTTGAGATTGTCTCCAACAATGTTCACACTAGTATCCCTGACTCAGTGGTATAGTTCTAGGAGCCCCTAGATCTTGGTGACAGACTTTCCCAACTGGGTAGGCATAGTGGGGTTTGGGTAGGGGCTTCATAAAATTGTAGGCTTCTCAAGCCAGGACTGTGTTTGTAAAAGTGGAGAGAGCTGGGCATGATGGTGCATGCCTTTAACCTGTAGCACTTGGCAGAGGCAGGGGGATATCTATGGTTGAAAGCCCCCTGGTCTATAAAGAGAGTTCCAGGCTAACCAGGGCTACATAGACACTGTCTCAATGAAATAAAATAAAAATGCACAGAGATAGACAGATAGACAGAAAACCAGTGGACGGGATGGGATTGGACATGAGAGGGGCTGTGTGTGAATCCCAGCTTGGGGTACACCTTGGTGCTCAGACCTTTAGCAGGCGGCTGACTGGGGGCCAGGTGGTACAGAGAGATCCCCAGCTGAGGGAGGAGGCCTGTACTGTGGTTCAGAGTGTATGTGAATCCCAGAAACGAGGAGAATGTCAAATGCCATGAGGAGGAACAAAAGTTCCCACAAGACTTTGAAGGAGGTGGGAAGACTGGAAGCAGAAAGCGAAAGCGGGCAGGTGCCCAGTTCAGACAAAGTACACCAGGCTCCCCAATTCCTAAAGGCTTTTATCTAAGAGACCTGGTGGCTGTCTGTCCTCGCTTTGCACAGGACAGTCTTTTGTTTGGCTGGAGGAATGGAGGATGCGGGGTAATTTGTTTATAGTCTTTTTGGACCCCACATTGTCTTCCTACCATCTGATCCCAAATCTTCTTGCTCTACTGAGGACTTTGACTCAAGTTACACATGGGATCGGCAGCGGAAACCCACTTCCGAACTCACGAGGGTGCACAGTGAGGGGGTCATGGAATGAGGGCTTATTGTTCCAGAAAATACAAAGCACATTTGAGTGGCTTGTGAGAAGTGGCAGGCATGGGTCCCAGCTCCTGTGGGCTCTGGAGCCAGACTTGGGGCTCTGAGGGAGCAGCTTCCCCTTGAGAACCACTCTGTCAGAGCCCATCGCCTCAGTGTTCCCTGTCACAGGGTCTGGACTAGTTCTTCCCTCGGTGTGAGCCTTGACTTTGCTCCCATTGTGTCCACGCAATAGTGGAGGGGGGCAGGGGGCTCCGCTCTGATTGAGGGGAGTTGGGGGGCTCCGCTCTGATTGAAGAGCGTATGCCTGTTGGATGAATGACTTTGGCTGAGCGTGCTCCTCCTGCTTGGTCCTGCAGGCCCCTCTCTGTGGGCCCCACGCTGCTGCCACGTGTACAGCTGCAGGGAAGGGAGAGAGCCAGAGACACTCACCAGGAACAGAGGCAGATGGGGAGGACATTAAGGGTGGGGCACGCGGAGGGAGCCAGAAAGGAAAGACGGATTCCAGAACAAGAGTTCATGGGGCTGGGCAGGCGTGGCCTCTGAGCCCCGAAAGGACCAGAGACTAGAGAGGGCCCAGGGTGGCAGAAAGGCCTTAGATGAAGACCTGCAGTAAGCGTTAACCCTCAGGCATGTCAGAGGCAGGATGAGGTCAGGACAGATGCGGGTCTCTGTGTTCCCGCAGGTGGCTGACCTCTTCCCAGGGACTGCTAGTCAGTCCAAGGGCAGTACTGACACCTCGGATTCTGACACAGGTGGAGCAGGGCTTGTGTTCTCTGAAGGGCTAGTCTTCATCTTAAGGACAGCAAACATGGATGAAACTGAAGACGGGCGATGTCGTCCATGCTGACCTCCTGTCTTCCCACACTGCCTCTCCCTGGCCCCTCAAGAAGCAGCCTTAGTGTCCTAGTGCCAACTGCTAGATCTATCCATGTGTTGCTCAGTGACCAGTCAATACTGTCAGTACTGGCTCCAGGCTGCCGTCACCTCCCTCTCCCCCCACTTGCCTTATAGCTGGCCCCGGTTTCAGTTGTCAGCTCTCATGAGATACCTAGGTCTTCTCTGTACCGCACTGTATCCTTCCTTGGAGAGGAGTCTGAGCCAGCCCCGCCCCCAGCCAGGTCCACTGTGCTGCCAATGCTTTCCTAGGCGTCTACTCACCTCCTCTGGGGCTTGATCAAGACCGATAGTAACACCGAATCTCAGAAGTAAGACCTGTGTGCGCACGTGTGTGTGTGTGTTCTCCTTGAACTCCCACCAGGCTCAGCCTGGGGAGAGAGGACAAGATCGCTTGGGCAGGAGCCCCCACTGACATGCCCTGCTTCCCCTGTGCCCCACCTCAGGCATTTAGATTCCATGGTGTGTGTGTGTGTGTGTGTGTGTGTGTGTGTGTGTAGGTGGCATTGTAAGGGTGGACATCGCATCCTTCCTCTAGGCCATGGGCTCTGCTTGGATTAAAATCTGAGCATACCCAAAGACCACCCCTTTTTCCTTTCTGTTTTTTGCTTCGTACCCCTGTATTTGTTGGGGGTACAAAGAAGGCAAGCCCAGCACAACACAGAGAAAACAAAAACAGCCTTGAGTTGAGAGACAGGGCAGCTCCATGGCCACACTGAGGGCCAAGGGTCATCTCCCGCGTGCCTGACACATGCCTGGGCTCTCATCCAGGCATGACAAGGGTTTGTGCAAGAGCTTGGGCCAGAAGCAGCTCCTCACTTGTCATTGGCTAGAACTGGTCACATGACTTAATCCAACGGCAGGGAAAGATAATAGGATTGTAAAGATACAATTTACCTCTGAGCCCCCAACAAAATCAAAGTCTCACCAAGGGATGGAGACCTGGGAGAAGCCACCTTGAGTCTAGCTTTAGTAGGCGGCGTTGTCCCAGCCTTGGAGCCCCTGACCGACCCTTCCCAGCAGAGTGGTGTGATTAACCGCCCTGCCCCCAACACACCCACCTCTGGTTAAGATGGAGTTGCTGAGGCTCTGCAAGGGTTTAAGTCTGAGCATTTGATAGCATCTCTTGAGCGCTCTGTGCCTCAGTTTCCCCATCTGTATGATAGGATCTACACAAGAAACTGACAACGGTTAAAGTCAAGCACAGAGCCTGGGGAGGCCCTCTGTGGAAACATACTCTGAGGCGGGCATCGTCATTTTACAGAGGGAGCCACTGTGACGCCATAGACTGGTCCGTGCTGTCCTCTGGAAACACGGTGTCCACTGAGTCTGCAGTCACAGTCTACACCTGTCAGGGGGTCCCTGTGGGACCTTATGACAGGGGCTGGCAGTGTGCAAAACCCAATGTCCTTCCTCTGGTGCCCGCGGTCAGCAGCAGGGGGACACCAAGTGGGTCCTCACAATACCCTTCGTGCACAAACAAGAAATAAGGGTTAAAGGCAGTGTGGAGAGCTGGCGGGAGCAAGGAGCTCACACAGGCTCCAGACAGGCAAGGGAGACAGCAGATAACTTCCGGGGCATTCAGGGTCAAAACGAGGAGCAGGGAGTTAGGAGGAGCCTGTGGAAGAAAGCAGTATGGTTGGCGCTGCTAAGATTGGAATCTGAGTGGCCCCCATAGGCTCAAGTTTTTACAAGCTTGTTCCCCAGAATGTGGCGCTGTTCTTCAAGGTTATGGAGCCTCTCGGTGGGGAGGGGGTAAGATGACAGAAGTGGGTCGTTAAGGGTGGTCCTTTTCAGGTGTCACAAGACCTGCGTTTCTGGTATGTTCTCTGCTTTCCTTGGTCTTCTGTGAAGTAAGTGCCAGGCACTCCTGCCACTGCCCCCAGACCCTCCACCTCGGATTCCCCACCATGACCTGATCTCCTCCACCATGGCTTTCCACCATGATGGACCAAAGCCCTCTGCAACCATCACCTGAAAGAAGCCCCGCTTCCTTTAAATCGCGTCAATTGTACACACATACAGTGGCTCCTGGGCACACATCTTCCCCGGGGCAGTGTTAGAGGAATTATAGGCTGCTGGGAAGAGGAACATGGCTGGGCCTCTCCCTGGGCCTCTCAGCCAAGCCTCCATGCTCTGGGCTGTCCTTCCTTGGAGGACAGCTGGACGATGTGACGAGCAGAGAACAGAGTAAGGCTGATGGTTTTCACGGAGACCTTAAGGCTCACAGAGCCAGCTGGGACCCTGCTCCCGGCACCTAGCGGGCTGAGTGCAAGGCCTGATGGAACTGTGGCCAGGAAGGGAGGCTAGGTGCTGTCACTCAGGCAAAGGCCCTGGGGCTGCCCCTTTGACCCCCATTTCCAACAAGACTGGTTTTTTTTCTCCTCTTGAACTAATGGGAGTTAACCACTCTCATTTACAGCTTAAATAACCTTAATTAATACACTGTAGTCCCCCCGCACCCCAACAAATGTAAGCCACTTACGTAACAGGAGGCTTTGAAGGAACAGTAGGTCATTTCAACTCTGCTACCATTAGCCTGGAATTTCCCAGAAGACATTTTGGGCATCCCCAGACACCAGGGAGGGTCAGAGCCCCTTGAGAGCTTCAGGTCCGGGGGAAGGCGCAAGGGCTGTGAAGTAAGTGTGTGTGAGGTGTGAGAGTGGGTCGCTAAAGGTGGGAGCAACCAACCTTCACCCGCATATTTGAGTCGTGAAGGATGAGCAGGAATTTTTCGGAAGGAAGGGTAGGAAGCAGGTTCAAGCAACATTCCCATCTGTATGATGAGTCCGGAAATCCTACAAATGCTTTTGAGGGCCCGTTTTGCGGGACTCATAGACTAATGTAGGTGGGAGGGTGGGCTGGGAGACGGGGCTCACTCGGAGAGCTAGAAATGGTCTTGCACATTCAGGAGGCACCCCACACCTCTGTCCTTCCTCCTGCTCTTCCAGTGCCCCTCCTTCCTTCCCACCTTCCTCTTTCTGTGCCATTAAGTCACGCTGACCACCTATAGACTGTGCTTCTGCTCACCAGTGTTCGCTCTTCCTCCCTTTGAGGTGGGAACTGTTTTTGTTTAACATCAGTAAATACTTGCTGAACAAGGCAGGAGGGGTCCAAGGATTGGGGAGGGAAGGAGGAGGAAGTGCTCATAATCCATCCCAGCCGCAGAAAGCCCCTGAGATCATGTACATACAAGTTACATTATATGGACTAAGCATATTGTATTTATGTATTTCGGTGTGTGTGTGTGTGTGTGTGTAACAATAAAGAAAACCTGGCAATAGCTATCCAGCCCTTTGACCCACAGGAAGAAGCTTCTAGAACTCTGCAGGACTTCATTGGATGTGGCATATCCCTGTGATCACTTCCTCTTCCAGAAGACCAGCAGTGAAGTCTGAAAAGCCACAGGCATCTATGCCGAGGATCAGGGGCATGTGTGGTCCAGCCTGCCGGGGGGGGGGAGGGACGACAGAAGGTGTCACATCAGCAACCACGCCTTCAAAGAGAAGACGAAGGGTAGGGCCCACACATGATCCTCAGAGTAGCTACACCCATGAAATCAACATGGCTGCTTAAACACGACCTGAACAAAGACTCACCAGTGGACATGCTAATATGGAAAGGGAAAGGCTGGCGGGACCTCATCCCCAGGCAACTAGAGAACCGAGAGAGAGAGAGAGAGAGAGAGAGAGAGAGAGAGAGAGAGAGAGAGAGAAATCCTCGTCCCCAGGGAAGAGCCCCTCCAGCTGTTTATCCAATACCAAGTGGTCTGCCCTGAGAGCCTGCACATACAGGTTACATTACATGGACCAATCAAATTGTATTTACATATTTAGGAGTGTGTGTGTGTGTGTGTGTGTAACAACAATTTAAAAAAAAGAGGTCGCGAATTTGAGAGAGAGCAAGGTGAGGGTGCATGAATGGGGTTGGAGGGAGGGAAGGGAAGGTGAGAAATTAATTATATTATCATTTCAAAAAAGAAGTTATTATTTTTTAAACCTCCAAACTTGTTTTCATTTTAATGGCTCTGATTTTCTTTTTTTAAAAAAATATTTATTTATTTATGTATTATGTATACAGTATTCTGTCTGCTTGTATGTCTGCAAGCCTGAAGAGGGCACCAGATCTCATTACAGATGGTTGTGAGCCACCATGTGGTTGCTGGGAATTGAACTCAGGACCTTTGGACCTTAACCACTAAGCCATCTCTCCAGCCCCTGGCTCTGATTTTCTTAACATGCACCCCTTCCTTGTCTGGACTTTAAATGCCCCCCTTTTCTGGCCAGGTGGTGTGATTTTTCTACTCTGCTCTTTGTCCCAGGTTTCTTAGATCAAAGCTGCCTAAAACCAGCCATCAACATCTGCACCACAGTCTAAATGCCAACCTCCTTGAACTCCCTTCTCCAAATTAACCAATCCATTGCTTTTGAATTCAGCTCCACTTTGGGGCTCAGGACACGGTGAACACGCGGACGAATTCTTTCTCACCGTGACATGAATAGCTTCAGTCCAGTTCCGGACGAGCTCGCATCACAGATAGGCTCTGTTTTTTTTTTTTAATTTTTTAAAATTTATCTTTATCTTTATTTATTTTTTTTTTTTGGTTTTTGCATGCATTTTAAACCAGACATGCTCCAGGTCCCTAATACTTGTGATAGCCACATTTTTCTAAGGACCAAACTGTAGATGTGACCTAAAAAATGTTTTTTTTCCCTGTCACTTTAGCTCATTTAAAGTCTTGAGAGGTTTAGAGTCAAGCAATATGGATTTAATATTTCTTGCTACTAGGACTGTCACAAAAATCTAGGCCAAGGGATGCCGCATTGACATTGTTTTCATTATAACTTCCATATGTGTTCTCCCCCACGCTAAAGAACGCCTTGGTTAGGCAGACTGCAAATCTGTCAGCCCCTAGCCCTTCCACAGGACTCAGCACAGAGTTGCCAGGGGGACCAGCAGGCTCTTCCTGGGATGAGGGAAGGATTCCTCTTCAGCTTACATGGAGGTTGTACGTTCATCTGTCCACTTGCCTACCTGTCCGTCCATCTGTCTATCCATCCATCCATCCATCCATCTGCCTGTCCATCCATCCATCCATCCATCCATCCATCCATCCATCCATCCATCCACCCGCTTACCTACTCATCTACCTACCCATTTATTTATCCATCCTTTGGTCCACCTGCCTGTCTTTACATCTGTCCATCTATCCATCCTTCCCTCTTTCTTTTTATCTTTCTTCCTTCCTTCTCTCCTTCCTCCGGCCTACCCATTCTTTCAGCTGGGACAATCTGAGCACCCACGTAGAGCTACACCTGGCTTTTGGTACCTGAAAATCCATAGACCTTATGAACTTGAGGCACCGCAGCCAAGAAGACACCGAGAAGACCTACCTACCAGTACCTGATCAACTGGGTGCTTAGTAAAAGGCAAGTGGAACCAATCAGGGAGCTGTTGATGTTAACAGGATTGGGAGAACTCAGGGCTGGGATGAGGGTGGGTGCAGGGGTAGACAGGGAGGTTTGACAAGGTATTTGGAAGGTCAGAGGTCACACGTTGCCCTGCTATGTGAACTAGAATGATGGTTGTCCTCTCTGGGCCCAGGCCTATATCTAGCCCATGAGATTCCCCATAGACTTGTTGGTCTTTGGGTTCTGGTCACTTCCTTCTTGCAGACTGGTGCTGCTTGGAAAGGAGGGTGGTGCCCACACTGCCCCCTGGTGACAACTACTGGTACCACCCTGTCTGTGAGTTTTGCTTAAAGGAGTTATTAAGGGCCTTTAGTGCCCAAGGTCCTCAGGCAGAATTATCACAGGTGTGCATTTGGGGTAAGAAGGGACAGTAGAGTTAGGGGGCATTTGGTAGCCTCACTGTCCGGGCAGGAAGCACAGGGTCTGGGTATAGCACACAAGGCCCACTGCATGTACCTGGAACACACTGCTGTGACTGTGTGTGTAAACCATAGCCTTCCTCCCAGCCGGGACAGTCAAGAGACCCCCTTCCAGTTTGGAACAGAAGAGGGTTCTTCAGCAGCGGCGGCAGCATTATGAGAATGCAGGACTCCAGGAACCTAAGAATGTGGGGGCCGGCTGCCATGCACAGCGGTCCTCTGCAGGCTGGGTATATGGAAATGATTTGTGCAAAAGAGGCCTCCTCCTTCTATACACAAAGAACACACACACACCATGACTTTCTTACACTGGTGTAATTTACAGCAGCATGGTCTTCCCTGGAAGTTTGGTGTTGGATCAGGGCTGGACCTGGGAAAGAAGGGAGCTCCAGGCATCAAACTTAGCCAGACCGGGTGTCACTCTGTCTCCTTCCCTGAAGACCCTGAGGGCTTAGGGTCTTCCTGACTGTCCATGAGCCAGGCCCCCTCCAGCGGGGACATACAAACTCCAGTGTGGTCATTTATTGATATATCTGTTGTCTGACCGCACACGTGAGTTCAGGACTCCTAGATGGTCCGGTGGCCTGGGTCTCTTCCGTGACCATCTATGCCATCAGTCCTGGGGCTTAATGGATGGTTCCTCGCTGACCGGAGGCAGGTTTTCCTTTAGTGTCCAGGAAAAATAGTATCCAGTATGGCAATTTGATATCATAAAAATACTTCTTACATATTAAGAGACTGGCACTTTTGCTGGACCTCACAACCAGAGGTTGTGACACATCTTGCAGTCACTTAAGACTGCGCCTACTGTGTGCTCAGCCTGCTTGCTTAACCTGCCTCTAAGAGGACTAAGTAACAACCAACCTGGATTGCCTTGGATTTCTCATGCAATCAACTTTTATAACCTAAGCTAATGCATAGCTGTGACCTTAAGTTATACACTTGTCCACACCTTGCCCCGCCCCCAGTCCCCGTCCCAGAACAAGGCACGTGAATCATTTTCCAATAGCAGTAAGTGCAGAGATTGAAAGCAACATTCGACAATCTACCATAAAGGTTGAACGCATCCATTCATGGATATTGGTTGGTAAACAGCGGTGAGTTTGCAGTAGTGTCTGTTGTCTGAGAGTCAGTTGGAGTCTTAATGACTTAATGTCTTGTAAAGCCGTTAAAAATTTCCGTAAAGAGTCTCGTTTCTAACCCACATGGTGTTTTCTGTGCTGTTCAGTAAATGCAGAGGCAAGCATGAGGAACAGACACACAAACACACAGGGACAGATATAGGCACAAGAATGAAGAGATTCATGAGATGGCCTTCAGGCAGGCAAAGGTTCACACTCAGACAATAGACAGACAGGATGGAAGACACAGGAAGCATGAAGCAGAGTTTGAATTTGAACTTGCTCTCGGTTTAACGACTACAAGGCAAAGTGCATTTCTTTCTTTCTTTCTTTCTTTCTTTCTTTCTTTCTTTCTTTCTTTCTTTCTTTAATGCGATGCATTATTGGTAACTCAGAGTTAATCACTAATGCCGATGGTCTGCACAGTCAGACTCTCACTTGATAAGCATGGGCAAGAGAAATAGTGAGAAAGCCACAGCGAGCCGTGCAAGGCCAGGGCTAAGCAGCCTGGCCAGACCCAACATGACCGGTGGTCCCTCAAATATCCGTTGGCTTCCTTGTTCCAAAGGTGCAATGGCCAAGCAGAGAGGGCCATGCATACTGAAGCCAGACAGCCCTGGTTCTAATCCCAGCCCTGATACTTTCCACCTATGGGGTTTTGGGCTAGTCATTTAACATCTCTGTGCCTCAGTTTCCTCATCCAAGCAGCAGCATGAGGAGTCCTATCTGAAAGATTGTTGTCAGTACTAAATGATTGAATTTCTGTGTGTTTATAGATCACTTGGGGTCTCACTACATAATGGATTCTGACTCAGCAGGTCTGGGTGGGGTCTGAGATTCTGACACACTCTAGGCACGAAAACTCGACACAGTTAGGAATTAATGTCAAGGGTGGAGGAAGCATCAGTTGCTTTTACCTAGGGAGGCTATGGCTTCTAGAATATTCTGTCTCGGGACATACTGCCTTTATGTCTGTCACAGTGCTCTGCTTGGATCAGCAATACTGTTGTCTCTTGTATCTTTGGGATGGCTGTTCTGAGACCCTGGGTAAGTCTATGCTCTAGGCCTTGAGGAGGGACAGGCATTGGACAGGGGAATGCTGAGAGAGACACAGGAAGAGGGTCTGGTGGTTCGGGCCCACAGAACACCTCCTCAAGTGACCACGCTAGCTTGGTGAGCCTTCACAGCCCAAACCACAGCCTCTCCACTCCCTCCCACGCCCCTGCCCCTTGCACCTGCCACCCCCTGCTTCCTGCAAGAAAGGTGCAGGTGGCTGCAGTCAGGCTATCAGGCTGAAACCACAGGCCCAAAGCCTCGTCCACATCCTCCCCAACAGAGTGTCCAAGGCCAGTTTACTCTGGCCTGTCTTCTGGCCCCTGTGTGTGTAGGCCAGGCCCAGTTCAGCTTTGACCCCTGACTTTTATAAGATAGAGGGGTTGGAGTGCAGACAGAGCAGAGCATTGCAGTTCTCTCCCTGTGAACTACAGGACATAGCCTTGTCCTCAACATGGGGGAATAATCCAGGGCGGTTCCAGGGTTATTGCAAGTATCTCTGGGAGAAAAACTTGAGTCTGGGGCTCCAGGACTCCTGGCTCATGCCACTTTATAGTACCTGAGCCCAAAGAGTGAGCTGGTTGCAGCAATCTTGATGAACAAGGGGATTACAAGCAGCCTGGAGCCTAGCTAGCACTCTCTGCTGTGTTGTGGGCTCTGGCAGGTCCTTGGTGTCAAGGTTATGGGTTACTGAGGTCAAGTCTCACATATCAGTGGAGGTGAGCTTCTACACAGGCCTAATAATGTTTGAGTTTTTCCTAAGTAGGGGTTCAGGGAATGGGGTTCAAAGCACATTGAATCCCTCTCTGTAGCCCCATCTCCCGTGAGGGTTGGACAAAGCCTAGGGTGGACTTGCCAATCAGAAGGTGCCTTCCCTGGAAAAGGATCTAGGATAAACCAACCCTAATTGGCCTCCTCTAAGGGCAGGGGAAGGGAAGCAGGAACAGCATCTTGGACTCTGGCTCATGGGGTTCTGGCCTCTGTCAGTGGCCATTTCTCCTTGGGAATCCTTTCTGTATTTTGGGATTCCTGGGAGAGCTGACTGAGGAAATTCTCCTGCTCCACACAGGAGGTGACACATGATTAACTCACACTTAGCCAGTGTGACTCTGGGATCTAGGCCAAGAAATGGATTTTGGCTTGCATGGCTCCCTCAGGGTTTCTCCAGCTGTTCTAGAGTTTGTCTTCCAAGGTCTGGATCTCAGTCCTCCCATAGCCCCTGTGCTGTTCTGCATCCTTATGGTTCCTGCTAGTTCACTATATCAGCCACAACCTGCGCTCGGGGTCTGCAACTTCACAATGTGATTGTCCCAGGGAAGGGACAGGAGCTTAGTGAGATGAGGAACCTGGTCTTAGTGAGATGAGGGACTTGGGCCTAGTGAGTTGGTGACCTGATGGGACCCATCTCTGCCCTGTGCCAGTGGTGGGGCTGAAGAGGCAGGGAGGACACTGGGAGGGAGCCCCCTTATCTAGCCGGCTTGTGTTGGGTCGGAGGTGTTGGTGCTTTGGCCGCTGGGCAGAGTGAGGAGGAAATGGGCTAGGCTGAGATGTGGAGTCAGCCAGTGAGACGGTTGGGGCCCTCGTGGTCCCCAGAACCCCTCAGCACCCTGGCTTGTCACATAGTCTAGAGCAGAGGCATGGAGGTGAGGAATGTGCCCCCAGCCCCAGGAAGGAGGGTTGAATATACAGTCTGTCGGGGAACAGGCTTGTCCTTCCGTGTACTATGGGCCTCTCAGGGCACCTTTCAGTCACACTGAAAGTGAAACCAGTCACCCACTGAACATAGGCCCTGCTCCCTCTGAGAGTTCTGTGGCCTGTCTCTATTAGCCAGCTGCCCAAAGCAGCGAGCACGTGGAGGACTAGCACCCCTAGCTGAACAGGGGGTTCACAGGCAGTCTGCCAGGAAGACACCAGCCTTGAGCATAGAGCCCCTTCTCTTCCTATCACCAGCTCTGCTGGGAGCCAAGTGGAATGAAGCTGGCACCTTATGCACCTTTGAGTAGGCACTGGGGCATGCCACGTGATGATGCCATCCTGACTCTAAGACCCTGGGAGAGAGAAAGCTGGGGGTGGGTATGCTCCTAGCTGCCCCCTCACAGGCTGCCGGCCTTACCCTCACCATCATTCTTCCTTCTGTGCTCAGGGGGCGCTCCCTCAGCTCCACAGGGGCACCCACACCAGCCAAGAACTCCAGGTGAGAAGCATAGAAGCCAACACAACCTTCGCCAGCAGCAAAAGAGAGACCAGAGGTCTCTGGGATTGAGGCTCGAAGGCTCAGAGAAGCAGTACCGGAGGAGGCCTGCTGGAAACACCCCCACCAGCCCTCTGGGCTCCCCTTCCCCTCTCCACTTCCAGAGATATGATTGGAGAAGTCTGGTCACATGTCACCCTATAAGCCAGGCTCAGAATTGAACTTTTCTGGAACACCTATTCCCTTTTTATAAAAAGTGTTGCTTGGTTCTAGAATCAAAGATGGTGGTGTGTCAGGAGCCAATTTCCTCCTAAAATCATTACAGGAACCATCACCCTGGGGAGTCTGCAGAGAACCCCACACCCCTAATTGTGTTAAGAATGGTTCTATTGACAGAGCCTACCCCACACCCAAATTGGCTGTTAATGAGAGCTATCTGTTAGCGGAACCCACCCCGCATTCTAAACTATCTAGAGAACTAGGTGTGTCAACTTCCAGGCCTACTGTGACTTGACCGAAGATAACCTCCTGCCTACGTGACCAACGAGGACCATGTGACCAACGTGAACCACGCGGCAAGAGCCCAGAACCCTGTGCCCATCCCCCCAACTCCTTACCCTATAAAAGGTTGTATCTCGTCCCTAATAAACGGAGGCTTTGACAAACTTTGCATGGCCTTCTTCCTGTCTCCTAGCCCATATCTTCCAGGTAGTGCCTCTCCGTGACCCTGGAATAACTCAACTGCCAGGCGGGCTACTAACCCTAGACTAAGTAGCCCGCAAAGGCAATCGACAGTGGCGCCCGAACCAGCGACGCGGAGCACGGTCAACTATCGGACGACAACGCGCAGTCCCGGGAAAACAAGAAGAAAACAAAAGGTTCTGCGGCTGTAGAACTCGGACAGATCTGCAGGACAAGGTAGGCGCAGGATCACCGTCGTCCAAAAAGATATGGGACTTTCAAGGGAAGAAAAATTCATACAGGAATTTAATCAATCACTCAGGGAGAGAGGAGTAAGAGTCAAAAACAGAGATTCATGTGTTTGATTCATGTGTTTGCTTCATGTGTTTGCTTGCGTACTCAAAAGGGAGTCCCTCGAGATGCGAGAAGTTAGGGTACAATTCACACAGCTACGCCTGCCAAGCAGGCTGGCTGCTAGGGCTAGAGAGCCTATGTCTTTAACCCCCTGCCATATGGAGCAAAAGCTGACAGGCAGGTTTGCTATACAGGAATCTAGACTCAAAAAGCTGCAGCTTCATTTAGGACAGTAAATATGCTTCTTTTCCATTTTAAAAATCTTGCTTCTTGGTCAAAAATCTTTAGTTTGTAGGTGTATAAGCTTATATCTAAGGTAGATTAATTTCAGCACTGTGTTTCTGTAGGAAAGTTTTAAAATCAAAGATTGTGATACATTCAGAGGAGTTTTAGAATTGTTTAGGCTATCCTGAGTTTTTATTTCTTTTGTATAAGGTTGGAGATTGTTCTTTTGAGTTCTATATTGTTCTTTTGAGTTCTGTGAAAAGTTTTGCTATAACTTTAATGAACATTTACATTAAATCTGTGAGTTCTGTGAGGAATGTTGCTATAATTTTTAATGGACATTTACACTGAATCTGTAAACTGCTTTCAGTGAAATTGTCATTTTTGCTGTGTTTCTTCTGCTTTCGCAAGAAAGTAGGGGATCTTTCAAGATTTAAAGTTCTTATCCTACAAGTTTTTCCATTTGTACGGCCCACTCTTGGGTGGGAGTCCTATTGTTTCAGCTTGAGGTCCTTTCCTGCGCCAGGTGAAGCTTCAGGGTGGAATGCTGAGACTCAGGCCTCTTAATTAACTTTATCAAGGGCCAGAGTTATACTCTAACAAGTGATAATGGTTAAAAATAAAAAACATTTCCGCCTTCACAGGCAGAGATGACAGGACCCAAAACGTCTGTCCTGCTTGCTTGGAGTTACTCCAAGATATTTTGTGGTATTCATGGATATTTAAAAGGAGGATGTCTCATTTATCCTAGATGTAAAAGAGGTACATCTGGGTTATTTTCAGATTCTAGGCTATGATAAAATGGTTCTGCTATGGGCATGGCTGAGCACGTGTCCTTGTGGTTTGGTCAAACATCTTTGTATTTAGGCCCAAAAGGGGTATTGCTAAGTTTTGAGGTACATATTTGCCTAATTTTAAAAAATAGACAAAATGAGGGTCCCTCAATGCTGGGGAGACTCTCACTTGGGTCTCTGGATGGCAAGGGCCCGGAGACCATCCTTGCTGAGGTCGCACACGTGGCCTTGGTTGGTGGGGGAGGATGTTCGACCCCCAAGGACCAGGAGAAAAAATTTTTGAGAAAAGGGGCCACACCCCAGTGGTCCGGGAGGGTCATAAATTCCAAAAATCCTGTGGTGGTTGCAGGAGGACAGCTCTCCTGCCTCGGGACCACTCCCAATAATCCGCTAGTTCCTAAAACAGTACTATGATAATTACAGCTGGAAAACCTGTTTTTCCAGGTTAAGGTCTGGCTTTGTCTTCAGCTGGTTCCTAGGGCAATTCCTAGGGCTGAAGGGGCTAGCCCTGGATTTTTGGTTCTTCTCTTCCTGCTGGGAGAGTCTGGTTTATCCAGGATTTTCAATACTAGGTATGATCCAAAAGTGGCTGTGCCAATATGCACTTCCAGCACCAGTTTACACTTCCAGCAATAAAAGTTTTTCTTTACCCACATTTTCTTAAACATAAATTGTTAACAATAATTTTTAATCTTGGTCATTTTTACAAGGATAAGATAAAATCTCAGAGTTTTAGTTTGCATTTCTCTGAGGACTAAAGGTTGTTATGTTTGAGCATTTTTAAGTGTCTCTCAGTCATTTTTAAGTTCATCTGAGAGTTTTCAGGTTAGGTCTGTAACAAATATTTTTTGGGATTAAAATTTTTAATAACTAATTTCCTGAGTTCTTCATATATTTTTGGAATGGATTTATGATAAGTAAAGATCTTTTCCCACTATATAACCTTGTTATACAAAAGTTTCTCAGTTCAGGAGATTTATGGTTTCTCCCAATGTTTATGCCACTGAGGCTGTGTTTGAGATGTGGCAAAGTGTGCTTCAAAAATTTTTCTCTGTAAGATTCAACATAATTTTTATATGCTGAGGCCTTTGGCTCATTTAAACTTAAGTTTTGTACATGGAGATGGATGTAGATTTATTTTCATTCTTCTACATGTTGGTGTCTAATGAGGCCAGCATTATTAGTCAAAAAATGCTTCATTTTTCCATTTTCCTATCTGCAAGGCAGACTTAAAACTTAAGAGGAGGATATCTTATAAACTTTTAATTAGATATACAATGGTTAAAGCCCTAGTTATAATATTCTTATGAAAGACCTTGAGTCGCTAGGTAAAATTCTTACAAAAAACAATTTCCAATAAAAAGCTTAAACAAGCTGCCTAACAGGTATTCAAGCAGGTAAAATATAAATCAACAGGTAAAGTATACAATAATCAACAGATACAGTATATTAATTATAATTCAGCTATGACAAGTGTGTATATTAAATGTAAAACTTATTCTACAACAGTTTTATAAAAAATGCTGTTTATGGCTAAACCTTCTCAGTTTTGCCAGTTAAGATATTAAACTCTTAATTTAAAACAGTCTGATACAAAAGGGCAGGATAAAAGCTGAAAAATGGTTTGGCAAAATATTGACTATAATCAATGTTTCTTATACTAAATAATAGATTCATTGATAATTTTAAGATTGATTCCTGGACAATTGTCTTTGCTCAATTCAAAGGCAAAAACAATAATCTTTTCCCAGATCATTGCTACAATTCACACACCTGTATTTTGCTAATGTTATAGCAAAAAAATCCCTTAAAGGATTTTATGATAAATTTTACAAATGGCTTTTCCAATGGAAGAGCTGCATATATGGCTAATAAAAAAGAAATTGTGGAGCGTAACAAGGCTCCTTGAAAGCAACTCATAAAAGGTTGCAAGCAGATCCTAACGCAAACGGATCTGGCGTGATAACACCAAGCTGACCTTTGCTAAGGCAAGGTGGAAAAGCCCTTGCAATGCATTATGAAAAAACCCGACCTATTTATATTTGGGGTCGAGGATATGTTTATGTTTTTTTCACAGAAAGAAAATAAAAGCTGGATCTGATGCTGTCGAGGCTGGAGACATCCCACAGAGGAGTTCCAGAGGAGACTGGGGAGAGGTCCTTGGTCCGGCCTTTCCTGCCCCCAAGGAGAGAGGAGTGCCTGATAACAAAACCTGCTACACCACTCTGCAGGGTGTCAATTCTGCCTCTAGAGAGTCTAGGGAGACCCGCCTGAGATAAGTGCCAGGATGTGCTTCAGATAGCTGAATCCAGCTCACCTCACTCAGGAATCCCACCTGCCCTAAAGCACTAATGCTGAGCTCCTTCTGCAGTTTGAATTCTGGTTTGCTTTGAAACTAAGATGCGGACTAAACATCAGACAGTTTTAATCTTTGGGACACAAAACTCATTTTAATTAAAATATTAATGCTTCTTCACTTAAGAAGGGGGAAGATTAGGGTTCCTGTCACTGTTGCTCAGAGACTGGAACTCGTGGTATTTGATGACAACAATGTATGTCATTGTGCTCTTACTGCAATTGATCTAATGATACTTATAACTGCTTATAGATGTTGGGAAAAGTTTAACACACGCTGTAAAATGTTTGGGTTTAATGCATATGCTAAAAATTTTAGATTTAGATCCCTTTTACACTGCCCTAATTATTGGCAGGCAGCACTCTTAATTTTATGTGGAGTAGGCATTTAGGAAGGAGGATACCTAAGGCCAGATAAAAAGGTGAATACTGGGTTTGAAAAATGCCCTTTCTTCTTGTCTGGAAGATGGAGTTATTGGTGCCCAAAATTATATCATTATATTTTGTTTGAGGAGCTACTCACAGTCTTTTCATTAGTGATAGACACAGGGGCCCAATGACGGGAGTTAGTGTGGATCCTCGCCTGAACAGCACACCATACAGAGGCTGTACTGGCCGGCTCAACATGGAATGGTGCCAGGCACGAGGAGTGCCCTCCACATGGCCTAAGACAGGGTGACCTGTGATCTGTTTACTTTAAATCTCGCTAGATACCTTTCATTTGAGGAGCTCCAAGGATGGGTGACTTGTGGCAGGAAATCCCCCAACCTAAGACAGGATACTGGGAATCCTAAGACGGGTAAGGGGGATAAAGACCTGGTCCCCACTCGACCTAAGAATCATAAGGCACCCCTCTGTTCCCAGGAGAGGTAAATTGCTTCACCATTCGAGAGGAGGGTCTCTCCTTGTCCCAGTCCCTTCTCTTTTATTTTTTTTTTTTTTTTTTTTTTTTAAGAAGAGTGAACTCTTCTGTCCCTGGAACTTTCTTTTTTTTTTTTCTTAAATATTTATTTATTTATTATGTATACAATATTCTGTCTGTATGCCTGAAGGCCAGAAGAGGGCACCAGACCTCTTTTACAGATGGTTGTGAGCCACCATGTGGTTGCTGGGAATTGAACTCAGGACCTTTGGAAGAGCAGGCAATGCTCTTAACCACTGAGCCATCTCTCCAGCCCCTAGTCCCTTCTCTTTTAGATCTGACACCTTGGTTGGACTCTGACCTGATGCCCTTCACTTAATAGCTACCTGTCTTTATAAAAGAAAGGGGGATCTGTCAGGAGCCAATTTCCTCCTAAAATCATTACAGGAACCATCACCCTGGGGAGTCTGCAGAGAACCCCACACCCCTAATTGTGTTAAGAATGGTTCTATTGACAGAGCCTACCCCACACCCAAATTGGCTGTTAATGAGAGCTATCTGTTAGCGGAACCCACCCCGCATTCTAAACTATCTAGAGAACTAGGTGTGTCAACTTCCAGGCCTACTGTGACTTGACCGAAGATAACCTCCTGCCTACGTGACCAACGAGGACCATGTGACCAATGTGAACCACGCGGCAAGAGCCCAGAACCCTGTGCCCATCCCCCCAACTCCTTACCCTATAAAAGGTTGTATCTCGTCCCTAATAAACGGAGGCTTTGACAAACTTTGCATGGCCTTCTTCCTGTCTCCTAGCCCATATCTTCCAGGTAGTGCCTCTCCGTGACCCTGGAATAACTCAACTGCCAGGCGGGCTACTAACCCTAGACTAAGTAGCCCGCAAAGGCAATCAACAATGGTGCATGCCATGCCTTTAATCCCAGCACTCGGGAGACAGAGGCAGGCGGATCTCTGTGAGTTCAAGGCCAACCTGGTCTACAAAGCGAGTTCCAGAGTAGTCAAGGCAACAAAGAGAAATCCTGTCTCAAAAAAGATTTTTTTTTAAAAAAGAGGCTAACACAGATCCTTAAACTAAACTGTTGTGACTCAATCCCATCACTCAGTCATAGTCACAAACTTGTGAGGTAAACATCACCCAGGGGTTAGAGTCTGGCTTGATAAGCTTGTCTGGTGGCAGTGCCTTAAATCCCAGCACTCGGGAGGCAGAAGCAGGTGGGTCTCTGTGAGTTCAAGGCCAGTCTGGTCTACACAGTGAGTTGAAGCAGGCCAACCAGGGATACACAGTGAAATGCTGTCAGAGAGAGAGAGAGAAAGAGAGAGAGAGAGAGAGAGAGAGAGAGAGAGAGAGAGAGAGAGAGAGAGAGAAGAGGAGAGATTGAGTCTGACTTGGGCTACCATGATGGCTGGTGGATGAGAGGGCTTGCCATCAAACTGGACAACCTGAATTTATCTCAGAAACCTGTGCGGTGGAGGAGGACCGACTCTCACAAGTTGTCCTCTGACCTCCCCGTGTCTGCTCTGACAGACGCGTGCTCCCTCTCAGAATAAACAGATAAATGCACATAGACACAGATAAGAGTCCAAGCCCTTCCATGACATGGCTGAGTTCAAATCTTAGCTTTAACACTTTGAAATCACAAGGTGGGACGAGTGTTTCCGGGCCCAGTTTCCTCTCATGCAGGACTGAGGGATTAGGATAATTTTCATTAAGTATGTGAAGTGTTAAGAGGATTAACTGATATAATGCGCACTAAGCCCTTAGATTAGTGTCAATCAGAAACAATCAGTGCTAATGGCTGCTGAGTTAATCATTTTAATTCCTTACCAGTGTGATGTGGGATGCCCCTCTGTATGCTGTGAACTTTGGAAGTTACTTGCAATGCACTTCCTGTTTACTTAGGTAATGTTATACCCTTCTGGGGTCTTTGATGGAGTTGAAGACAGCTATAGTTTCCTTAGTTATGATAAAAGATACATTTGTTATGGAACTTTAGACTCGTAAAGAAATATTGTAACTGTAATTCTTATTTTATTCTTGTTTTGTTATATGTAATTATACTATGTTAAAGTTAAAACCTTCTTTTTATTTAGACAGAAAAGGGGAGATGATGTGTGATGCCCCTCTGTATGCTGTGAATGTTTTATTACCATTGGTTAATAAAGAAACTGCTTTGGCCTATGACAGGGCATAATATAGACAGGCTGGAAGAGATATAGAGAGAGAGTAGGCAGAGTCAAGGAGACACCGTGTAGTTGCTGAAGGGGGAAGATGCCAGAACCTTACTGGTAGGCTACAACCGCGTGGTGACACACAAATTAATAGAAATGGATTAATTTAAGATGTAGTAAGAGCTAGCTAGAAATATGGATGAACCATTGGACAAACAGTATTGGAATTAATATAGTTTCTGTGTGATTATTTGGATCTGGTGGCTGGGAAACAAACGAGCAGTCTCTGTTTCCACCAGTGCATCTTGAAGGTTTCCTCCTGTGAATGAAACATCAGTTTGCCAAGGATGATAGAGGTAGAGAGGGCTGGAGGCAGGCAGGTGGGTGACAAGAGAAAACTGTATCCTCAGCTGTGTCCCTCCCCTTGTGGCTGATCTCCTTTAGGATCTGGGACAGGTCTACAAAGGTCCCTAATTATATTATCCCTTGTCCCCTGAAGGCCCTGAAGCACTGACCTGGGATGGATACATTCTAGCTGCTTCTTGAAGTATTATAACAAACATTGTATCATTCAGCCATTTGTTACTGATACAGCCATTTGTTACTGTAACAAATACCAAGATAGGCAAGTTATAAAGAGGAAAGGCCCCTTTTGGCTCACAGTTTTGAAGGTTCCAGTTGTTTGGGGCCTGTGCCTACATTTCCTGATGGCGGTGTGCAGAGGTGTGGCTTACACCTCTCATCTTATGACCAGGAAGCAAGAGTGGGAGAGAATGACGAATGGTCCAGGGACCCTTTTAGTGCCACTCCACACAAGGATATACTTCCAGTAACCCAAAGGCCAGTAGTGCCAAGGTGGAAACCGAATCTCTTCTCCATGGGCTTTTGGAGGGGCATTTCAGAGCCAACCCACAGCAGCAGGAAAGGTTGCCACACATCACTTGTATTTTAGATGGGTCAGTCTAACAGCTGACAGGGGACAGGTCTGAGGCCTGGGTTCCTGGGGAGCTGTTGGGAAGCCATGCTAATTCAAGGAAATACTGGAGGAACTGGGTTCAAATGCTGCCAGCAACAGGACAGAAGAGAGGCGAAGCAAGAGAGAGAGTCAGGGGTCAAGTGGAACCAGGTGTGTATGTTGACAGGCTGCTGGAGAGCAGGGGGTAGGGTGGGAGCCGGCAGGAGCTGTTTCCTAGAGCAGAGATGCTAAGATGTGAGTGAGTGGGTACCAGAATCCACTGGAGGACTCACTAAAATAGATGCCACTGAGTCCTGAGAGAGAGCACCAGTCACCAGAACTGCAGTGGGGTCTGTGAGTGTGTGTTTCTTTTTTGAAAGGTTTTATTTGTGTGTGTGTGTGTGTGTGTGTGTGTGTGTGTGTGTGTGTGTGTGAGAGAGAGAGAGAGAGAGAGAGAGAGAGAGAGAGAGAGAGAGAGAGAGACTGTGTGAGTGTGTGCCTGCGAGTGTGTGTCTATGTACTTGCAGAGGTCAGCATCAGATTCCTTGGTGCTGGTGCTGGAGTTACATGATGTTGCTCACCAAGCAAGTACTGGGATACAAACTCTGTTCTCAAGGATAACTCAGCAAGCATTCTTAGCCCCTGAGTCACCCCTCAAGCCCCAGTGAATTGACATTACCCGTGCATTCCCAAGTAATCTCCGGCTACACTCAGAAGAAGAAGTAGTTCTAGAAAGGCATAGTTAGGTTTGCCATAGCTTCTGGGTTGGGGTGAAGTAAGACTGCCTGAGGAGGCAGAAGAAAGCATATAAGGAGAGCTATAAGGAGAGACTGAACCCTTGTGCAAGGCGGAGTGACCGCCTCTTCTCTCTGCCATACTCACCCTGCTTGAGAATGCCAGGGGCTAACAGGCCATGGACAGTCACATGTCTTAGACTTACACGGTGTGAGCTCTTCCAAATGAAGACAGTGAAAAGGTCTGGCAGTGACAGCTGTTCCTAAGAGGAGCAGGTAATGTCGGGTGTGGCAGCCCACACCTGTGAACCTGGTACTGGGTAGGCTGAGGAATGAGATCAGGCTACAAAGCAAATTTAAGGCCAGCCTGGGATATGTGAGATTTTTGTCTCCTCTCACCCCCTGCCTACCACTCCTCCCCCATAAAGAAAACAAGAAAGAAAAAAAAAAGGACTGGGGATGTAGCTCAGCTGGGAAAGTGCTTGACTAGAAAGTACAAAGTCCTGGGTTCTGTTCCCAACACTGCATAAGCCAAGCATGCCTGCAAGCCCAGCACTCAAGAGACAGAGACAGAGCATCTGGAGTTCAAGACCACCCTCTATTGCACAGCAAGTTCAAGGCCAGCTCAGGCTACATAGAAACCTGTTTTTGTTTTTTAATGAAGGAAAGATTCCAGACACTCAGGGGAGAGGGTGTTATTTAGGGAGGGAGAGCAGGGGTGCCTAGGAAGCCACAGGGAAACTGGAAACTCTTCAGGGCTTGCCTTAGAAACTGTCCCCACTAAGACCGGTGTGGGGTGGGAGCTGTACAGCAGCTTTGATGTCATTACTGAGTGCCAGCTACCCAACAAGCAAGGTGTTAATTCCTTGGGAGAGGAACAGGCAGCAGTCTCTAGAGGGGGCAGGGAGGTAGTATTTCCTGATGGGGAAGCTTGCTGCTGTGAAGTTGTGGTTTTTGGGTTGGAGGTCTGTCCTGGTTTGCTTTCTGTTGCTGTGATATTCTGACCAAAACAAGTTGGGGAGGAGAAAGTTGCTTTATTTGTCTTACACTTCCATCATGGAGGGAAATCAGGGAAGGGACTCCGAGCAGAAACCACAGAGAAGGACTGTTTTCTGGTTCACTCCCAAGAGAGTGAGAGAGCGTTCTTATACAACCTAGGCCCAGGAGAGTAGGGATAGTGTCGCCCACAGTGGGCTGGACCTTCTCATCTCAACTATCAGTCAAGATAATTCCTCTCAGATATGGTCACAGGCAATATTGGTCTGGGCAGTTGATGCTCACTCTTCCAAGGTCCATCAAGTTGACACTAAAATCTAACCAGCATAGGGTTCTAAAGAAGGAGATACCTCTAACCCAGGAGATACCCCCAACCCAGGAAATACCCCCAACCTGGAGATACCTCCAACCCAGGAGATTCCTCCAACCCAGGAGACACCCCCAACCTAGGAGACACCTCCAACCAAGGAGACACCCCCAACCTAGGAGACACCTTCAATCCAGAAGATACCCCTAATCAAGGAGATTCCTCCAACCCAGGAGATACCTCTAATCTAGGAGACACCTTCAATCCAGAAGATACCCTCAACCCAGAAGACACCCCCAATCCAGGAGACACCTCCAACCCTGGAGACACCTCCAACTCAGGAGACACCCCAACCCAGGAGACACCCCAACCCAGGAGACACCTCCAACCCAGGAGACACCTCCAACTCAGGAGACACTCCAACCCAGGAGACACCTCCAAACAAAGGAAGGTTCACAAAGCTGCCACATAACATCAGATAAAAGCTGGATACAGATACAGCAGCTGAGAAGACCCTCACTAGAGGGTCCCGTGTCACCTCCCCCTCCCGTTAGAATGCACCAGCCTTACATAGCAGTGGCTCCCAGCAGTGTGCTCTCTGTGGTTGGTGAGCTGACAGTGGTTGACTGTGCATTTAAGTTAGAGCCCATGGCTAACCTTTTAGGTGAGAGGGTTTCAAACTCTTTTAGATCCCAATTTTCAATCTGGGGTCACGGTTCCACCTGCAATCCTATCACATGGGAGGCTGAGACAGTAGGATTGCTCCAAGTTCAAGACGAGCCTAGGCTACAGAGTGAGGCCTTGCCTCAACCAGTCCCCACTTAAATACATAAAATACCTTACTTTCAGCTGTTCCTGCAAATTCTGCGTTGGCAGTATCCATCTAGCCTTTCGCACCAGCATGCCATGTCCCATCCCCCACACTCCGTTCTGCTCCCAACTACAGCTGTGCACTTGCCTGGGCCTACCAGGAGAGATACCGGGGTTGCCTCCCTGTCAGGGTGCCCAAGGCTTTGCTTGTCCCTCAGTATCACCTTCCCTTGTACCTCCTGCACCTGCTCAGAGCAAGAATCTTCCATCTTGAATGGAAGCTGTCATTCCTCTGTCCCCCTCAGGGAACCCCTGTCAATCATTGCAACCAATCAGGAACTAGGGCACCTGGACTCATAGCGCTGCCGTCAGCCAGTAAGGGAGCCAGACCTTTTCTCTCTGTGAACCTTGAGGAGCCCTTAATATTGGGGGGGGGGGGACAAGACAAGGAGGTCACATTTTAGCTAATTTCTGTTTGTCCCCAAAATGCCACAAAGTTTATCATGGGTGTACTCTGAGGCTGGGGTGGCCCTTGCTGTGTCTGGTTGTTATGTGGGCCCGGTGTGAAAACACTGATTGGGAGCTTCAGGGGGCCAATGCTCAGTCAGGGCAGGAGGTCCCACACCCCACACTTTCTGTGAACATTCATTAGTGGCCCAGGGCCTTCTGGGGATTGTACCAGCCCACAGCTCCTGCCCCGCTCTCCATGTAGGCCCAGCTTATCCCTGTGACTCTGGGGGAGTTTATTTGGATACCTCACTGATATCTGATACCCTGTTGATATCTGGATACTTCCGTAATGTATGGTACTCTGTTGATATCTGGTACCCTGTTATATCTGGAAACCCCAATAATACCTGGTACTTCATTGATATCTGGCACCCCCTTTATATCTGGGTACCCTGTTGGTATCTGGTATCCAGTTGGAACATGGCCAGAGCTGGAGAGTCACTCTGCCTCTCTCCTCTCTGTCCACTCTTATTCAGATCTTTGAAGTAGTGCTGAGGCAGACATGACTGGGTAGCAGAGGCAGGGACAGTGGGCGACTGCCCTGCTCTCTGTATACGTTGTAGGGCCAGGCTCAGTCTTGTTTCTACCCACTGGCCCACACTGCACCTTTGCTGCTCAGGGCGCAAAGGGTCCCTTGTTCTTTGGCGAGTCTAGTCACTGGCTCCTGGAGCCAACCAGGGTTGGGGGAGGGGTGTATCATTCCAAGATGGATTTCTAACCTTGATGTCTGCTTCTCCTAAGCAGACCTGTAGGCTGCCGTGGAGACAGCTAGGCAAAGCCTTCTCAAAGGGACATTTAAATTTTCAGTTCTTTAATAAAAACACTGAAACAATACAAAACAAAACAGCAGGAGACCGGGGCTTCTAGAAAAGAGTTTCTCACAGGTATTCTGCAAACATCACATGTCCTTTCCTCGAGGTGACACCTATCTCATCTTCTGAGAAAGATCAGAGATCTTGGCGAAACCTGTTTTCAAAAAGAGCAAACAGACAGAGAATCTTGCCCTAAGTAGTTTCCATGGAGGGGAGGGGCAGGGAGTGGGCATTGCACACTGTCACAGGCTCTGCACAGCCCTCCTGACTGTCCCTAAAGGGACATTCTAGCAAGGCAGTGAGGAGACTGGGTTAGGTCACCTTGCCACTGACCACATTGTAATTATGGACAAAATGCTTTGTTCCCTGGGCTCGGAGCACCGTGTGAAAGATGGCCAGGAGCTCCTATGTGCCACATGACTTGAGGGACGCTCAAGGTTGTATGACGGGGTTAGGGAGATCGTGGTTGATAGGAGGAGACCACACGGAGCAGAGCTCACCTTAAATTGGGGTTTTAGTTCTAGCTTATTTTCAAAAGATGCTGTGTCCCAATGAAACAGAGCTCCTAGCTGCCCTCCCTGGAGGCAATGGTGGATATTATAGTTCAAACCTATCCTAGACACCGACGAGCTTACCCACTTGGATCTGCACGCATGTGTCTTGGGATTGTCCCAGGCCAGGGAATGAGTGAGTTCCTATTCTTTCCAGCCATCCTTCTTCTTTCTTTTTAACTCATCACCAGTCTCCAGCGGATGCCCATTTCACTGCCTCTGGTCTGTCTCATGGTGTCATGACCACACTGTTAATCTTCACCCACTTCCTGTGTGGATCCCTGTTGGAGGCACATTAGGCATGATTTCTGGGCTACATCCGGAGATGTCAATACACATCAGATCGCCTGCCAGAGAGGTGGGGCCACTTTAAGCACACGCAAGGCTAGCAAAGGCCTTGAGACTTCAAATATGGATTGTTCCCAGCATCGTCCGTGTTTTGCCTCCCTCTCAGGTGCCGCTAAAGATGGGGAATCCATTCACTCTGAGTGATACATGTTAAGTTAGGAAGTCCCTTCAATGCTCTGTCTCCATAGAAGGGGACTTGCACAAACGGAGGCAGCTTCAAGGTCTGCAAGGCATGGCATCTTGGGTAATCTCTGCGGCACAGAGGGTCCATCATCAGCGGAGACACCATCACGCCTACTAGCACACAACTGCATCCGGAACTGCCAGGGTTTTAGAAATCCTGAACCTTCTGTCCTTCTCTTTCCCTTCCTCCCCGCTTCCATAGAAACGCTCTACCGAAGGTCAGGCCATTTTCGGGGTCTACCAGTCTGGATGAATTCCGCCGTTTCTGTTGCAGTGAGCCTCCACAGCCCACACAGTAAAGTTATGATCTGGGCAACTGGCTCTAGCCATATATCTCAAATCTGGACTGGCTTCATCCCAGGAGCTGAGTTGGTCTGGGGAGGAGTGGGGTCGGGACAAGATGACCAGCTCTGTCCCCATCTTAGCCCTGGTAAATCCCAGGTCCTGCTAACCCTCTCAGTCCGAGGTGGTTGCAGAGAGGATCGGGATGTGATCTGTGTGGAACTGAGTTGGATGCTGTTGGTGCTGATGGTGGTGGTGCTGGAATGGCCAGCGAAGTATGGGGCTCCCAGAGCATCATGGGAGAATGCATGTCTGTAGATCAGGAGGTCAAGGAAAAGGTGAGGAGTATGGCAATATGGACATGAAGAGGGGGGATGGTCTGGAAGTAGGGTGAGAAAGGAGCCATAAAGGATGGTACCTTCTAGCTCTGAAACTGGCAGATGGGTGTCCCTAGTGAGGAGTGGGTGCTGGATGAGTCCCGAGACACTAACCACTAGACTGTTCCTTGTTCTTACTTTACTTTGGTCCCTCCGAGGTTCCTTACTACACTGTAGCATTCTCCAGTTGGGAGGGGCAGCCCTCAATCCTGTAGGGACTGGACTTGGGGTCAATACCTGTTAAGTTCTTGGCCAATGACAAGACTGGAATCTGTGCCACCAGCGAGGGGCTGATGCCATGGGGTGGGGCTTTCTCTTCAGCTCTCTGGCTGAATAGCAGAAGGCAGGTCTTGGTGAAGGAGTGGTCTCTAGGTCTTTAGACGGGTCAAAATGTCACCTGGATGAGTGATGTCATCCAGACTAAGCAGGGAGAGTAAGGCTGGATGGGGGTTGGCTCAGTAGGTGCTGGGATCTTCATCAGGTAGAAGACTGATTGTAGCAGAGGTAGAAATGGTACCCAGAGTCTACTGTTCCAGCCCTCTGTTTATAGTTATGAACTTCCCCAGCTGCTGCTGGGCTGTCATGTGACTTGGAGATGGCCAATGGAAAGACTGGACAGCGTGCTTGCTGCACACACCTGAGGACCTGAGTTCGATCCCAGATTTGGGCCGCAAAGACAGGAGGATCTCAGGAACTCACTGGTTGACCAGTTTAGTAAACTGGTTAGCTCTAGGTTCAAGGAGATCTTACTCTTCTGCAAATGGAAGATAGAGCTGGGAGGTGGCTAAGTGAGTAAGATCACTTACTGCACACACAGGAAGGGCTGAGTTCTTACCCCCAGGCACCACACAAAAATCTGGACCTGGTTGCACACATTATTGTAAGTCCTGGTAGGGAGATCTCTGGGACTTGGTGGATCAGAGAGTGAGAAGTAGGGAGCCTGACATTTTTCTCTGTCCTTTGCATTCTTGCACAGTGTACCCCCAAATACATGCATGAGCACACATATACTACGCATGTGCACACACCAACAAGAAAGGAAATAGCTGAGTGACTTTAGGAAGGGAGGTGTGCCTTGTGCTTCTTTCCCTGCCTTCTAGCTGCAGGAATGCAGGTGTGATGGGTGGCACCTGAGCAGCTCTTTTGGCCTGTGAGGAGGCAGCAGAGTGGCTGTTAGGATGTCCCCGGAAGAAAACCATCTTAGCTCTGAATCCTGACCTCACAAAGCCACCTGGCAGCCTGGACGGTCAGCTCCAGACCTCTTTTTACAGTTGCGAGAGAAATAAGTCCTGTCTTATTCTAAGCTGCTGTTTTCATCTTTCCTGTTGACGCACACAGCCAAACTGGGACACTGCTGCTGGTGGAAAGAGGTGGGAGGCAGCTTGCGGAGTCTGGGCTGGAGCAGGTCAGGGATGATGAGATGGAGGAGCGGGTGTTGTACTGATGCCGGGGGACAGCGCCTTGTGGGGAGCCTTTCTTAGCCACGGTTTCTATTGCTTTGAAGGGAGCACCGTGAACAGAAGCTGATGCAGAGGCATGGAGGGGGGATGCTTCCTGGCTTGCTCAGATTGCTTTCTTATAGAATGCAGGACCAAGAGCTCAGGGATGGTATCACCCACAATGGACTGGGTCCTTCCCCATCAATACTAAGTAAGAAAATACCCTACAGGCTTGCCTACAGCCTGATCCTATGGAGGATTTCTTTTCAATTGAGACTTCCTCCTCTCAGATAACTTTAGCTTGTGTCAAGTCAAAGTCAACATAAAACTATCCACTACAGAGGCACAAACCTAGACTCCAGGGTGCAGAGGAGAGGCGAAGCTGAGGGGGGTACAATCCGGTTTGGTCTCCAACAAGGACATTGCTAAGGTGGACAAGGGGGGGGAGTCACAGCTGAGAAGGGACATTGGGGCCAGGAAACCCAAACGCAAGTATCTCGTAGCTCCTGTGAAAATGGGGTCTTTGGGTGCGGCAGGCCGCATGAGCAGATGAGCTGTGAGCTGGGTCTGTGAAAGTGGAAGATGCAGGGAAGCTTGTTCAGTGGAGCCCCAAGAGGATGCAGAAGAAAGCAGGAGGATAAAGGGCCCAGGAGCAGCACCTGTGGGGACCAGGGCGTGGATGCTGGAAAGATAGCCTACTAAGGGGACTTGTCCAAACACAGAAGTCCCCAGCAAGAAATGTAGGCTGACTAGGGGAGGCTACTGTTAGGCTTCTGACATCTGAGAACCTTCGAGATTCTTCCTCACGATACCCTGGGGGAAATACTGGTGTCTCCAGGACAACAAGCCAGGACCCTAAGGGGACTCCACTTCCGCTAGGATGGTCTGTGAATACTGGAGTCCTGCCGGTGGCAATGAACTTGAAAGTTCCAAAGCCTGAACATGATGGCCAGCTGATGGCAGCTGGAGGAGCTGGGGCGGGAGGTTCCTTGAAGCCTGAAGTCCTGGCAACTCCTGTGGACTTTCAGGTTAAGCTTCCAAGTCTGGACTGTGTGACAAGTGTTCCGGAAGCCCTGGGGAGAGAGGGGTGATGTGGCCAGATTAGGGCTGAAGAAAGATCATCATGGCTGCCTGTTCTGGCTACTGAAAAGGAAACCGAGGCTGGCCAGGAAGCTCCTGTGGCCCCAGGGATGGGAAGAGAGCCGGTATATTCCCCTGCACCTGGATGGTGCCTAGGGCTTTGGACCCCGCCAGGTCTAGTACTCTGGGCGGCTGCACAGATGAGGGTGGAGGTGGTTTGTGCCTCACTTGCCTTACAGACCAGAAATCCCAGCAAGGAAGAGAAGGTTGGGAGATGAAGGTGTGTGTGTGTGGGGGGGGGGGGGATGGAGGAGAAAGAAGAGGCCTGGACAGCACCAGCTAGACTAGTCAGTGTCACCACCACAAACCCAGCTACCATGACACTGGGTCATTCGAAACTGGGTCCGTGGTTTCTGATTTTTGCCCAGGGATAATTATTTCTTTCTACTTTATATGTGCTTTAAGTTTTCTTAACTGATTCTGTTTATCTGGAGGGAGGAGCTAAGCCCAAGGTTTGCAAGCAGAGCGCGGCACCCTTCCTCTCCCGTCTCCACCAGGACAGTTGGTCATCACGGCTTCCTAAGAAGCTTCCAGGAGTGGTCTATGCTTAGGAAACCTGGCTGCCAGTTTCCCTGTCACTGTGGTTATGTTTCTGTCTTCTGCGCAGAAGAACTTCCAGAGGAGTAGGGAAGTGGGGTGAGAGAGAATCGCCAGCCATTTTCTGTGGCTGTAACTCAGTCATGACAGAGAAGTTTGTTGGGCTTACAGCTGTGGACACTCAAGAGTGTGACAGTGGCGGTGGGTAAGGCCTTCCTGCTTCACTGTGGCATACGGCAGGCACCCCATGTCCAGATAGAGCGGCGTGCTGGCCCTCGTTGCTCTTCCAAGCAAGTCACTCCTGCCATGACCCCTCCCCAAGACCTCCGAAATATCTATCTCCACAGACCATCGATGTACGAATTTGGGGGTTGAATTTACAAGTATTTGGAGTGCACTCATACCACACCATGGAGAACTGGATTTTACTTCACACCTTCACGTGGGCCCTGGATGCATTCCTGTGTATCAGTCCCCACTACCTGCCCGGGCAGAAACCGATAAAATGCTATTACAGTTTGGATATGAGGTACCCCTAGAAAGCTCTTGTGCAGAAAGCCTGGTACCCTTATGTTGCCATTAGGAAGGCATGGGATCACAAAGATGCAATCTGGATGTGCTACTAGGAGATCCCAAAGCAACTACAACACTGGCAAGATTCACCCAAGCATGGATGATCGCATCCACATAGCTGTTAGGAGGAGTCCCTTCTTCCGCTAACCTTGTACACTTTATAGCATGTAGCACCCATGAATCTAGTTATAAATTGCTGGTTGGTGGGTGGGAGAGGGAGGCTGGACCTCACACGAGGGTCTGATGACACTCTCTTCCCCTTCTGTGATGGAGGGGGGTGAAGGTCAGCAGCTCTAATCTTGAGGATATCTCATGGTACTCACGGATTTTTTTTTAAATAAGAAGCAGCATCAGCTTACTGTATTTCCCCCAAGCAGGGCATTAAAACCAGGATAAAGGGAGAAAGAAATGGGACGACTGGGGGAAAGGCAGTGAACTCTTCCCATCTGTTGTCCCATGATACTAGTCATTCATTTAAGGAGAAATGCAAGACTGTCCAATGTTAGAAATGAAGCTATGAATTGAACCCCTTCCCCATCTCACCAAGAGAGAAAGAAGAACCTAACGCTATGAACTGAATCCCTTCCCCATCTCATCAAGAGAGAAAGAAGAACCTAACTCTATGAACTGAATCCCTTCCCCATCTCACCAAGAGAGAAAGAAGAACCTAACGCTATGAACTGAATCCCTTCCCCATCTCACCAAGAGAGAAAGAAGAACCTAACGCTATGAACTGAATCCCTTCCCCATCTCACCAAGAAAGAAGGAGAACCTGTGACTTTGAAAAGAAGGTTGTAGAAGGCCCAATCAGTGACCCATCAATTTGTCAAGCCCCCCCCCAAACCAGGCACCCCTGAATGCTAGCCTGAGTAAAGGGCATCTCAGAAGGCTGAGATAGGTGGGGGTCAATGGGAGATAGGCACGTAGCAGGAGCTAGCACGGGAATCGGCCAGGGTGCCAAGAAGGATGTGTTTGTGGGCGGTTTGGGTGTTAGGGTGTGTGTGTGTGTGTGTGGTGTGTGCACGACCAGAAGACAACGAGCCTTGCGTAGTATGTGTGAGATTCAGTGCGGGCCGGTGTGAGTAAAGAAGGGCCTACCCCCTCAGGTTCTGTGCATAGCTAGGTCCCTGTGCCACAGCTACCGTGTATGTGTGTGTGTGTGTGTGTGTGTGTGTGTGTTGCCGCCACACACGGTGGCTGCCCCTAGGCGTAGGAGGAGATCTTATCAGCGCTAGGTGTGTGTGGAGTTTCAGGCTACCTCATCACCCCCTATTTCTCCACCTCCCATTGGGCCTTGCTCCTCATCCTCTGTACAGGAAGTGGGCTCGCCCTGGGTTTCAGTCTGTTGTTGGCCTAGCTGCTGTCTGCTACCTAAGCTGCGGAGCAGGAGATGGCCGTGAACCCACTCTCCGGGTGGCCTGCAGGGAGCATACCGCCTCAACTCCATGTTGCAGCCAGGTAATGTCTCTGCGTTGTCCTCTGGGAGGTCAGGGTACCCCGCCACCTCTTGGTGGTCTTCCCTGGGGACATGGGGCTGGGGAGACACTCATCTCTGACTCAGTTCCCCCCATAGTTTCTGTCTGAGTTTTGATGTTCAACCTTGTCTTAGGATCCCCTTGGGATGGAGTAACTTGACTGTTCTGGTTTCTCCTTTAAGAATAAGCCCCTTCCAATGTCAGTGGCTCCTTTCCAGCCTATACTGTGGGGGGCTGTGAGCCCCTTTGCTGTGAGGGCTTTCCCTGTGCCCCACGTGGTGATGTCTTAGCCCAGAGAGGTAGAGGATGAGCAAGACTCAGAGACGACAGAGTGTGTGGGGGGGGGACAGGTGGGATCCACCGCTGCTTCCTGTGGAGTGGGTCTCAGACTGAGTACTCCTTAGGCGGCTAGGGAGGGAGAGAGGGGAGGAGAATCTTCCCTAGGACCTGGCTGTGAGCTGGCTCTGTTGATCAACATTATCTGAGGGGCTTAGGCTGGAGGCCAGAGGTAAGGCTCTAGCTTAGATGTGCCTCTTAGTTTACTGAGTGGCTAGAGAAGCCAAGAGTGTCTCCAGACACTGGGACCCATCTCCGACGCTGCCTGAGGTAGGAACTTTCCACCGTTAGTTGTGTTTGTAGCACATGGGGGCCAAGGTGGGTGGCTGAGGAGGGCAGAACTATCTTTGAAGGTTACCCTTCTTCCACAGCAAAAGGTAAGCAGTGTGTGTGTGTGTATGTGTGTGTATGTGTGTGTGTGTCTTTGGGGAGGTGGGCAGAGAAAGGACATCTGAGGTCAAAGGTCAGCAGGTCAGATATGCAGTCTCCTGCTTCCCATCCTCCCTCAGCCGAGACCTTGGATCCCACAGACCTATAGAGCCTCAGACTGCCCCAGGCTGAGACTTGTTCCTTCTGTCCTGAGAAACAGCCTGATTTGGGGCCATGTAGAAAGAGCCGTTATAGGACCTTCTCTTGTGCTGCGAGACCATGCTTTGACATGTATGGGTTAGTCCGGGACAGGGATCATGACTGTCAGTCACTGCTGACCCTGCTCTGTCGCCGTCATCACTGTGACCCAGTTAGAACAGCCTGGGCCTGTGGGATGACAGGGCCTGCCGAGGCCTCAGTGGTGACATATGAGTCAGGGGTGGGAGCATTTGGTAGCTGTGAAGGGCATGCGTGGGTGAGCCTCAGGGGGAGAGTGCCTGAGACTCAGGTCTTGAGCTGTGCTTGCTCTGCCCGAGGCTGGCCTCATGCTGTGGAGTTTTGAGTGGCTTCCTCAGTCTCCTGGGGACTCCATTTCCTTCTTGTCAAGAAGGGGGCCAGTACCACAACAGCATGGAGATACCCTGCCCCTAGCCAGATGTTTCTAGAAACTGCTTCCATATTTTCTTCTATCTTACACTGTCCTTGATGGGTGGATCTTCCTGTGACTGATCAGCCAGCTTTGGGCTGGGGAGCGGGCATGAGAGCTTTATCCTAGGCCTGCTGTGCTTTGAGCTGATTCTTGTGGTCTGGCCCCGACCTGCCTATGCTTTTGCCGCTTTCATCCCACTTCCTCTCGCCAGGGTTATGTCCCAGGTCTCTTACAGCTTGAGGCTGCTCAGATGTCTGGGCCAAACCTGGGTGACTCCCTCATCAAAGCCTATAGGACTTCAGCTCATGTGGGGACCCCTTGCTTAGGTTCTTCAGGGACCTAGAAGGGCTTCCTTCTGACCCAACTACCTGCAGGGAGCTGATCCTTTGGGACAGGGAGGTCCCAAGTAGAACCCCAGCTCTGAAGACTTGACCCTGGGAGCCTCGGTCTCCACGTCTGTGTAGCAAGGACACAGAACATCTGCTGAGCTGCCAGGCAGAAGAGAGTAGCTGGAAGCCCGAAGGCCTTGGCACACGGTCTGGGCAGAGCTCACTGAACATCCCTGGCAAGCACTGCCACCAGGCCGTCAGGCATTACTCGCTGCCCTGCAGATCCCTGAACACATGTGGTTCCTTCAGGGCACGACATTTATTGAGCATCTCCTGTGCAACAAGCTCACCATTTGGAGTGGGCATTCTGCCTTGCCAGTCTAGCAGCTGTAGTACCAGAGGGTTGGACAGCAACCCAAGGCAGGACATCCTTCCTTCACGGGGGAACCTGGTGAGCGCCTCAGAACTAGGAGGAAGGCGAATTTGAAAGGGACATTAAAGGGTAGCAGGAGCCTTGGGGACACTGGAGAAAGGACAACCCCAGAAAGGCTCTCTGATGACCAGGCCAGAGAGAGTCCCCAGCTTGTGTAGCCTGCCAGAACAGCCTAGGGCAGGGCTCAGCCTTGCTTTGCAGGCTCCTCTTGGTGGCCCTGTGGCGTCTCCTTCTCTGAGCCCACCCTTCCACTTTCGTCCCATTGCATTAGTTCGTGCCATGAAAGGTGAGGGCAGAGCATACAGGGTACCCCCGGAGCCCCATGGCTGGCCAGCAGCTGTCTGATATGTGAGAAGTACTACGTTGGTAACCAGAGGCCCAGGGATGAATAAAATCCAAAATGTGTCTTGTCCTCGCGGATTGTCTACGACTCCTGTGCATGGGTGTGCATGTATGTGAGCGTGTGTGTGCGCGTGTAAGCACGAAAACGGATGGGTAAACATGGCATTCCCCTTGTTTTCCACTGCAGTTTCTACGGTTTTAGTTACCTCCATCAACCGTGGTTGGAAAATATTAAACAGAAAATTCCGGAACGAAGCAATTCATTCATTTTGAATTGAATAGTTGAATACTGTTCTAAGTCTTATGCGAAAGCCTTGAGCTCTCCTTCTCTCTCCTGCACGGGGCCTGAGCGATTCCTTTGATATAGATGCTTTTTCACCCATCTGTCCCCTAGGGGGCTTGATTGTCCAATCCCCTGTGCAGAGCTCTCAGTGCTGTGGGTGCCCGGTCACCCACCTCACCTGGTTACACCGGGTGGGCACCTGCTGGAGGACACTTTGAGTGGGAGAGACCTCTTTCACACCGTGCTCAGGAGAGCCTGCCGATGTCCCTAGGAATCTTTTTGTTCCGCTCACACTGCCACCTGTTTCTCATGGTGGCTCTGTAATGGATAGGACAAACATAGTATGCGTAAGGATGGGTTTGGTTCAGGATCCTTGGAGGTCCCCTCAAGGGGACAGATTTACTTACTACTGTCCACAAGCAAACAGACAATGCTGATGCAAAAATTGGAGCGACTCCTGATTAGGATGGGAAGGAAGGGAGTGAGCTCCTGTGGTCAGAGGGCCTGGGGCTGGACTGTTCTGGCTCTGGCTGGGTGGAGAGCCAAGCAGGGTGTGGGTCCTGACTTGTTCTCATTTGAATCTCTGGTCTCCTCCACTTAGGGCTTGTGTCCTCAGCTCCGCAGCTTGGATGTGATGGCTGCCACAGCTCTGGCCTGGTGTCTGTCCCTCTACGTCCTCCTCTTGCCCTTGCCTGCACCTTGGGTGTCTGCAGCAGTGAACGGTAAGGTGGCAGCATTTTGATGTCTTTGCTTTCCCTGGTGGGAGGCAGCATCCCAGACTCCTCCTTCAGAGAGGAGAGCCGACCACAGCAGGAGGCAGGGGAGCAAAGATGAGGTGATGGGACCAGAGGGCAGGTGTCCACAGTCCGGTGTCCTAAATAGGCTTCTCCTAGGCACAAGGAGAGGCTGCCGATTGTCCCTGTTTAGCCATTCATTGGCTGCTGGTCCTTCTATCTCGGGAGCTCACTTTCCTTTCTTTGAAATGTGTCTGAATTGGGGGGGGGGGGTGACAGGTGGCTCAGTGGGTAAGGTGCCTGTCCTGCAAACGTGAGAACTTGAGTCCACATTTACAACACTAACATAAAAACTATTCAGGAATGGGCTGGCAAGGTATCCCAGTGGGCAGCGCTTATCTCACAGACCTGACAATCTGAGTTCAGTCTCCCAGATCCCAGGGTGGAAGGAAACAGCCAATTCTCAAAAGCTGTCTTCTGGCCTCTACACACGTGCCGTGGCATCCGTGCCATGTGCACCTACGCACAGGTGCACACACACATTCTAAGGGGAAGAAAAAGCAAGGCATGGTAGTAAACACTTGCAATCCCAGTGATGAGGTGGAGACAGGAGGATCCCCGGGGCTTGCTCCCCAGCCAGTCTAGCTGAATTGTCAAGCCAGGGTTTCAGAGAAAGACCCTCTCAAAGACCCAAGGAGGATGGTGCCTGGGGTTCTCTGGTTTCCACATGCATGTGCACAGCGCATGCAAGCACACACAGACACAACATGACGCAAGCTAGAACCCTTTTCCTGCTTTTCCAAGTCACTTACCTCCCCGGGCAGGCACAGGGTGCTGGGAGCAAGGTAGTAGATGTGCCCAGAGGCCATGTGTGCCCTACAGCCTGCCACTCACACCTCCTTTGCACACAGACTGTCCCCATCTTAAGTGCTTCTACGACTCAAGAGCCAATGTCTCCTGCACGTGGAGCCCAGAAGAGACCTTTCAGGTCACAAACTGCCAAATCCAAGCCAAGTCGGACCAACGGTGAGTGTTTCCAGCCTGTCACAGGGCAGAACCTCAGGGCTGTGGGAGCTCTAAGCTGTAGAATCCTGAGCCTGAGATTCACAATAGTTAGCATCAGGCTCAGCCACTTGGTCGTCTGGGCTCTGGCAAGTGGGTGGGATCCAGACTCTAGTTGAAAACTGGAGAGGTCCTGGGCCAGGTTGTTTGGGGACAATCAGTGAGAGCCTTTGATGCCAGGCCATGTCAGAGACAAACAGGGTGGGCACTTCATGCTTCCTAAGTTTTTTGAGTAATCTGGTATTTTGGGAGAGCCCTCAGGCAATTGTGGGACCAGGGACCATTGCCTGGGGGTGATGTTGTCCTGTAGGGACAGGGGGTATCTGGCAAGCCACAGGCTTCTTTAGGCTGAATTTAACTGCTTAGAACTTGGGGGACTCTTGGAGTGGGGGTGAGGCCTGAGCTGATTTGTGTTCTTTGGTCACCCTGGCTGCTGGGAGGCCATGATGGGTGTTGGGGTGGTGAAGGCATGGAAGGTGTTCTGGAGGAGAACTCTGGGAGCACGGGGGGCAGCTGGCTCCTTGCCCACTGTGCTGCTGTCCCTAGTTCCTAGTACAGCAGCTGAGGGTGGTGCTGGGAAAAGGGTCTCTGGGTAGCTCTTTAGTCCTGCCTTGCTTTCTAAGGTGTCTTTTCTGTTTTGCAAGGTCCTGGAACACAACCTGTAATCTATTTCCTGTGACGCAGGCATCCTGGGCCTGCAACCTGATCCTTGGACGCCCAGATGTAAGTAGCATGGGCAGTGTGTGTGTGTGTGTGTGTGTGTGTGCGAGAGAGAGAGAGAGAGAGAGAGAGAGAGAGAGAGAGAGAGAGAGAGAGAGCGGTCAAGTCCTTTCAGCTGTAAGAAGTATGGGCATTGTGTGTGTGTGTGTGTGTGTGTGTGAGAGAGAGAGAGAGAGAGAGAGAGAGAGAGAGAGAGAGAGAGAGAGAGACAGAGAGAGAGTGCGGTCAAGTCCTTTCAGCTGTAAGAAGTATGGGCATTGTGTGTGTGTGTGTGTGTGTGTGTGTGTGTGTGTGTGTGTGTGTGGTCAAGTCCTTTCAGCTGCGGGCTGAGTTCTCAGAGTGGTCCTGGACTTCTGCAAGCATCAGCCTGGTGATGGAGAGCAGGTCACATGCACTCAGAAGGAAGGATAGGAGGTGGGTTATTGGGCCTGCAACCTTGTTGCCCCCACACAGATGCTTGGTCTCCCACTTCCTACTGTGGGTCGGGCCGCCCTTCTGTGTCCTGCTGATGATGACCATCATACTAGACTCTGGCTGAGGCCTCAGCGTCTCGGCTCTTGGGGAAAGCGGCATGCTAAAGTTGGTCATCTCGGCCATGCCGGTGCCTCAGAACAGCTCTCTGACTCCGTGCAACTTCAGTGCCTCAATTTCCCCTCCCATAAAATAGAAAAGAAAATGGAAGCGCCCTCAAAGGGTCATTCTGGTTCAAAGCAGATATGGAGAATCAGAAATAGATCCCCACAATTTTGTCTTCTTACCAAGGAAGCATCTAAGACCGAGAGATGCGGTGTCTGCTGAAGGTCACCCAGCCACAGGCAACTGAGCTGGGATTGACCCCAGTTCTGTGGGCTCCTGCTGACTTTTCCACATCTCCCATCTCTTGTTGGGCCTGGGTCTAGACCATGTGAATGGAATTTAAAATTTTCCTCAGATCCTTTGAAGAAAGGGGCAAGGCAGGGGCAAGATAGGGGTCAGGGTCTACCCCCGAGGATCCCAGGCTGTGCTGTCCAGGCTGTGGCAGGTTTCACACATTCTCAGAGGAAGGGGAGGGGAGGATGGTGTATATCACAGCTGGCGAATCTCCAGCTATGCCAGCATGGGGGCTTTGCAGGGACCTGCCTTCCAGCCTGGCCCTAGCTGTGTGACCTTTGGCAAGTCGCTAACCCTCTCTGTATTTCAGAGTGCTGGGCTAACTGATGGGAATAGTGATAGTATAAGTCTGTCTCAGAGGGTAGTGAGAGGTAATTTATGCAAAGAAGAGGGGACAGAAGTCCCCAGCAGCCTGGTACTGGCAATACTTTCAGGACAATCACAGCAAAAATAACTGAGCCATGCTATTATTATGTGGGTGAACTGGAACTGGTAGCAGCTGTGGGAGATGCAGGCAGAGCCCTCAGTGAAGGGGTTGGGAGCAGTTCCTGGTTGGTTGGTCAGGGTACTCCGATGGCCAAGTTCAAAGTTTGGGTTGGACGGAGGAGTTAGGCCTCAAGGTTTGGACTGCAAACCACAACCCAGTCCCAGAGCATAGGACATACCGTGTCCTACCTCTGGGCCTTCTCCTGCACCCTCCTGTCTACACGGGAATCTGTGGCACGGTGTACTTGGGGGACCACGTCATTTATTTTCTGTGCTCTGGTCATTCTGGGAAGCTGTGGCTGTAATGGCCTCATGCGAACCCTACTTCCTGCTGTTAAGCTGCGTGGTCTCAGCATCCCTTACCTCAGGCTTCTAGACTAGCATGGGGAGGGACCACTGAGCTCATCAGCAAGATGTGAGCTGAGCAGTAGCTGCCTGGGACACACTCAGTACCTAACCGTTTCCTTCTGGAAGAGTCAGGGGTTAAGGCTATTCCATAGGTCCAGTTCTGCCTTCTCTGAGGATGACCTTTTGCATACCTCTTGTGATGGGGAACTTCCTCTCAACTCTGGTGGCCTACTTTTGTTTATATCAGGGATTAGTGGATGGTCAAGCTCGCCGTGCTAAACCCAGCGGCTGCCTATGGTTGTAAATAAAGCGTTACTGGAATGTGGTCCCAATAGCAATTCATTTGCTGTCTCTGTAGTTCTTCTGAGATCATAGCAGAGTTGAGCTGTGACAGAAGCCATGTGGCCTGTGCAACCTGGCTGGCTGTAGACAATATTTGCTGTCCCCTGCCTTAGAAGGCTAGTAGAGGTGAGGTGTGTCCTTGCCTAGACATTCTCACGGCTCCTTCTTCTCAATGGCTTCTGGCAGTCACACCTCTCCCGGTCCTCCCTTGTAGTCCCAGTGTCTGAACGCTGTGGATATCCTCAACGTAAATGTGGTGTGTTGGGAAAGAGACAACTGGCGCAGGGTGAAGGCCTGCAGCTTCCGTCCCTTTGACAAGCGTGAGTACAGAGTCCGGGTGTGTGGGTCCCATCTCTCCTGGTAGTCATCAGTCTCCTCAAACCTGCCCTCTCGCCTACCTGGAGAGCTCCCCATCCCAACCCTCTCCTCTTCATCATACCCCACCCCTGCCTGGAAGATCCCACCTAGTTGTGAGTCTGTCTCCCTTGCTGGTCCGGGAACCACCTGAGGGCAGACTCTCTGCTGACCCTGCAGCTCCTCTCTGAGCACCCAACTCTAGGCCCGAGCAGGCAGTGCTTGTTTGCAGAAGGGTTGTTGAATGACTGAGTGACCTTGGAGGCCGCCTCTAGAGAAAAGAAGGGGTAGAGGGGAGATCCATGCAGAATCCAAATCGCAGCCTTGTCTTGACTCAGTCCGGCTGGCATAGGTCATTGAACATGTTGGGTCTTAGTTTTGTTCTTTGTAAAGTGGGAGAACTGAGGTCCTCGTGACAGGAAGGAATGTGAGCTAGGATGCATGAACTGCTCAGTACCTCGTCGTGGGAAAAGACTTGCATTTTGTGGGTGGACAGAATCTTGGAGTTACAGATTTAGAGCAGTTTGGTTCAGGAAAAATGAAGTAAATATCATACTTAAAATCTACACAGGCTGGGGGTGGCTAGAACACTTGCCAAGCTTGTGCCAAAACACTCTCACTAATATTAATAGACAAATATACTGAATAAATGTATACATATAGTGTAACTGAGAAATAAATCAGGCATGTTTATGATTTATATTTGCATTTAATAAGTATACCTGTGGAATACACAGATATAAATTTATATTAAATGCTATGCAATTAAGTTATATATTTATAATTACTTACATTTATGTTTTATACTATATAAATGTATTCATATGAGCACAAATACATCAATAATATAGATACTTGGATAAAATAAAGTACATGATCTGATTCCTGTACAGATCAGTATTCAAGCAGGGCAAGGCTGCTTGCCAATCACTCAACAGCTGGTTAGTCATCCTGGAAAGTGCCTCAGGAACCAAAGGCTCATCAGACATCCTAGACCCTGACTCAGGCAACCCAGGAGGGGGTGGGCACAAAAGATCCCAAATAGACTCATTCTGTCAGGTGTAGGCGGACTAACAAGAGGAGGGTTGCAAAACTGAGGAGAAGGAGGTGCAGAGAAAGAGCAGGTGCAGAGAAGGAGGAGAAGCAGGTGCAGAAGAAGAGGAGAAGCAGGTGTAGAGGAAGAGCAGATGAAGGGAAGAGCAGGTGCAGAGGTGGATGAGAAGCAGGTGCAGAGGAAGAGCAGGTGCAGAGGTGGATGAGAAGCAGGTGTAGAGGAAGAGCAGGTGCAGAGGAAGAGCAGGTGCAGAGGTAGATGAGAAGCAGGTGCAGAAGAGGAAAAGCAGGTGCAGAGGAGGTGGAACAGGTGCAGAGGAAGAGTCAGGGCAGTTGCTGAGGAAGAGTCGATGCTGGGGATGTTGTGTGGTGCAAACTGGGCTAATGTTCTTGGCATCTTACTGATTAGTCCATGATATCTGTTCCCTCCTCTCTGTCTGCAGTTCGCCTGCGGGCCCCTCATTCACTTCAAGTCCTGCACATTGAAACCCAGAGATGCAACATAAGCTGGGAGGTCTCCCAGGTCTCTCACTACCTTTATAGTGATTTGGAATTTGAGGCCCGCAAACGTTCCCTGGACCACAGCTGGAAGGTGAGGACATAGCCAATCCCCTGCCTCTGGTGCATGCCCTTGTCCATTTCTACAGGCTGGAGTGTGGCTCTTTCACCCTGGTCCTCCTATATTGCTCAGCACTGCCTGCTCTCCCCCCATACTCTTAGAGCCTGAGGATGCCTCTGGGTCCATATCTGTGTAGACCCCAGGGCAAGGCAACCTGTGAGGCAGCTGTTTTCCACATCCCAAATCCAGCACATTCCCTGGCTTCAGGGGGCCAAAGGACAGTGAACTGAGACTCATCACCCGCACACTCATTCCCATACTTACCTGGGGACCCCGGGATTCAGGGTCAAAGCAGCTGGGGGAACAGGGAGCTTTTGGGAGGGCCAGGGAGAGGTTGCTTGCTTAGCCTCTTGACCTGGTTGTGGGAGATGAGACCAGTGGAGACCTTGCTGACTGGGTACCCATCTCTGCTTAGGATGCACCCCTGCTAAGCCTCAAGCAACGACAACAGTGGATCTGCTTGGAGACACTTACCCCTGGCACCTCATATGAGCTCCAGGTGCGGGTTAGGGCCAATCGAGGTTCCCAGAAGTCCTGGAGCCCCTGGAGCCAGCCCCTGGCTTTCCGGACAAGGCCAGCAGGTACAGTGGGGAGCATGGAGGGAGCTAGGCAGGGGCCAGGGTGCCCTGGGAGCTGTAGAGGTGGGGGCTGCACCTCCCATAGACTCACCAGAGACAGGGCTACACGCTAGTGAGGGACCCATGGGGGCCCATCCTTCAACATGTCACTTGCTACATTCAAGAGATACAGAAGCTCTGGGTGTGCTTCTCAACGGTAGCCTCAGTGGCTGAGGTGAGAGTCAGGCAGTACATCCATGGGCTCTTCTGGGAATGCCACCAGGCCATGGCTTTTAAGTACAGTCTGCCTTTCTGGACAGGTGGACTTAAGCAGGACTGAGGACCAAGTCCTCATTAAAAGCAAACCTGGCTAGATACTATTCAGGGTACAACATGGGAGGGGGTTTCAGGAAACCTCCTGAGGGGCCACCTCTCACCTCCCACTTCTTACACCCTGGACAGATCCCTGGAATCTACCCCTAATGTGGCCCAGACAACTTCTCCTGGGCCTTGGATGTCTTTTTGGCTTCATGGTCTGTGTCTACGTTTTGTTCAAGTGCCAGTACCTGGGCCCATGGTAAGGAAGTTCCTGGCCAGTATTCCCTTCCCAGCTCGTCTCTATGTCTCTGTGCCACACATCTTTCCAGGCTGGGCTGGGCTGAATCCTGCTTCCTCACACCTGGCCTCTCTGTCCATTCCTCTAATAGCTAACTGTCCCTGCGCCCCATCCCCAAAGGTGGAAGCTGGTAGGGGAAGGGGAGGTAGAACAGCAGGGAGAACCCCTTGGCCCTCCCTAAAGTCACAGGGGCCTCTGAGCATCTTTCCCATTGCTCTTGGTCCCCTGCTATGCATTCCAACCATGCCACACTCTTGCCTAACTGTTCTTAGAGATCCCCCCGCCTAACCAATAATCTATCTGGATTGCCGAAGGCCTCCACTAGAAACTGTGCCAATCAAAAAGTGGCTCCCCTTGCTCCAGTTAGATACGCTCGTGTTCTGGGCATCTTAGTGAGTAGAACATGAGGGAGAGTTCAGCTTCCACTCACTGTCTCCCTAAGGCCAGCTGCTGTTATACAATGTGTGGTGGGCACCACCATCCATGGGAGTGCTCACTAGGCATCACTCCTGCCTCCCTCTCCAGCCTGTGTGATCTCTCCCATTCAAGGGCCATCTTTTGGCTAGTACTCAGTTCCGAGTCCACAGAGTGAGCCACCCTGTTACACATTTGGTTCAGGTCTGTCTTGCCAGTGTGCCAGCTCCTAGGGAGTAGAGAGGCCTTCTCTGCTGCCCACGCTTGTTTCCCCAGTACCCTGTGCAGTGCTCTCCCGTCAACACTGTTGAATAAATGACTGGATGCAGGAGGGGCCCGTCCCCTACTCTCAGGGCTGGGGAGCTGGTGGTAGGACACCATGCCACCCCCTCCTTGTCCTCACCCTTCCCCCTTCCCTCTTCTTCCCTGGCCTTGCCCTTCACCCCTCCTTCTCTTTCCTGGCCAGGCTGAAGACTGTTCTCAAGTGCCACGTCCCAGACCCCTCTGAGTTCTTCTCCCAGCTGAGCTCCCAGCACGGAGGAGACCTTCAGGTAGGAGCCTGGGGTGCAGGGGTGGAGGGTGTTGATAGGCAGCCTAAGGATAGGCTGCAGCGCAGAGATGTGATCAGGTGACAATGGCCAGGTGACAATGGCTTTGCCCTCAGCAGGAGGACACAGGGTGCTGAAGTGAGCAGTCTCTTTCATGGACACAGCTCTGCCCCTGCTCTGGCATGGATGCCTTCTAAGCCACGCAGCCTTGACTTGAACTCTGGCTCTGCCATGCTTGGCTGTGTACAGTTGGGCAAGTTATAGATTCTCCCAGTGTCTCAGTTTCCTCACTTGTACAACTGGGGAAAAAAAACTAAGCTTAATGAGTGTACTACCCGGTGGATGTTGCTAGGCACAGTGTGGGTGCTGGAGAGCTGCAGGGGCTCCCCTTGGCTTCTGTCCCTGTAGGCAGAGCGATCCCTGGCAGGCCCAGTGATGTCACGGTGACACAAGTCCTCGGGTCACCTGGAATCACAAAAAAAGTGTGGCCCCTACAGTAGCAACCTCAGTCCTAGTCTATCTACTTCAGGCTAGAAGCTTTGAGAAGCAAGGGGTGGATACAGGGTGAGGGGAATCTACTGTTACCTCCTCCAGCTTGACTGCTGTTCCCATGATTGGGATGCTTGTGGGGGGCAAAGGGGCCTGAGGATAATGGGAGGGAGGTCTAGGCTGGGCTCTAGTCCTGCTGGCCTGGTCTTGTGTGCCTCATTAGGGCTGAGCAGGGTCCTTCTAGAATCTCTGAGAGACTCCCAGAACTAAGGATGTCTTTTTATCATACTCTTGGTGTGTGTGTGTGTGTGTGCGCACGCGCATGCACATGCGTGAGTACAGGTATGTGTGTGCATGTGTGAGTACGTGCACGCACATGCATACCTAGTACTATGGCTGTGTTCATCTAGCATGTGGTCTAGGCTGATAAGTCCAGAAAGTCCATCAAGATAGCAAGTCTCCGGGATGCTTCTAGGTCAGAGGTGGGGTGGAGGCTGGATGCCTCTGGAGGATGGAAAGCAGGAGGAAGGGAAGGAGAAGGAAGAGTTGAGTTCAGTGGTGGAGTAGGAGGTAGAGAAACCCACTCATTCTCCTCCCTTTCTCTGGCAGAAATGGCTCTCCTCGCCCTTCCCCTCATCCTCCTTCAGCCCCAGTGGCCCTGCACCTGAGATCTCTCCACTGGAGGTGCTGGACGGAGACAGCAAAGCCATGCAGCTCTTCCTGCTACAGCAGGACACAGCCTCCTCACCCTCGCCCAGCGGCCACTCGCAGGCCAGCTGCTTCACCAACCAAGGCTACTTCTTCTTCCATCTGCCCAATGCCTTGGAGATTGAATCCTGCCAGGTGTACTTCACCTATGACCCCTGCGTGGAAGAGGACATGGAGGACGATGGGCCAGGGCTGCCCCAGGGATCTCCCCTCCCATCTGTGCTTCCTCTGGCTGGGGACGAGGACGACTACTGTGACTTCCCACCCAGGGATGACCTGTTGCTCTTCTCCCCCAGCCGGAACTCCCCTAACACTGCTTTTGGGGGAGCAGCAGCTCTTGAAGAAAAGCCTCCCCTCTCCGTGCAGGAGGGATGTACCCCGCTACCATCCCCTGATCTGATGGGTTTGCAGTGCCCTCTGGAGCTGGTGGCGCAGGGAGGTGACGGGGAGAGGCTGCCTGCTCATAGCTCAGGGGAGCAAGCCGGTGTCCCCGAAGGTAGCCCTTGTGGGCAAGGTCAGGACAGGGCCCTGGCCTCTGTCTTGCCTCTGAACACTGATGCCTATCTGTCTCTTCAAGAACTACAGGCCCAAGATCCAGCCTACCTGGTATAGCCAGCTGACCAGGATTTGGGATCCAGCTGCCTAGATCAGATCAGGCTTAGGGAGGACCAGTTGAGATTTGTCCCTGGTCATCCACACCCCAACACTTAGTCATCCACGTCTGAGCTCTACTTGCTGCTCTATGGTCCAGCCAGGATCTGAGGTGGGGAGGGCTGGTCAGCTCTGCCTCCCTGTATAGTCACTAGCTTCCTGGACCTGCCTTACTCCTTCCTGCTTACAGGGCAGCCAGGACCTGCTTCCCCCCAATACAAATGTGCCCATGTTCTTCTCCTATCCTTGAGCTTGCGGTGGCTTTGTCTCTTTCAGCGCTGCTGTGGGACAGCTGTCCTCAGGGTGTGATGTCTTAGTCAGAGCAGCTGTGTCCACCCAAACTAAGAGCTCCTGATAAGACCGGACACAGCCTGTTGACTGTTGACATTCCCTCACAGAAGGAAGGGGTGGGAAGGGCCATCAGACTGTCACCATAGATCACAGCCACTCTCCTGCACCCCATCCCCAGCTATGGGTAATTCTGCCCCTGGTGCCTGTGGTTTTTGGGAGGATGCTGGCATTTGCAAGGGGGAAGGTTTGATGTAACTATGGGAACATCATCACCTATGCTGGGTCTGGATTTTCTGTGATACAGCTGTTTTGGAATCACCTATCCTCCTGTAAATAAGCCTAGAAGACTCAGTGGTTCACCAAGCTGGCCTTGAGTGGATTTGTGCCTTCCACACCATCTCTGGGAGAAGCACATATTTGCTCACATATCTCCCTCCCTGCAAAAAGCTTACACAGCATGCATTGTGTGTCAGCATGGTCTTTTGTGGAAACCTCACGAGGATCCCATGGGGTCTCCTGGAGTCCCCCTTTGACTCACACCTATTCAAGAATTATTTGTTGTGCCTCACTTAGGTGACAAACATCCCTCATCTTCACCTGTAAGTCCTTGCTTCTAAGGGCGGTGCTGCTTCCTGAACGCGTTCAAATTTCCCCAGTTCGTACTAGAAGGAGATGATGCGGACAGCTCCTGACCCATCTTCCTTCTTCGGAGCTATTGCCTGACTTCCCAATGATAGGCTCAGTGTGGACACATTACCAACACAGCAGTGGCTTCTGGATCTTTCCATGCCCACCTCACCAGTTTGCGAGGGAGCCTACTGGACTGCGAGCCCCAGGTTCCAGCGGTCCAGGCAAGGATGACATGCCTGGATGTACCATCTCACCCTCAGAGGAGAGCATTGTTCTCTACAGGCAGCTCCTCCAGCACAGAGCCTCAGTGTCTGTCACTGTCCCAGGGTTGATGGCACCATGGTGATCAGATCCCACCTGCTGATGGAAGCAGAAACTCATTCCTAGCTAGTGGATGCCCTACCCACAGTGCCTGCCTCATGGTTCCTGCTCACTAAGCATTGGCTGGCTGGCCAGACCACAGGTTGATGGGCAGCCTGGGCACAAAAGGTCTGTCACAGAGGCTGGGCCTGATCTAACCAATCAGATTATCTCTCAATCGGATGTCCTGGCCCCTAATACAAGGCCCCTAAGCTTAGCAAAAAGAGATGAGCCAATGCAGAAGGTGTTCAGTTCTCATGCAAGAGTTTTCCGGCCTGCCAGGGGTCAGGCGTCCTGCTTCTTCTGTGTGAGACTCCACACATCCCCTCCTGCCACAGAATGTTGTGTATGACCATCCTCCTGTCTCAACGATGAATCAGACCTGCACTTGCGCCCACACCAATGACTGCGTATCCCGAGCAAACGTAAACCTTTGGAATTCTCTTGCTTTAGCTCCCACACAGAAATAGAACTTATTTCCACTGTCTGAAAAGGTCTGGGGAGGATTTGATTCTTCCTCTTTTAATGATCTGTGTGTGGCATCTTTGCAATGAATTCCTGAGACGTTTTAAAACACATTCATTTTGTTTGTGTGCTTTATCGCATTTATTTAAAGATTTTTTTTATCATATCACGTCTATGGCTGGAAAAATCTTCTTATAAATAAAAGGCGATTGTAAAAAGCAGGTACCATAAAACTGCGTAATGTGTGGATCTGATCTGGGTGTGGAGCCTAGTGGCAGAGAACCGCCTTGCTGGTTCCATCCCTGGTGCTGCAAGAGAAAGAGGAAAGGGATGGTATTTATTTCATTGCTGTTGGAAGTCTGTCATCTCAACCTGGATGCTGCTGGAGACATAGGGAAAACTCTGTGAACAAAGTGTTGGCTGTTGAGAACATCTTTGTCACTGATAGGAATCAGTTCTCTGTGCACAAATATGCACCAGCTTCTCACATCCAGCCTTGGGCAAGTGTTCCAACGGATCATGGATAGATCTATCATCCATTTATCTATCTGCCTCTCTCTGTCTCTGTCTCTCTCTCTCTCTGTGTGTGTGTGTCTGGCTATCTTAATAATCACTTTTCAAGTATTAGGACTTTTGCAGTGTCTTGACAAACAATAGCTGGCAATCTCTAGCATCCATGAAGCTGCACACGTGACAGACATTGCTAATTGATTATACTTATGCATGGCAGACATTGCTAATCAATTGCACCTGTATTGATTATACTTATGCATGGCAGACATTGCCAATCAATTGCACCTATATTGATTATACTTATGCATGGCAGACACTGCTAGTCAATTGCACCTCTACATGGCAGATATTTCTAATCAATCGCATCTATACGGGGCAGACATGCTAACCAATTACACCTGTGCATGGTAGACATTAATACTTAATCACAGCCTTCCTTCCACCAGAGGCTGCATGCAGCTTTTAGATTCTGCAGGTCTGTTTCTGGGGCTGGCCCAAATGATGAGAGCAGGCACCTAGTGACATGTCTGGGTTCCACTGCCTGTTTCCTTTTACGAAGTGAGCTCTTCGCTTTCCCTGGCTGACTCTCCAGGCAGGGAGAACAGATGCTGAGGTGATGCAGCCCTGAAAGCTGAGAGGGCGATGAAGGCGCAAGGGGCCCAGAAGCCCAGCTGTTCCTGTATCTGGTGAGAGACCTGTGCTGGCTCTGGGTAGAGAAAGGAGCCACCATATGCCAGGTGGAGATGGAACCATGAGCCAGCGCCACTGCATGCCCTAGGGAGATCTTGGGAGAGGGGCCAGGAGGGAGCAGCTGGCAGGGTAGTGATGGGAAGGGGGTGTCAGGATTCCCAGGGTCAGATTTCAGGGGAAAGGCACCAGCTGGAGAGCAGGTACCCTCACCCAGGCTCTGGAGAGCCTCGGGTGCAGAGTGGGGAGCAGGAAGCAGCTGGGAGCACCTAGGGGCTCAGGGAAGGGGAGGAGGGGAGGAGCTCCAGGCCTCTCCTGTGTTCTTGTTAGCCTGGTCTGTACCTTCATTCCCCAGGTCGCATCTCTGATCTAAGCAACTTCCAGAGCCCAAGTTTTCAGGTGAATTATGGTAGGAATAGTTTGTTCAAGTCAAAGACAAAAGCCCCGCCCTGCCTTCCTCACTGTGATGCTCAGCAGAGGAAACCCCAGGAAAGCGAAAGCAAATCTAAAACATCAAAGCTTGTTAGAGGCAGGTACTGTGGCTCAATCCTGAACCCTAGCACAGGGGTTCTGAGGCAGGGGGCTCTCAGGTTTGAAGGTAGCCTGGTTCATATAGTGAGTTCCAGGTCAGTCTGAACTACAGGACAAGACCCTGTTCCAAAACAAACAAATAAATAATTTGAATGAATAAATAAATTTGATTGAATAAATACATAAATTAATGCAAACCAGTCAGTTCTTTCTGCTCCCAACAAAGAAACATTTTGCCTCTCATGGCTCTGAGAGGTGGGCCTTGTTTCCCATTTTGCAGATGAGGAAACAGAGACAAACAGGAACACAACTGATTTCCATTGTCACGTGTTGATCTCTGAGGCTGAAGCAGCCCTATTACTCAAGCAATCCACTCACAGACTCCTACGGATCCCTCAGAACCCCATTGAGAATTCCCGTTTCTGGGAGGCCCTCTGAGCTCCCCCTCTTGAGTTGAGGCGATTCGTCTGGAGACTCTGCTCTGAGCATTGTGTTGTTGATATGCTCCAGCCTCACTTCTGTGCCCTGGGGTGCTGATGTTGTTGTTTTCATCCCTTTTTACAGATGAGGTCTGAACTCAGAGTGATCTGATGACTCCCTTCGGGTCACACAGCTAGAACACTGCAGAGAAAGGGTATGAACCGGGGTCATCTGTGACACTGCCACCGGCCCAGATTGTCAACGCTCTTTAAAGCAGGTACCAAAGGGTATCTCAGGACATCTGGCAAGAACCTGAGGCAAGAGTCACGGCGTCTGCGACCCAACGGGATGCTGCCACACGCCCTGCCACAGTGAGTTTAGTGAGACAGGAGGGTGTGGATGAAACGTAAGTTCACTAGAGGCTCTGAGCCTGACCCTATGTCAGCCCTGGGACAGCCCCTCTGCTGACATTTTCCGACCCCAAAGACGTGACACACCCACTGGGGACCTTGAGAAAGCAAAGCAGGAAGTGGGCCTGCATGAGACCCGGGGCGCAGGGTGCCAGGAGGCACCCTTGGTTCCAGGAAACCAGGGTGCTGAGGAGAGAGAGCAGCTGGTGGAGAGGCCAGCCTCTCCACCCCTCTGCGTACCTGGCCTCATGCAATATGTATGTAATAGGTGCTGGCCTCATGTGGGCATGCACATAGGCAAGCAGTTGTAGGTATACAATAAGTGCTGTGCCTGGGGCTGGAGCGTCTGCAGAGGCCTCAGCCTCGTAAGGAAGGAGTGACCATGGAGGGTGCAGACAAGTTGTCAACACTCACGAGACTGTTCCCACACCTGACTCAAGACCTCATCAAGGAAGCAGACTGCTCAAGCAGGAGGGAGGATGTTTGGGGGGGGTTGCCTTCGAGGACATTCAACTCAAGCTCCGTGAGACTTGGAAGCACCTGATGGACAGAAATAACAAAGCTGTCCATCTGTGCATTCAACACTCATGTTTGAAGGCTGGTGATGTGCAAGGCGGATGCAGGATGACAAAGGAAAGGAAGACCGCTGCCACCTACACTGCAGCCCTCGATGGCTGGAGAAAGAATGGTCCCAGCCTTCTGGAGCTGGGTAGCCTGTGCAATGTTCTGGCTCTGCCACCTGCCGGCTGTGACCTTGGATGGGTACCAAAGCCTCTCTGTGCTTCTGTTTCCTTATCCTGGCGACCCCAGGGCTGTCAGGAGTATAAAGCATGTGATGTACTTAGAAGATAGAACTGTGACGAGGTATTCTAGGGATGGTGAGTGTGGAAGCCCCCAACTCACTGCTTGCTACTGGGGCTCTTGTCTGCCTTGCAGCCCACAGGGGCTCTGGTGGCCCTTCCTAGGCTCTTACTCCTTTGTATGTCTGCCCCAAGTGTCCTGACCATGGAGTTATTCCTAGGAGGTATGACGAACACTGAAGCAGAGGCCATCTCTTCCTCCCCCAGGCCTGTCATCTTAGCTGCCACCAGCCTTACTCAGGGCCATTGTGTCCCTGTCAGGATTGTCCCACCAGGCCTCCTAGACTCTCAGTTTTCTTGTCTATGATGTGGAGTGAGGGAGGCAGAAAGGAGATTCTGTTTATCTTCTATATTTCTGGTGGCCCGGAAGGCTGGTCTACTGCCTGAGAAGGAGATGGAGGCCCCGCCTTCATCAGCCCCCTCACTATTTTCTAAAACAGTCCTCCCATATTGCTCCCTGCTCAACATTCCGTGTCCAGGGGAATTAGAGACAATGGCTGTGTTTGGGGGCCCACCTGAGGCCAACTTGCCACACAGTTATTTATCAGTGGGGTTACTGAGTTCCTGCCGTGAGAGTCTGACCTTTAAGTGGTGAGATTCAAAGGAGCTGGGCTGCCAGGAGACAACGTTGGTGGTGGTGGACTCCAGCGATTGGGTGAGCGTCCCTGCCTGATGGCTCCTGACATCTGCTCCGGCATGGGACAGAGCAAGTCTCCAGGAGCAGAGTCAGCTGACTGGAAAGAAAATTCCCTCACTGTGATAGTGATGCTTGCGCAGCTGGGACCTCACATGTGGATGCTGATGGAGACCGGAGAGAGGAGACAACCACACTAGGCCTCAGCATGATGACAGTGAGGTGTAACAGCCACTTAGAACGTGCTGGCACTGTTCCGAGGTCTTCCCATCACCAACCGACTTCGGGTTATTGTGCTGCTTCTATGGAAAAAACAATTGCGGGAACAGAAGAGAGCACGTGGCTAATAGAAGGCGGGGCCTCCTTGGAGATTATGAGTGTTGATGACCTTGACCAGACCACCACGAGGAAGGACCCAAGTCTGGGGCTGAATGGTCTTTAGCATGGCTCTGGCTGCAGATTTTATTATTTATTTATTGACATGGTTTCTCTGTGTAGTCCTGACCATCCGAGAACTCACTGTGTAGACCAGGCTGTGTAGATCCGCCTGCCTGGGCCTCCTGAGTGTTGAGATTAAAGGGGCATGTGCCACCACCGCCCGGGCCTTGGCTGCAGCTTTTAAAGATCAACAAAAAGAAATGTTGACTTTTGAACCCTGATCCCTTGGACATTCTGAACTCCCTGCCTGAGGTCTGTGTACCAAGTTCTGCAGCCGCCAGAATCAGGAAGAGACAGTAGGGATACGCCCCCACCCTGGGCCTGCAGTGGCCCTAGGGGAGACTTCTGGCCTTTAGAACGGAGACGGAACTTGTTACTGTTATTCTAAGCCATTCTTCACAGCCCTATGACTCAGCTCCATCTTCCCAGATAGTGACTGGCCAGGGCCCTGCATCCCTCTCCTATCTTCACCACAGAGGGTTCTAGAAAGGCTCAGCTCATTCGGGAGTCTTCTCCCTGCCCACTTCAGAGTATGGGGTGTCTAACAACCCAAAGTATGGATATGTCTGCTGACAGAGTGTACCTATGCATAAACTGTGAGTGAGATCCTACTAGGAAATGTAGGCACATGTAAGTGAAGATGTCACCTGTCATCTGGGTGTGCTCCCTTTGCTCTACCCAGAGAGGAATCATGGGTAGGTAAGACATTCATGGTACTGGCTGTTCTGCGCCCTGGAATGCTCAAGACTTACATACTAGACTGAGGAACCTAGAGACTTACAGTTGCGGGCCCTGAGTGTGAGGGACCTACGGCTCTAGGCTTTGGGAACTCGATACTCAGGTTTGAGGCTTATTACTCTGGGTTTTAACTGCCCTGGTACTTGGAAGCTATTGAACCCTTAGCTTTCAGCAACACTGAATGGCAACAGAAAGCAGCAGGTGGCACTGCTTTCTGTTACTGGTCTTTTACAGGCCTCGGGCACCGGGACCCTCCACCCTGTCGTAATGACATTATAGCCCAGAGTGCGAGGCTTCTCAGCCATGACAACTGGCCTGCAGTAAGATGTTTGTCCATATCCTGGGCAGCTCCCTTGACCTTGCTCAATGAACAGGACTTGCAGTTTCTCATCTTCAGTTCTTGACATTCCTCATGGACTCCGCCACCCTTGTTCCCTGTCATTCCTGCCCCAACCCTTCTCGAGAACGCCTCAGCTCTCCTCTGGCTGTTCTTGCCATGGCTGTTGTTTGCTCGGCTGTCCCTCAGCTACTGCCTTTGTGGCTGTTTTCCCGGTGTCCTCTTCATGTTCCCAGCTGATTCTATTAACTGATAAGGCTCAAAAATAGACTTCCAAAGAAGTTTCTTATTGAATTAACTGTTACAAAACCAGAGGCCACACAGAAGGAACAAAGGACTTTCTTGGTACTGAACACAGGCTCTCTGCTGCACCAAAATGTTAGCCCTCTGGCCTGGGTGAAATGGCTGCAGGGTCATCTGGAGTTCACCAAGTCCTGCACAAACTGTTCGGCCCAGCCATAGCTGAAACAGTGCCTTCTGGGGCTGGCGTTACCCTCCATTAGCACGCAGCTGTGACTGCCAGGTAGCTTCCTCAAGGTGTCCGGGAGTGTTTACCTTGCTGGCATGAGGCCAGCTCAGCTGGCTGCTTACCTGGTTAGTCCTTTGCTCAAGATGGCCAGGGCCTCAGAGAAGCAGCCAACATCTGTCAGTCTTGGAATTAAATGACCTTGTACCCCAAATCTTAGCTTACAGGAAACAAAGTCTTACAAAGGATGCTTACCATGGAATCTTATCAACAACGTCTTAACAGTAATTCAGTGTTCTCCCTCCTCCGCAGTACCCTAGGGAAATGGGGGCCCCAACGAGACCAACTCTCCCACTTCCTGCAATGTCCTTGAGGGACTGTCCCAGCTTACATCATCCCATTGCAGGAAGGCTCCTGATTGAAAAAAAAAAATAAAGCTTATCTCAGATCCTCATCCCCCTTTTTTTTTTTTTGGTTTTTTGGTTTTTTGAGACAGGGTTTCTCTGTAGCTTTGGAGCCTGTCCTGAAACTAGCTCTTGTAGACTAGGCTGGCCTCAAACTCACAGAGATCCACCTGCCTCTGCCTCCAGGGTGCTGGGATTAAAAGTATGTGTCACCACCGCCCGGCTCATCATCCCTTTTATGGACAGTAATTACAACCTGCTACATATGTGCTCTGCCATGTGTGGCCCCCGGGAAGGGTGCATCCCCTGACACATTCAGACCTGGGAGAGGAGCCTCTATTATATGTGGAGGGGGAACCCAACTGCATATGGACCCTTGGAGGAGACATCCTACTTCACATTGGCCATAGGATGGGGCACCCTGCTGCATGTGTGCCCTGGGGAGGGGCACCCTGCTGCATGCGTGCCCTGGGGAGGGGCACCCTGCTGCATGTATGTACTTGAAAGAGGATGGAAACCCATTTAGCCAATTGCACAGCATATGCCCAATCCTGGTTTGTTGAGTCTGCTGAGGTGTTGAGACAGCACAGGCTCTTGACATTGGGAAAGCGTGCCTTGCAATTGATTCAGGCTGCAAGCCAATGGGCTGCTGCCTCCTGGAGCTGGAGGAGAATCTACTTTAGGCCTTTCCCCAAAATCCAATAGTTGTCGACTTGTGGTGTCCTTGATGTAGAGACAACATCTGACCTTGTCTCTGCCTTTACTTGCTACACACACACACACACACACACACACACACACACACACACACACCACATGCATATCTGTCTCCAAGCCCCCTTTTTATACGGACATCAGTCATATTGCACTAGGGTCCAGCTCACATCTTTCTACCCTCAACAACTCAGCTTTGTCAAGCCTGAGATGGCCACCTGGAGAGGTGACACACCTTGATAACAGCAGAGGGGGAGACTTGGATTTTAACCAGCCTGACTTCCCAACCTCTGGATTGACATTTGTCACCCGAATAAGCTGGGAATTTCATGCCTACATCTGCCCTCAGGTGCACCCCTAGCTTTCAAGCCATAGCAGCCAGGCCTCTCTGACTCTAGGACCCAGGAGTCTGAGGGCCAGAAGTGCCGTGGCATACAGATTTCCATAAGCAGTAAGCCTTCATGGCATGTATGTAGAAGTATATAAAAGTATGTCCCTATTTATGTAGAATTATATAAAAGTATGTCCCTATTTTCTCTGCTGTGGGCACGAGCAGAGAGAGCACAGGACAAGGGCCAGACACCTCAGTCATAGATCCAGGCTCTGAGATTTTGGGGATCCGAGGCCCTTGCTTGCTTGGGCCAGCCCCTCCCCTTGACTGAGCGGATCAATAGCTGTGGTCACCAGGTGCCGAGGCCACCAATTGTGTAAGATCTTTCTTAGATCTCCCAGCTGCCATCCTGCCTGGACCAGGGCCCGGGCCACTTGGCATTCGAGAAAACAGGATATGGCATAGGAGAGGGGCCCAGGGTGACTGTGTCCTATTGGTATGTGGATACTGTTCCCATCCTAAGTTCTTGCCCCTTGGAAGGTTTGCAAGATGGAATCTGGAGACTGGGGTGAGAGGAGGGAGAATGAACTGGGTTGGGAATGAGTGGCTCATAGGTAGGGTCAAGGGTCAGACCCATAAGTGGGGGCAAGGACCCAGATAGAGCCGAGGATCAGGGGACAGTCAGGAGAGCTACTGTCCTTTTGAACAATAACCAGTCATGCCTCTCCACCCCCACAAGGCCAGGCTTTCAGATGCCAGCCATTTTCCTGTTGGCCCAGGAAGGGCTAATGGCTGCAATTATCATTAACTCAGACCCAGGGACCTTCCTTGGTTCCTCTATCACAAAAGGGACCATGTCTACTGAGCATGCAGCTGACCTCACAGAGTAGGTGTGTGTTCACACTCTCCACACCCCACAGCTTCACACGTCACGCCCTCCCATGCCACAGCCTTGCACACCATAAACTTCACATACATGTGCATCTCTCCTGCCACAGGTGCCTCACAGCCCCCCCCACACCTTATGCCTCACAAACTGTGGCCATCACACTGTGAACATGCCCACACCCATGTACACACAGATCTCCCGTGCTTTACAAAGACTCACTCCACACTACAGACACATCCTTCATGCAGATATTTTTCCACGCCCCCAAACATGCAACATCTACCCACACATCCATTCCACACTGCACATATATTTTCTATATGCCTGGTGTGCACCTGTGCATGTGCACACACACACACACATACACACACACACACACACACACACACACACACACACACACGCCCTGGGAACCCCTTGTCCACAGCACACTGAATCTCAGATACACATAGACCTCTCTGCAGGAAACCCTGGCTTGTATCATGTGATTTGAGGAAATGTTTGGGTGAGACCCGCCCGCTCTGCGGCAGCACGGTTCTGCAGAATTCTTCCATGAGTCTCACATGCAGCTTCCGTTTCCTAGATGTGCACCAAAATGCGAAGAAGAAGCAGCAGGATTCATTGTTGCGCATTTCATCTAACCCAAGAGAGCAGCCAAGCCAACATTTCAGTCTACAACCGTTATCCAAATGATCAATGAGATAACTGACATTTTTTCCTCACTTGGGATCTGGGAAATCTGGGTTGTATATTACTTATGAGCCCATCTCAGCTCATACTGACTCTAGCCATGTCCAAGGACCACAGTGGACACTGCTTTCAGCAACAGGGCTTCGTAGAATAGATAGTTCCTAGGTCAATGGAAGAGAGTGTCAACCTCTCCCCCCACCCCCACTCCCACCCCGCTACGCACACCACTTCTCTTCTCTGTCTCCATAACGTATGAACCCAGGCCTTTCAGGCTAGTGTAGGATGTGTGAGCCCCTGTTCTCACCTGACCAGGCCTCTGTAATCCCCCAGCAGAATCTGTTCCCACTCATGCTCTTGGGGGACCAGGGGCTGTAACAAGGCAAGAATGTCACCAAGCAACAGGCCCCGGGGGAGAGCTCAGGTCTCCTGCTTCTGCCTGCCTGCTCCCTGGGTACCCATGGGGCAGGGCGGGGCTGGGTAGGCGGGCACTGCTTACCTCCTCCCTCCTGCCTGTTTACCTGTGTTCAGTTACATTGTTGCCCTGGACCTGACTGGAGGCCCATGGAGCTTGGGGCCACAGGCCACAGGGGACAAGGGCCAGGCACTCAAGCCATGGCTCCAGGCCATTGATCCAGCCTAGGCTGGTCAGTTGGGGGTGGAAAGACCTTGGCCTGGATAAACAGAGGCTTCCAGGCCTGTTTGCAGGCCTTGCATCTGCCTTCCGCTCTTGAAGGTAAGCAGGGGCCTCTGAACAGGGGACCAGGATCTATGAACAGCCTGGTGAAACATCTCCTCTCAGAGTCAGGCCTGGCTTCCTGGAGCTCTGAGGGGCCTGAGTTGCTCTGAGCTGGACTTGCAGGGCCCCAATGGTCACAGTGAACTGGAGCAGAGACCACAGGGTGCACCAAGCTGCAACTGGGGGATTGTAGGTGGAGTGAACCTACCTGGGTGTAAGGTGTAGGATGCCAGAGGGCTTCCAGGGACTGGGTGGCCTGACATCCAGGTGCCCCGAGACAAGAGAGGCCTAGTTTATGGGACTAGTTGCTTTATTTCTCATTCCACTTATGGCTTCATACCCTGGGCTTTCCAGAGAGCAAGGCAGACACGGAGCTGTGTGATCTACACACAGGACCCTTGACTCAGGCTGGAATGTGCGTGTGTGTGTGTGTGTGTGTGTGTGTGTGTGTGTGTGTGTGTGTATGGGAGGCCAGGGTGTACACCTCGGGGCCTGTATAATGAACAGGTAGATGTGCGTTCCTCAGGGTATCTCAGTCTCTGTGTATCGGTGGGGTGGGTGTGTGTGGACTTAAGTGTCTGTCAGGAGTTCCCAACAGACCCCTCCCGTGGCCCACACTCAGGTCCCTAGCTTCAGCCGTTCAAAGCAGGGTTTCCTCTAGGTGCCAACATGTATGTCCCATGTTCTTGGGTCAGAGTCCCAGCTGGGCCCTTCTGCTCAGTCCTAGGGAGTTCATCTGCCGGTACTTCTGATTCCACTAAACAGACCATATAGCAAGCAGCCGAGGCTGTGAGAGGTGGAATGGGGCCTGTGTGCCACCATCCAGCCTATGGCTGGGGCAGATCTCTCATACTGCACTTGAATCCAGGTCTGCCCTGTGCTACCTAGCGGCCCTGCCCCAGTGAACCCAGCCTGCAGAAGGCAGACAAGGATGCTCCACTGTCAGGAGGGTGGGAGCGGGTACAGAGCAGGGGCTGGGTCTTGCAGATGCTCTACCAGGGGAGAAGATTTCCCCCTTTCCAGGGGCTGCATGTCATGGATCAGACAGAGAGCACACCCACTTGGTCCATTGCAGTGATGGGGTCTCCACCCCTCCACGGACACTCTGTGAAAGCTTCTAGCAGGAAGTTGCTGTCTCCACTGAGTGTAGAGAGGTTGCTTCAGAGTTTGTGGGTCAGGAGGGAGCTCAGAGAAGAGGAACACTGGGAAAGGGGACACTTGATTATCAGTAATAAGAATTCACAGGGCTTACAATTCAACTAATGGCATGCCCCAGGCTGGTGACTGGCACTCGGTCCAAAAAGTTTACTATTGTCCTCGTTATTCAAGTTTATAATCAAGAGAAGACCCATGCCAAGAAGGAAGAGGGAAAGTAGTGACGAGGTAGGAGATGGGTCAGCCACTGGGGAGTGTGGTGCCTTTAGGGTAAGTGGGAAGGATCTGGGGTCTTACATTCATTCACTGGACAGCAAGTGAAGGCCCACTCCATACCAGGCTCTGCAAGATGGAGAAAGCCTTGTGTTTGTGTCGGGCAGAGAGAAGACTCATAGGCATATCATGGGAGTAGGACTCCAGAAATGCCATGAAGAAAATGTCCGCGGGGAAAGGGGCAGGAGAGGCTCAGAGGAGATGTATGGGCCATGAGGCAAACTGAAGGAAAACAGGGGAGGCAGCAAACAGAAAGGCCCTGGGGTGGGAGTCAGCAGGCTGTTTGACTTCAGTCAAAGGAGGAGAAGCAGAGGAAGACATGTGGGGTCCTTTTGGACTGCGCTCTAGGTAGCTGGAGCTACGTGTGGCTTGCAAGCTGGGCGCATGGTGATGGTGTCATCTTGGCAGTTGTGTGGGAATTCACCGATGGAAGTGGTCGTGACTGGCCATTGTAGTGACAGTGGGTCTGGAAGAAACAGATGAAATGGCCTAGATGTGGTAGAGAGGAGAGAGGAGCTAGGATGAGCCAAGGGAATGTCAGAAAAGGATGGGGAGAACTGGATAGAGGCCACACTCCTACACCCCAGCACTTGGGTGAATGAGGTGAAGGCTAGCTTGGGCTACACAGCAAGGCTGTGGGTTCTTAGTATAGTGGGAAGGTAGAGTCATATATTTTTATGATAGGCTGGACCTCAGAACAATGAAAGCCGTTGTTTAATAGTAAAAGCAGTGGTGTGGCTCTCCTCATAGTGGGTATAGAAGATGGAGCCAGGGGCTCTGTAGTCACTGTAAACCCCAATGCCATGCCCAGCAGAGATTTTGGTTCTCTGGGAGCTCTAACAAAATGGGGTGACTCAACCTGTCACCCAATTGAGGGGGTTGAGGCGACTCGGCATCCTTTTTGGATCTAACCCCCCAGGCCCTGCTTCCCATAAGCTGCTCCACTGACACCCCAGCACCCATTGTTCATTTGAAGGAAACACCCTGAGCTGGGCTCCAGAGGTGAACAAGGGCAAAGGCTGCCTGTTTGTTTGTTTGCTGGTTGTTGGCTGGCTTGTTTAGAACAAGCAAGCCCAGAGTCTGGAACAGAGGATCCTCCTGCCTCAGACTCAGATTCCTGAGGCCTAGGATTGTGGATGCACCCTATCGAGCACACCTCAAGGCTCTGCTTTCTGTTTGGTTTGCTTTTGTGTGTATGAATGTGTGTGTTTTTTGGGGTATGGACACAGTGCATGCATGCTGCAACATACGTGTGCTAGTTAAAGAAAAAGTCCTCACCTCCTACCGTGTTTGGGATAGAATCTTGTTTGTGTTACCCGGCTCACAAGCTTCTGAGGATTCACCTATCCTACGTCCCATCTTGCTATAGCAGCTCTGTGACTACCGATGTCCACTATCGCATCCAGTTTTTAGCAGGGTTCACCTGCCCCCATGCTGCATCTTGCTGTAGGAGCGCTGCAATTACAGATGCCTGCTATTGCATCCAGTTTTTATGTGGGTTCTGGAGATCCGAACTTGGGTCTCCACACTCGCCCAGTAAGCATTCTATTCAGTGAGCCATCTCCCCGGCCCCAGTTCTTATTTTAAAAGGGGAGATGGAGAGAAACAAGGCCCAAAGCCAGGTATGTTGGTTTTAACCAAGGTGGCCCAAGGTGCAAGGAGGTGAGTGACTTAACTCACCAAGGATTCTGAACCCTTGAACCCATTGCAAGACAGTACATAAGAAGGGTTCCCACTCCTAGTGGCTTCACTAGGATAAGGTCTCATGGCGAGGTCTTGAATGAAGGGTGATGCCTATGACAAGAGAGAATGAGCACGTCGGGCAGTGGTGTCGCACATCTGTAATCCCAGCGCTCGGAAGCAGAGGCACGTGGATCTCTGTGAGCTCGAGGCCAGCCTAGTCTACAGAGCAAGGTCTAGGAAAAACTCCAAAATTATACAGAGAAACCCTGTCTCAAAAAACCAAAAAGAAACAAAGAAAAGGAGAGAGAGGGGGGAGGAGGGAGGGAGGGAGGAAGGGAGGGAGGAAGGGAGGGAAAGCAGGCTTGGATGCCCTGGCACTAGGAGACATGGGGGGATTTACAGCAGGTGGATGAGGGCAGAGGGCAGGAGACTTTCTGGTGACAATGTGGAGGATGTGACAGCGAAGGGGACTGGAAGCAGGCAGCCTAGCTAGGAGACTGTTCCAAGAGTCCAGGTGACTCCTCCTACCAACACATGTTCTGGGGGTGCACTTTGGGGTCACAGTGACATCTATAGGTGTTACAAGGAGAGAAAGCAACAACTCAGTGAACTAGAATCCTTGCTGTGGTGTGTGTGTGTGTGTGTGTGTGTGGAGCCCTGGGTGCGTACTGTCCTTCTATGTCCAAAGTTTGCTTTGGAGTATCTAAGATAGAGCAACAGAAGGAACTAGGAAGGGTGACCTTCCATTGTCATTTGACTATGACTTGATAATTAGAGGAGATAGCCAGACTGGGGGGCGGGGGGGGGGCAACACTCAGCTACTGCTGTGTGATCTTAGCCAGGGGCTTAGCCTCCCTGAGCTTCAATTTGTTTTCATTTGTGTTAGTCCCAGTCATTCAAACACACCAGGAAAATGAGGCTAGGCTAATCCTGGCCTGATTTATTTCCAAAACACTTGGGGTCTCTCTTTCTTCATCTGTCCAATGGGTTCAAAGTCCCAAGAAGCTTACATGGGGAGGGCTGGCTGGAGAAGAACACATGGGGACAGTTGTCCATATCCTGGGCAATCTGTGGATTAAATAAAGTGATATGTAAAATGTCTCCCGAAGGAATGAGATGATCATGAACTTCTGCGGTCTTCCTCAGTCCCAGGAGATTTTTGAGATGAGGAGAGCAAAGGTCACCGAACCTTGCAGGGCAACAGGTCTGGGTGGAGGACAGGGATGGTTCACAGTGTCTGGGGACTGGGGTGCATACATAGATTGGGGTGTTAAATACCCCAAGGAAGGAAAAACATGCCCCCGAATGGAAGGGAAGCCACTGGGAAAGTGGCAGAAGTCTGTATTCATGGCTCCCATCTGTTTGTGAGCCCTTCCTTAGGACCCACAGGGTTTCAAACCATCTAGCCCTGTCGCCTCCCTTCTGGCATGTACCCCCGAGGCCACTTCTGCTCCCTGTAAGCTGCTCAGCAGTCACCCTCAGTCCCCACTTGCAAAGTCCCTGCCCTTCCGTCCAAAGGGCAGGGGTGCTTCTGGGCACCACTGGGTCTCAGCAAAGGCTCCCTTGCAGATGCCAAGATGTTTCCAGCTTCCTTGTTCTACCAGGATGCCCACCGCTGAGATCCCCCAAGCAGCTGGTGGGCAGGGCGATGGAGGTGATGGCGAGGGAGCTGCTGATCCAGAGGAGATGTTCAAGACCCCCAAAAACACCAAGAGAAAAGCCCGAGACTACGCCCGCTTCACGCCACTACTGCTGATCTTGGCTGCTTTGGCCTCAGCAGGAGTCATGCTTTGGTATTTCCTAGGTAATGGAAAGTGAGGGCCCAGTTGGAGTGGTACCCTGGGAGGGTTCAGGGTGGATGTAGGGAAGACTGTCAGGGCTGTGTGTGTATACAGTAGGATGGGCCAGGATTCCAGGTTCTGTGGTGCTGTTCTCCTTGAGTTCCTCAAGGTGGGCATTCTGCTGGACCTTTGTAAGTCCCATGCCTTAGTCTGCTCCCTGATTCCTTCAGCTGGGGAGGATGGACTCTTTAGCATCCAGTTCTTGAGTCGGGACAAGCCAGGGTATGTGCACACCCCATTCTTTGCCTACAGCACTCCAGGATTATCCCTTGGGCTCAAAGCCACGTGCTCTGCTGCAGGAGGCCCAGAGGTACCCACGGGACCTGGTACCAATTAATGCCTCTGCTCATTTGAGCCCAAGGTGCTCCTCTGGGGAGAGGACTACAGCTTCGTCACCTCTGCGTCTCCAGGGCTAAAGCATGGAGAACCAAGGGGACCACTAGACAGCATCCAGGCTTGGGAACCTCTTCCTCGTATCTGACTTTGCCTCTTTGGACCTGATATCATAGCCCTCAAGCAGTCCATGGAGCCACAGGAGCATCCGGCCATGCTCTGGGTCCAGAGAATGCCTTCTTTCCATGCATTCATGGCTTGATGTTCCTGAGTGTTGGATGTGGGTGGGAGATAGCTCATCTCCAGCTCTTGGTCATGGAAGGAAGTAGAATGATAAGATTAGTCTGCGTCTGTGAAAATGTTCCCCATATGATGTAGAAGATTTATCTGTCCAAGCATCATGCACCCATTCATTCACCTATCCATCCATCCAACATCTACCATCCACCCACCCATCCAACCAACATCCATTCATTAATTTATCCATCCATCAATCTCTCCCTCTGCCATCCATTTCATCCAACAATCCATCATCCTCCATCAATCCATTGACCATCCACTTATCCATTTATCCTTTCAATCATCCATCTATCTACTTCTCCATTGTCCATCTAACCATCCAACCATCTATTACCCATTCATCAACCATCCGTCTACCCACCATCCACTCATTCACTTATCCCTAAATCCAGCATCTATCCATCAGCAACTCAACCATCTAACCATTCAACCATTCATCTGCCACCTGTCAAGCATTCATCCATAAATCCATTCATCCATCCATAATCCAAACATCCATCCATCTGTCCATCTGTCATCCACCCATCAATCCATCTATCTGTTATCCATCCATCCATCCATCCATCCATCCATCCATCCATCCAGTGCCAGGCACAGGACTTTGTGCTAGGCTCTGGTGATGGCTTCTGTTCTCATGATTCCACTATGGTGTCAAATACAATTATAACATACCTGTTATGGCCTAGGGTGCTAAGGGAGTTCAGAAACTCCAAAAAGGACAGTTCAGCTTATTTACATGATTAGAGGCTTTCCATTAAACATTAGATGGAATTCTTTTGCACATATCTACCAGTAAAATTTCAGATCCATGGACAGGACCTGGGAGGCTAGACTCACTTGGAACAGCTCTAGGGAGACAGATCCACTGTCTAGAGTCCAGCTCAGCTGAGAGAAAGATGTCATGTTGAAGATCCCTACCTTAGGGTTTCTATTGCTGTGACAAAACACTATGGCCAAAAGCAACTTGGGGAGGAGAGGGTTAATTTCACCTAACGTTTCCACGTAGCTCTCCATCACGGGGAATGTAAGGGTAGGAACCTGGAAGCCAGAACTGAAACAGAGGCTATGGAGGAACATTGCTTACTGGCTTGCTTCTCATGACTTAATTAGCCCACTTTCTTACAGCACCCAGGGCCTCTGGTGCAGGGTGTTGCCTTCCATAGTAAGCTGGGTCCTCCCACATCAATCACTAATCAAGAAAATGTCCCACAGGCTTGCCCAAGAGGTTTTTTTTCGAGACAGGGTTTCTCTGTAGGTTTTTTTTTTTGTGCCTGTCCTGGAACTAGCTCTTGTAGACCAGGCTGGCCTCGAACTCACAGAGATCTGCCTGCCTCTGCCTCCCGAGTGCTGGGATTAAAGGCGTGCGCCACCACCGCCCGGCTAAAAGTTAGTTATTTTTGAACATCCTTCCTTCCTTCCTTCCTTCCTTCCTTCCTTCCTTCCTTCCTTCCTCCCTCCCTCCCTCCCTCCCTCCCTCCCTCCCTTCCTTCTTACATTTCTTTCTTCTCTCTCTGTCTCTCTATCTCTTTTCCTGAGACAGAGTTCCACTGTGTAGCCCTGGCTGTCCTGGAACTCTCTTTGTAAACTGGACTGGCTTCAAACTCACAGACATCCGCCTGCCTCTGCCTCCCAAGTGCTGGGATTAAAGATGTGCGCCACCACCACCAGGTCAAGAACATTTTCTCAATTGATGTTCTCTCTTTCCAAATGACCCTAGCTTGTGTCAAGTTGTCATAAAACTATCATCACAGTCCCCATGTCAAACAGGGACTGTCTTACGATGACTCATTGGTTCTTTTCAGAGCTGAGTAATACAGGCAAAGGGCCCTTCACCACCAGCAGGAAGCCAGCACCCCAAATACTGAGGCCAGAGGGTGGTCTCATTAAGTTACTGGGTATCTTGTTTTCAGGGATGAAAAGAGCTAGATACTCACCTGGCAGTCATCTTTCTAACCCTTCCTCCTGTGCCCCAATGGGGTTCTACCTGGGGCTGAAGACCCAGGGTGCCAGGCAAGAGCTCTAGAACCTACTAGAAAATGCCACCCCCTTAAAACGTTCAAAGTAGAGGAAACCCCTGAGGGAGCTGTTAGGATAACTCCTCCTACCCAGGCCAGCACTGAGTGAGGAGGTGAGTGGAAGGCATGCCGCACCCATCTTGGAGGGATGATGGGCCAGCGCGAAGTGGGGCAGATGACTGGACAAAGAGCAGTATGACTGTGTCTGAGAGGAGTGCTCAGCTTCCTGAGGCTCTGTGGGGTCTACTAGCGGAAGCCCTTCCTCTCTCAGTCATCCTACAGCTCCAGATTGACCTCATTCTCTCTTGCTCCCCGAGGAAAAAACTCTCAGAAAAGAGGTCTCAAGACACCAGACACCAGCCCTCCTATGACGCGGGCTCTGCCTCCCACCCTCCCCATCTAAAACCGGATTCCAATCCCGTCCGTCTTACTCACTCACTGGGACCCTTTCATCCTCCACATCTCCTTTGAGCTTTGTCTCTCACTGCAGCATTCCGAGAAGGCACTAAGTAGTGTGGAGACCTCCAGTGAATGTCTGCTCTCATAGACCCGGCAGAGCCAGGTTCTCCTCCACCCCCAGCCCCAGCTCGTTTAGCCTCTATCACGGGCATCCTTGAATCTTGGGTCCAGGCGGTCTTCGTTGTATTGGGCCAGGAGCATGCAGTCTTCCTTGCCATGCCCATGCCTTTGCCTTCAACCTCAGCTCTCACTTGTCCAGCATCCTCTCCCCAGGAAGGTTCTCCTTTTGGTCTCCACCTAGTTTTCTTCAGCATCCTTAGTGGTCAAATATCCTTTATCCCTGGCGACTTCCACGTCTGCTTGTCCCGGCTCAGGTCTATCCTCACGGTGCCTGCTATCACTGTTGCTGTCTCCCCACCTGGATGTTCAAGGATCCCCTCAGACCCCAACTGTGCAGAACACAGCTCTTCCCAGTGCCTACAATTCCCACTTCCCTGTGTCCATATGCTTGCAGGCATCCCTTTTGTCCATGCAGCCGCTCCCTTTACTTATCCCTCTTCCCGTTTCCAGACTGCCCAACACAGCGGATGCTTAGATGCACTTTGGGGATCCCTGGATAACTTGGTGGATGGGGGTACAGAGCAGAGTGCTAACAGTGCTGCCTTGGAGGCACAAGACTCCAGGGACATGCTGAGGGTTGGAGTGACAGGTGAGAGAGGCAAGGGACTTTTGGACATGCTTCCTTGGTAACCCCTTTCTTTCTGCCCAGGGTACAAGACAGAAGTGACCATTAGCCAGGTGTACTCCGGCAGCCTCCGGGTGCTCAACCGCCATTTCTCCCAGGACCTGGCCCGACGAGAGTCCGGTGCTTTCCGCAGTGAAACTGCCAAAGCCCAGAAAATGGTAAGGAGGGGCGGGAAGGCAGGATGGCGAGGGGGGTGGAATGTGGGAGGGTGAGTCTGGTGAGTTTGTCCATCATTTTGCAGAGAGTGCTTACTGGGGTAGACCCTGTCCTGGGTACCATGGGAAGGGACTGTCCTGGAGGTGGCATGGTCATGCCCAGAATTCAACTGTCTAGAAAGAAATCTTGATTTTGCCTCTTGCCAGGAGTACAGCAGGGACGTTGAGATTGTGCAGCTCATATTGCCAGGGCTCTGCCCCTTTCATACAGTGCAATGGCCATCAGACACTGGACAGTGGGCTACTAGCCCCTTTCCCTCTCAGCCGGGCACAGGACTGTATTTCAGGGGGGCAGGTAGAAATGCTGGATGCACCCCTCAGCCGTGAAAGAGAGGGGACGGCTGCAGGGCTCTTCATACTGGGTCCCAGGTGTACAGGGCTGTTGGTAGCGCTTCCATTGCCCTCGGCTCTACCTCGCTCATTAACAGCAGGCTAGCGGAACTTCCAGAGTGGGTTGGCTATACCACAGGTCACTGGGAGAAGGAGAGAGGACCCAAAGGTGGGCTGGGGCTTTGCAGGGCTTGGATGAGACTGTAGCAAGGGGAGGTTGCAGGGTAGGGTGAGGTGTGGTGGGGGACAAGATGAGAGGGCTGTGCCTGGCTTAACCTTGTGCTTGTGTTGGTGGCAAGCCCTCAGCCAAGGCTTCCGTGTCAGGCTGGAAAGGGCACGTGACGAGGAAGGGGCTTAGGAAGCCAGCATCCATGCCACCACAGAGGGTAACCGGGGCCTGTCTCCCTCCTCACAGCTCAAAGAGCTGATTGCCAGCACCCGTCTGGATGCTTATTACAACTCCAGTTCCATCTACTCCTTTGGGTGAGTCGTCCCAGCCTAAATGTCCCCCGCCCCCGTGAGAGGCTCAGCTCTAAGGGCAGGGAGGGCTGGATCCTATAGGCTTCTGACACAATGCCCTAATCATACTTTTCTTCAAAACTCCAAAATAAAGGAAACAAGAAAATGGGGAAACCGAGGCACAGAGCGAGACCTTAGCCTCCTGCATGTGGTTCCCCTTTATTGAACTTGGTCTTATCTACAGAGGGTGGTGTGTTGTGACGTGGTTCACACCATACCAGGACTAGGGATGTCTCATGTAGGTGGGCCCAGGTTGGAAGTATGCTTGGGAACACAAGGACAGGAACCCAGTTTAGGACTTGGCTTGCCTGGTCATATCTGGTTCTACCACTTACCAAATGGTCTATGACCCTCCTGAGACTCGATCTCTCCTCCTATGGGAGAGAATGAGAAGAAAACCTAGCAGGTGCCCATTGGTTTGAGTCTCAGTTGTTCCCTTGAGTGGAGAGCTGTGCAGGAACGAGGCTGCAGGTCCCTTTCACCTGTCTGCATAGGGAGGGATCCCTCACCTGCTTCTTCTGGTTTATCCTTGACATCCCCGAGTACCAGCGACTGACACTGAGCCCTGAGGTGGTGCGTGAGCTCCTGGTGGGGGAGCTGCTGTCCAACAGCTCGGCCCTGGCTTCCTATAGGACCGAATATGAGGTGGACCCCGAAAGCCTGGTGATTCTGGGTCAGTACTGGGAGGGGAATCCTGGTGTGATTAGACCAGCAGGGCTGGGGGAGGCTATCCCCTCCTGGGGGGGAGATACTTAGGTGACCCCCTGTGACCCTGGAGCCAGGACAGAGGGCGGGGGCAGGTGGCCTGGGGGGCTGGCCTTGGACGAGCCCGGCTTGGCTCCTTTTCCCTGTTTTTATTTTCAGCGTTCTGTTTATTTGGCTTTGCCCTTGTTTATTTGTGTGTTCGTTTCCTTTTGACAGAAGCCAGTGTGAACGACATAGCCGTACTGAATTCCATGCTGGGTACGCTGCTGTGTCCTTGCTTTGGCCTCTTTCCTTTTGAATCTGAGGGTTTCTTGTCTGGTCAATTGTTGGGGGTCCCGAGGCTTCCACTGTGGGGGCAGGGAGCCCTGACCTAGGAACACTGGGGGAGGTCACGGGGGGGGGGGCTGGGCAAGGGCTCTGAGCAAGGCTGAGGGGTGGAGGTCCATGTAGAAGTGTGCTTGTGTGCCTGTGTCTTGGATGTGAGAGTGAAGGAAGCTGTAGATCAGTCATGGGGAAACCTATGCCCGCTGCCTGTCAATCAACTCGGCCTGCCCGCCCACCCTTTTTCCTACTGAAGATACAGTCTTGCCAATCCATGCTCCGTCTCCCAGTCACTCAGCATTTAAACTGATCTATCAGAGAGGATAGTTCTGGCTTATTCAAGAACTCTATCTTTATCCTTCTCTCCTCAGTGGAGCTAACCTGCGTTCCTCTCTCTGCACAATATTACTTTGCTTTTCTCCCAGAGGCCCCACTGGCTTCTTGCTGAGCCCTGAGAATCCAGGTGCCAGCCGGAGCACCCTGTTGTGCAATGCTGGGGGTAGTGTGCACACTGTAGTCTATAGACTGAGTTAGGCTAGTGTACCCTGTGACTCTGAACACAAGCCTGCAGTGGTTCTCAACCTGTGGGTCACGACCCCTCTGGGTTACATGGGATTGCATATCAGATGTTTATATTACGATTCATAACAGTAGCAAAAATTATAACTAGGAAGTAGAAGCAAAGATAATGTCATGGTTGGGAGTCACCACAACATGAGGAGCCTGTATTAGAAAGTCGCAGCATTACAAAGGTTGAGAACCCATTTCCACCCAGAGCTGAAGTAGGAGTGAGCGCCCCAACCCCTCTCAGTGAGGAAGACAGCTTAAAATCCCAGTTACTCCTATTCTGATTCCTTTCCTCCTGCCCTGCTGGCCAGACACTATCTAGCTAATCTATCTATCATCTGTCTATCTATCTATCTATCTATCTATCTATCTATCTATCTATCCGTCCATCCATCCATCCATCTACCATCTGTCTATCTATCCACCTATCTATCATCTGTCTATCTATCTATCTACCTATCTATTATCTATGTATCTATCTATCATCTGTCTATCTATCTATTATCTATCTATCTATCCATCTATCATCTATCTGTCTACCTATCTATCATCTGTCTATCTATCTATCTATCTATCTATCTATCTATCTATCTATCATCTATCTACCTATCTATCATCTGTCTATCTATCTGTCTGTCTACCCATCTATCTATCCATCTATCTATCTATCTATCTATCTATCTATCTATCTATCTATCTATCATCGTTCTATGTGCCTATCATATCTCTCATCCCCCTATTTGTCACCTACCTTTATCTGTGTATTTATCTCTTTCTGTGTATCTATCATCTATGTGTATATCCATCTTCTGTCTACGCACACTACTCATCCATCCGTCATCTGTGACACTGCACAGTTAGATACAAACTGGCTGCTGTCTCACCAGCAGTGATGCTCTGACCTTGGACTGACTTTTCCAGCGAGCCAAGATCACTTGTGGCTTAGCAGCTTCTTCCTTAGCACACAGCCCTCAAGTGCCTGTCCCCAGAAGTCACAATGAATCTGGGCCAACCCTCACTCCTGCTTGCTAGAGGGGGCTTGGGGACAGGTGAGCCAGCTGCAGTTGCAGTCCGCTCTGCTATGTGCCGGGGGGCGGGGGGTGTCTATGAGCTAAGAGTGATTTCACACTTGTAAATGATGGGAAAAGGTCTTGTGGAAACATGTGTTCTTTCTTGTTCTAGAAGCTCCCCCATAGCAGCCCCAGTTTTGCCTCTTAACTTGCAAAGCCTTTGACATTTCCATCATCTTTTTCCTGTCTGACCTAGCGCAATGCCCCTCAGGACTCCTTGGTCCCCTGGGAGTGGCTGAGGACTTTGAGGTGCTCATTCCCACAAGTTGTAGGCATATTTACCAATTGAAACTGAATGACTGAGAAGTCATCTGTTGATCCACTGAACATTAAAACTTAATTTTTTTATTGATTTATTGTACATTTATTTTAAACAGGATCTCTCTGTAGAGTTCTGGATGTCCTGAAACTTGCTCTGTAGACCAGGCTGCCCTTGAACTTACAGAGCTACTCCTGCTTTTGCCTTCTGAGTACAAGGGTTAAAGGTGTTTGCCATTGCCCAGGCTTACATTTTATTTTTAAGAAAAGGATTCCCTATGTAGCACAGACAGACCCCAAACTCTCAATCCTCCTGCCCTAGTCTTCTGGGTGCTGGGATTTCAGGTGTGGGACACCACACTGGACTTTATTTTTAAAATAACAACGAGCCCGTTCATATCAACAAAATACTTTTATAAGAAGTGGAAGTTTTCCCTAAAACCAGTTTGCTTTGAAGAATGGTCTTGTGACATCTGTCCATTGGTGTCAGTAATGGCTGCTCTGTGGGTGTTTGTATTTGGTCTGCTATGACATCACAGGTCACAGGGCTAAGGTCCTCTCCTGCTATGTCCAGTAGACAGAAGAAACAGGGGTCTTAGTGTTAATATGAAAAAAGTCTGACCTTGGTCCCTCAGGACCCAGGGGTGCCACATTGAGAGCTCTGTGTGTGGTTGGGAAAGCTCTTGGCACAACCCTCTTTCTGCTTAATTTCCCCTGTGTGGCTTTATCTCTCACCCCAGGAGACGGCTTTTGTAGCATCACACAGCTGAGTGGGGTGGCACATGTGTTGATCACAGAACTCAGGAGAATGAGGTGGGGTCATGGGACTTTGAGGTTAGCCTGAGCTACAATAGTGAGACCCTGTCAAAATGAAAATAACACCTCAAATACGCCACTACCCTCTTCTTATCTGCTTTATGGGGCTCCTTTGAAAGGTCATGGTCAGCAAGGTGTCAATGTCAGCTTGATCACCCTGGATGGCCCAGGATAGACAGTTCTGGGTCTCGGCAGCAACTGCTAACCATAGCCAGCATCCGGAGCCAGTCCTGTGGCATCCTCCATGTCAGCATGCAGGCCATGGTCTATGCCCTGTCTGTTCTGATGCATTTCTGGTGGTGGAGCTGTGCTTGTTGCTTATGTGGGTACCCAGCAGACCCCCTGCCCTCCAGGGCACAGAGGGAAAAAGGTGGATGAGAACTCAAACCCTCTCTTTTTTCAGTGCTGGGGTTGAACCCAGCAACCATGCATGCCAGTCACGTGGTCAGAAACCACACGCAACCTGCTGGAACCTTTCTAGTAGACTGAATCCTCCATGCCAGGCCCCTGTTTGCATTGTGGCTACCTGGGTGACTGATCCCCTCCAACACACACCCTTGGGGAGGAGCTCTCATCCCCACAGGGAGACACACACACACACACACACAGTATCACAAGCTAGGCGCCAGCTCCAGACCGGACATGCTATGAGGGAAAGAACTGTTCTGTGCAGGGGATGGAGGTGGACTGAGCAGCAAGGCAGAGGATGGAGCCAGATAACAGAATCCAGGGAAGGAGGGAGCAGCTCTTGACCCAGCATCCAAAGTCTTCCTAGAGGCCCGGTGTCAGGTGTGAGCCCTGGGGAGCTGGGAGTTGGGTCTAAAGGGGAAGAACACTTTGGCTAGAGAAGACATGGCCTCTTAGGCCATAAGAAAATACCTACGAGAAGCCAGATAGTGGAGAAGTCTCTCCCTACTCCAAGCAAATGCCTGGGCAGCCCCTGTGCCTAGGAGATCTGTGCCCCACTGGTGTCTGGGTGGCCAGGGCAGGAGAGGGGGGCTGAATGAAGGTTGTAGCCTCAGACTCTTCCTGGCCTTTGATAGGCCATGGATTATGACTGTTTCTGTATGCCAGAACTCAAGAGTCACACAGGTGAGGCATGTCAATGCCAGGGTGATTTTTAGGGACACCTGACTGCTTCCCGCCACCTCAGGTTCAGTTCCAGATGCCCCAGACCTGTTGCTGGCAGAGTGCCTGGCCTCCTTGCCTCATGAAGCTTAGGGCCAGACTTCCTGGGTGCTCCAGAGACACAGCTTTGCTGGCTCTGGCATGGCGTCCAAGCTCATGGATGAAATGAGATTTAAGTAAATTACATTTTCTAAGCGCATTTAATTCATTATACTTAATAAGGAAACGGAACATATTAAATTAGGTTGAATTTAACGGGGGAGGACATCCTGGGGTGTGGGGTCTGTGGGTTGAGATGCAAGGGGAGGTGCGAAGTGACGGTGGCTGTGAGGTTGGCTGGGGCTGAGCCTCCAGTGGGGACAGCTGCGGGGCGACAAGCCACAGAGCTTTCTCCTCTCCCTTTCTCTCCTCATGGCCACAAGATCAGTCACTGTTTTTAGTCACCACTTAAGGCACTTCTGGCTCCGTGCGGAGTACCCCAATATGTGCTGTCCTCAGCCTGTGGCAGCCCTGTGAGTGTGGACCACCGTCCTCAGCGTCACTCCAGGGGGAATCCATGCCAGACTGTAGAGCCTTAACCCTGCTTAGCTTTCTATGGCTCCCTAAGGCCACAGGACAGAGTAGTGCCAGTCCTGATGTGATCCAGGCTGGCCTCTATGTCTACCTTGCTCTCTTGCAACACCTGCTCCGTGATAAGATTCTGCAAAGTTCACTTCAGGCCTCTCTGCTTGTGTTATAACCTCCTTGCCATACCTGCACCACCTGGGTCCAAGGCCTGCATCTTCTGTGCTTTTTGTATCTAGCATTCATTCCACCACACAGGGCTCAGGGAGTTCGTTGAATAAATGAGTGAATGTATGAGTCAGGGGCTGGACAGGGAAGCTACAGGGGAAAGGAAGATGGAGCGCCCAAGCCTGACCCAGCCCCTCCCCTCCCTGCCCTCTTACCATGGCTGGGGAAGTCTCCGGGGCCATTCCCAGTCTCTCTTCCTGGCTAAGGGCTCTAACCCTCTCCACCTCAGGCTGTTACCGCTACAGCTACGTGAAGCCAGGCCAGGTCCTCCCGTTGAGGGGGCCTGACCAGCAGGCCTCTAGCTGCCTGTGGCACCTGCAGGGGCCTGAGGACCTCATGCTCAAAGTGCGGCTCGAGTGGACGCAGGTGGATTGCAGAGACCGGGTGGCCATGTATGATGCAGCCGGGCCCCTGGAGAAGAGACTCATCACTTCGTGAGTCCATGACCCGTCGTGAGGGAGACCCGGGGCCAAAGGTCACACTCTGTATGCAGCCTCACGCCCATACGGCTGCTGTGGGGGGCAGTGGAAGAGGAGGCCAGAAGGGCCTGCGCCAAGCAGTGGTCCCTTCTCAGAGTTTGTTTCCCTATCCAGATGTAACTAAGCAGTTGTAGGTGATCCAGAAAGTCCACTTTGGGAAGACACGTGGCTTATTAGCCCGTTCTAGAATCTGGCAGCAGCCTGGTATTTCAACCACCGCTCTGCTGCACCCTAGCTGTGTGCCCCAAGACAGGGATTTTGCCCTTTTGAACTTCAGTTTTTCCAATCTGTAAAGTGGGTGTATACCATTGCTCACCATTTGGCGAGATTGTGAGACCCCACATCTCACCATCTGTGCCAGGTAGAGAATATCCAAGAAATGTGAGCATTGCGACCCTCTCCTCCAGGGTGCACAGAAGGCTCTTCAGGAAGTGGGCAGGCAGTGCTGAGTCGTGCTGTTGTTAGCTGAGGCCTTACTTTGTGCCGGGGGGGGGGGGAGGTGGTGTCATTCCCGTGTCTCTTGGTCACGCTGTCTTGCACTCTTCTCTGTCCTATCAGGGTCTATGGGTGCAGCCGCCAGGAACCGGTGATGGAGGTGCTGGCGTCAGGCTCCATCATGGCAGTGGTGTGGAAGAAAGGCCTGCACAGCTACTATGACCCCTTCATGCTCTCGGTGAAGTCTGTGGCCTTCCAGGGTGAGGGTTCCCAGGGACGGAGCGGGGCATGGACACGGGCCCTAGTCTCCGGTGCCATGCCTTATACCTTTCCTGTTGGCAATGGAATGAGTGCGGAAGTCTTCACTCTCCTCTCCTCTCCTCTCCTACCTTGTTCCCCCTCCCCCTTTCTCCCTTACACTCCTCCCAAGGCCAACTTCATTTTTAGCAAGTTGGAGACTGAGCCCTGGCAGCCTCCAGCAAAGGTGTCCTGGCAGTGCACCCCCAGGAGTGCATCCCCAGGGCCCCTTGCTATTTATAGCTGTGTTTATTTTCCTGCCGTGTCTGTCTGTTTCTTATCACACTCCTGGACCCTGCAGGGTCTAACAACTGGTATTCTCTTTGGGTTTCCAGACACTACAGCCTATATTCCAGGGAGAAGTGACCAGAGAACCCGAGGTTCCACCCCCTGAGTCCTGAGCTTCTATCTATTTGACTCAACCAGCCCTTCCTCCTCTTGTCTAAATTTCATCTCTGTGTGTGTGTATGTATGTGTATGTGTGTGGTCTGTGTCGTGTGTGTGTGTCTGTGTGATATGAGTGTGTGGTCTGTGTGTATATATGTGTGGTGTGTGTGTGTCTGTGTGTGTGGTCTGTGTGGATATATATGTGTGGTGTGTGTGTGTCTGTGTGATATGTGTGTGTGGTCTGTATGTATATATGCGTGGTGTGTGTGATATATGTATGTGGTCTGTGTGTATATATGTGTGGTGTGTGTGATATGTGTGTGTGGTCTGTGTGTGTATATATATGTGTGTGGTGTGTGTGTCTGTGTGATATGTGTGTGTGGTCTGTGTGTATATATGTGTGGTGTGTGTGTGTCTGTGTGATACGTGTGTGTGGTCTGTGTGTGTGGTGCTGGGATGGACCCTAGAGCCTTGACACATTTTAAGCAAATGCTCTAGCATGGAGTTATGCCCTCAGCCCCTCCAAACCTCTTTGCAGAGGAGCAACCTTCCTTCCACAGCTGCACCGTGAGGCCTGCTGTGAGCATATTTTGCATGCTGTGAAGCTGCTAAGTGCAGTGCCCGCCACAGCTGCACCGTGAGGCCTGCTGTGAGCATATTTTGCATGCTGTTAAGCTGTTAAGTGCAGTGCCCTCCACAGCTGCACCGTGAGGCCGGCTGTGAGCATATTTCCCATGCTGTGAAGCTATTAAGTGCATTACTCAGGTCACTGGCAAGATCAACCCGGTCAGCAGATAGAATGCACTATGCCCCTTGCACCTGCTCACTACTGCGTGAACACTCTTCTCCCCATTTTGTAGATGAGGAAACTGAGGCACACATACACAGTCATGCTTGGCTCCAGGCTTTTCTGTTAGAGGCAGTGGGGTGCAGTGAGGTCCCTGGAGGGCCACGGGACACAGCCTAATACTTGTTCTTGGACCCAGACTGCAACGTGAACCTGACACTGGAGGGCCGGCTGGATCTACAGGGCTTTCTCCACACACCCTATTACCCCAGCTACTACTCACCCAGAACCCACTGCTCTTGGCATCTCACGGTGAGTTCCACCCCACCTGGAGCCTGCCCTCTGCTCAGAGTAATCCACTGGGCTTCAGCACCTGGGATGGGAGGTGGTGACATTCTGTCCTGCCCAAGGGCTCACAGGCTAAGTACAAAGCCTGCTGCGATGGTGGTGGTTGTAGCTTATCTGAGGGGATTGGTGCCCCAACTTGGCCATACCCTATGATACACATGATGACCTGCCCTTCTTTCCCAGGTACCCTCTCTGGACTATGGCTTGGCGCTCTGGTTTGATGCCTATGCACTGAGGAGGCAGAAGTACAATCTGTTGTGTACCCAAGGCCAGTGGGTGATTCAGAACAGGAGGTAATCTTCTCCCCTCCCCCTTCCTCACAGGGACCTCAAGCCCCCTTACCCCTGCCTGGCCTGGGAGATAGGAGAGTGAGTGGAGGCTGAGGCTGGGCGAGCCTACCATTCTGACTGTCCCCACCGTTCTGACCACCCCCAACTCCAGCCCAGCTTCTCTAGATGCCCTGCAGGCCTCGGTCAGATGTCTTATACAGCGATCCCAGTTAGAGTCAGTAGAGATCTGCCAAGTGTGGGGAAGGGGTGCAGGGCGCCTGAGAGCACACAGAGGCACCGCTAGCCTTTTCCCCACCCCCCTACATCCAGAGGACCCCATTGTCTTTGGTGCTCTTGGCTTCCACAGGGACTTGTGTTCCCTGCAGTGTTCGCCCTGTTCCCTGCTTCCCTTGTTCCCTTGGCTTCCTTGCAAGGAAATCTCAAGCTGAGAACATCCTCTTGGGAGCTTGCAGGGGACAGAGGGAGCTGAGGTGTGAGGTGTGTGGGGGGAGGGTTGGAGTTGGCCAGGAAGGTGAGGATGGACAGTCCCCCAGGGCCAGCAACCGAGGATACTACTAGGTCCTGTTTGCCTAGTGGTTGCTCTTATTCTAGATAGAGTGGCAATGCTTGCTTTTTCCAGTTCCTCAGGACGGTGACAGAAGGGAGGTTAAGATGCCCAGGCTTGATGTGGGCCCATGCTGTTGGAGTGACAGGCTCACTGTGACATAAGCCTGTGACATCTAGGGAACAGAGGTGTCTCCCACCATCTGGAGGAGGGTGCTGCCATGGCTTCCCTTCCCTTTCACAGAGCTCCCTCAGCCACCAGCCCACACTGAGAGTAGCTGGGCTCTTGCTTGCTTGTCAGAGCCTAGGTAACCCTGGCATTAGAGTTCCGTGATGGAAGGCTCTGTGTTTTCAGTCATGACCCCTCCCTGAGTCATGTCCAGAAGGAGAGGGGACAGCCTTGGGCTTGGCACCCTCTTCCACCCTGTGCCCCTGACTATCCTATTAGTCGAGGCTGGTCCTGTGCCAAGTGCTGTGAACCCTGGAGCTCAGTGCTCAACATAAGCACCAGTTTCTCTGGAGTCACCCAGATGGGTCACAGTAAGGCCACTCCTAGTGGTCACCAGCTCCAGGTAGGAAGACTGGTCCTCCAAGCCTGGCTCCCCTGCTTCCTTCTTGGGCACTTTCCTCTCCCTGCCTCAGGATCTCGTCTCAGTATGCTGAGGCTTGGATGGGCTGTGAGGATGGAGTGCTCACCTAGCATGTAGCAATCCCTGGGCTCCACCCCAGTAATCTCCAATAACAATCATAAAAAACAAAGGGCCTGCAAGTAGGCTCGGTGGGTAAGGTGCTAGCTGCCCTGCCCCCTGGGTTCAATCCCCAGAACCAACCAACGTGGTAGAAGAAAAGACCCACCCGACTCCCAAAAGTTGTTCTTTGGCCTCCACAGACCTGCTGTGGCAAATGGGAGGACCTTTCCACAAAAGAGAGGGCGTGGGACGTAGACCCCTTCTGCTGAAGACTAAAGACCATGGTAGATGAAGAACATACCAACCGTGATTGTTAACTGGCCCTTACTCTGTTCCAGGCAGGCCTGAAAAGGGGTTATGCACACCCCACAATCTAGCAAGGATGTCATGCTGAGATCAGGTCTCTACCTGTTTTCTGTGACTATAACCAAATCCCCAAGGCAGGGTGGTTTATAAAGAATAGAGGTTTGCTCGGCTCATGGCTATGAAGGTTGAAGTCTAAGAACATGGCATCAGAATCAGTTTGGCTTTCTGCTGAGTCATGCCATGGCAGATGGGGTTACGTGAGGAGGCAGGGCCAAACTGCCTTGCATGACAGCGTCCTTCATCTGTTAATTCATGAGTAGATGAATGCATTCATCAAGTACAGCCCCTGACCCCGTCACTTTACAAAATGTCCTTCCTCCAAACAGGGTTTCCAGCTGTAAACTTCAGGACTGTTGCCTGGAGCCCGGAGGCTGAGTCATTTGCCAAAAGCCCCTGTGGCTTGTGACATCATTATTGAGCTCAGGCAGCTGGGGCCCCTTGGGCATGACTGCCAGCGGTTTCTGTCCATATGTGCGTGCACACCTGCGAGAGTGCTCACTCTTGTGTGATGTGTCCCTACAAAGGCTCCCAGCAGCCTATGGCATGCTATCTCTCAGGAGAGCCATTCCTAGCCAGGGCACCTGCCTGTTGGTGGGACAGGAGGCCGTCTCTGTTGCTCTCGCCAGTTCCTCTGAGAATGGCTGGAAAAGTCCCACCTCATCTCAGCCCCTCACTTGGGATGAAGGATCCCCCCCAGTGGAGACCCGTCTCCTGGTCCTAGGTCATGCCTGGCAGAAGACAAGGCATGATGGGAGCAACACAATGGAGGCCTAGGGCCCTGGTCTCTGGTTACTGTGGGCTGATAATGATATGTCATTGCTGGGAAATTCTCTGAAGAGTGTGTCTTGGAAAATCTGCTGTGTGGGTAGCTGGGGCCTGAGACGTAGAGGAGGGGAGAGGGAGACCAGGTCCTTTGGCCCAGTCATTGAGGGGTACAGTTGAAAGGCGACTCAGCCCCTGCCCCCAGGTGCCAAGGGGGCCCTTCACTGGCTGGTCACTCTTGGTCCCCACCCCATCCACCGTTTTTTTCTCAGCTCTTCCTTATGCCCTGGCAGGATCCTCTGGTGGCCTGTAGGTGGTGCAGAATTTTGTCCTTGTAAGATCCGGCTGCTGGCTGCTGGGTTTCGCAGAACCTCCTCCTTGGGTGCTACCGCAGTGACGGCTTCCCCCATTCCAGGAACCTGCCCTTACTTCCTCTCCTGTGACGTCACTCTCCTGTGACCTGCCTGACCCTTTCTGCTAGCTTCCAGCTATGAGATAAGACCCATGGTAGCCCCCCTGTGGTTTGGCCTGGCTCTAGGTAGCACGTCTGCATCCCTAAGGCCCTGTGGCCAGTGCCATGTGCTGTCACCTTGTGTCAGGTGTCACTTTTCCCGAAAACCATTTTTCCAGATCTTCTTGGAAATACCTGCAAGGAGGTGGGGGCAGGGGATGGCTGTCACCTGATTACAGTGCCGCCACCATACACACGGGGGCCTGGAGTTTGCTGCTCCCAAAGTCACACAGCTCGTCGGGTGACAAAGTTACATCAAACTGAGCTCTGCAGTGCTAGTCAAATGCCCTGGCCACCACAGAGCCAGCCACTGTCCCTCCCTCAGTGCTGTCTCTCTGCCTTTCTTCCTTCAGCTTGGCCCTTGTTCTTAGAAGAAGGCATGTGCCATGTGAGGCCCGGCCCCTCCTCCCTCCTTTCCTCTTCCCCATGTTTCTGCCTATTCACCCAGCATCTCTCCAACCCCTCTGTGGGGAGCTGCTGATACGCCAGATTGACAGGATACTCGCTGAGCATCTGGCTAAGTAAGCCCCAAGGGAAAGACTCTCCCCAAACTCAGAGGGGTGAAACAGCAAGGCAAGAACAGCAAGGCAGGCCACACAGGGCCCCAGCACCTTTTGACTCTAGCACTTGGCTGCCCAGGTGAGAGGGCCTGGTGGGCAGGAGGAATGGAGGGCGGGAATCTCAGAGGGCCATGCATGGGAACAGTGCCTCATGCCTGAATCTTACATTTGTTCAGGGGTGCTCCAATTCGCCCCGTCAACTTCCTGGGGCCCTTTCTAAGTATAGCAGTCTGTAATAACTATGTTATCATAACTAAAGCACAAGTTTATATAAATAACCCCCTCAAGACACAGTGGGGATTTCCCTTAGCCTGGGTCTGGGTTTGCTCCAGGACGCCCCCTGGTGGTACTCATCTTGTTTAGAGCGCCTGGGCTTTGGCTGTCTGGCCAGCAACCTTGCTGATGCAGGTTAAATGCCTGAGTCAGGAGTTAAACCTGAGAAGTTCAGAAATGTGTGCTTCATCGGTTCCCTCTTTGTTACTCATAGTAATCTGTGATCGGAAATACTTAAGCGGAAAATTCAGAAGCAAACGTGTTTCATTAGTTACCACTCTCTTTCAGAGTGTAATTTACAAAGAGAGACTTAACTTTGACGTGAGTACAGGGAGAGCACAGTACAGGTAGTTGGCACTGCCTGGAATTTCTGGTGTTCATGGGGGTCTGAATGTCTCCCCATACGTGAGGGGATACTACTGCGATTCCTTTAAAATGTGTGCTTTAATGTAAATAACGTTTTTGAAAAATCACGTTTCCCAAATGCACAGCCCACTTCCCAGGGTCGTCCTCTGAGAATAACAATGTAGGATTCTATCTTTTCGTCCACAAGAACGGATGTTTCCTTAGCTTGAAAAGAAAAGGGGAGGGGGGCAGTGGCACAAAAGGCCAGGCTTGCTCTCAGCGCCCCCTGGTGGTGATCCTTTCTGTGACGAAACAGCTGTGTTCTGAGATTCTCAAAATGCTCCTTCTCAGGACTCCTTAATTTGCCTTGAAATGATGGGGCACCCCAACATTTAGTGGCACAAATATAGAACCTCCAAATCTTTTGAAGATTTAATGACCGGTTTAATAGTTTAGAACTGGCACCCTCACACCCCTGTCTGACATCAGTTATGGGGTACGAATCACCTGTCTGGAGAATTCTGCTGGGTAAGGTGAGAGATTGGGGGAAGAAGGGCTAAGCAGCCTTAGAGCCATGCCGTTTAGAATGCCTTCTAGGCCCCCTGAGGTCGGCAGGAATGATGATTTTCCTTATGGAACAAGGGAAGAAAGTGAGACTCGGAGGCCACCGGCTTGTTAGATTCTCAGAGCTTCTGGGTGACTGGGGCTAGAATCTGGACTGAATTTTATCCCACAGGCAATGGGGAAGAGCCATTGCAGGTCTTTGAGCAGGGATGTGACATGAACAAGCTCCTTTCGAGAAGATGACTCTGGGACCAAGCAGGCAGTCAGCAGAGGAAAATCAAGACAGAGGGGGTGTGGGTGAGGCCGCTTCTGGCTGCCTGGTCCTCATCCTATCTGTGTATAGGGACCCCAGCTGTTCCTTCTCTTGGCTGGGAAACCAGTCCATGTGTCTGAGCCATCCCTGGTCACTCCTAGGCTGTGTGGCTTCCGCACCCTTCAGCCATATGCAGAGAGGATCCCCATGGTGGCCTCGGCTGGTGTCACCATCAACTTCACCTCCCAGATCTCCCTTACTGGCCCTGGTGTGCAAGTGTACTACAGTTTGTACAATCAGTCAGACCGTGAGTACGGCGGGGGAGGGGGAGGGGGCTACCCTGCCCCTTTGCTGTCCCCAGATGTGCACAAACATTTATGAGGCTAGACTACAGTGAGGGTTCTGTGTGTGTGTGTGTGTGTGTGTGTGTGTGTGTGTTCGCACACCGCATGTAAGGGCGCGTGCGCACTGGGCACAGTTCCATGTATTTCTTTGTGTGTGTCATATGGATGTGGTTTTGCATGGGCCATGGACATAGGTACTGGAGCAGGTATATGGGTACCTGATCATGTGTGAGGATATAGATTCATATACTTCATGCCATGTGTCCTGATGATACCCTTCTGCTTCCATGGCTTCCCGTGGTTCTCCAGCCTGCCCTGGAGAGTTCCTCTGCTCTGTGAATGGATTGTGTGTCCCTGCCTGTGATGGGATCAAGGACTGCCCCAATGGCCTGGATGAGAGAAACTGCGGTGAGCAGTCTGCCACTGTCCCTCTCCCCCTCCCCCTCGCACTGATTTAACTCTACCTCATGAGTCCCCTTATGAGTACCCAAGAACCCAGGGCTCTTTTACTATCAGGATGGCAAGGAGGCAGCGTGGGAAAGTAGCCTCCTCGGAGCCACCCCTGAGGCAGTGTCTGGGACAAGCTGTGACCCTCAGCTCAGATTTCTGTCCTAGCTAGTCTTCTAAAAAATAACCAAGAGGGGGAAGGCAGGACCAGGCAGGGATGGTTTGGGGGCTGGGACTGACAGGAAATGGGATCCAGGGTAGGAATCCTGTATATTTCTCCTTGAATGGGGCCCTCATCCCTCTGGCCAGAGGCAGGAATTGGTGGTCTCCAGACTAGGGCTTTCGGGAATAGTTGTGAGAAATGCCAGTCTCTGCCCCTAGACCCAGGCATCAGAGCGCTCTGGCATCTGGGCTGTCATGCTCCGCACTTGCCTTGTGTTCTCAGTCTGGGAGGAGAGAACCAGAGGAAGACATTTCATATTTGACCCTGAATGTCTGGGGTCCTCAGACACATCATTCATGTCTGTCCCCACCAATGAAATGGGGCTTGCCAGGATTGCTATCAGAAGGATTTGTGATGGCGGACACGTGATACAGGGAGCATCTGCTGCCACTGTAAAGCCCCGGTCTGGTCTTCTTTGCCCACAGTCTGCAGAGCCATGTTCCAGTGCCGAGAGGACAGCACGTGCATCTCACTGCCTAGAGTGTGTGACCGGCAGCCTGACTGTCTCAACGGCAGTGATGAAGAGCAGTGCCAAGAAGGTAGGGGGACCCTGCCCAGGGTCTTCAAAGAGATCAGAGGGAGGTCACAGCAACACCTTCTGCTACAGAGGTCTCTGTCTTCTTGTTCAAATACCATCAACCCCCTGTACCTATGACAGCATGATCAGCTGTCTGCTCAGAGGTCTGTGTATCCATCCATCCATCCATCCATCCATTCACCCAACTATCCAACATCCATTCAGTCATCCACTCACCTGTTACCCAACTGTAATATCCATCCATCCATCCATCCATCCATCCATCCACCCAACTATCCAACATCCATTCAGTCATCCACTCACCTGTTACCCAACTGTAATATCCATCCATCCATCCATCCATCCATCCACCCAACTATCCAACATCCATTCAGTCATCCACTCACCTGTTACCCAACTGTAATATCCATCCATCCATCCATTCACCCAACTATCCAACATCCAGTCATCCACTCACCTGTTACCCAACTGTAATATCCATCCATCCATCCATCCATCCATCCACCCAACTATCCAACATCCATTCAGTCATCCACTCACCTGTTACCCAACTGTAATATCCATCCATCCATCCATCCATCCATCCTCCCACCCATCCATCCACCATCCATCCATCCACCCACCCATCCATCCACCATCCATCCATCCACCCATCCATCCATCCATCCTCCCATCCATCCATCCATCCATCCATCCTCCCTTCCATCTTGACTTCTGAACCACCCTTTCCATCCACTATTTCACATAACTGCATGCTCATCCATCCATCCACTGACCTGGCAACCATCTCTCTGTATACACAGCTATCTCCCTAGGAGACCACTGTTTCTTCCACTAGTCAGCCAGTCTGCTAGCCACCTGGTCATCCATCCACTCACCCATCCAACTGACAAACCAACCAGCATTAGCAGGCTACCAAGTAATGGGCCAGGTGCAGTGAGGGGGCAGAAATAAGACAACAGTGATGTGGTACCTGCCCTCCAATGGGTTCCCTTTTAGTAAGAGGACGTGACAGGTGTCTTTGGGACACCCCGTGTGGTAGTGTGGGAAGGATGGGGGCATGGGGAGCATCTTAGATGTAAGCTTTTAGCTGAGCCCTGCAGAGAGATGGAATTTAAACAGGCTGGAGGGAAGGAAGCGAGGACAGGCACAGAGAAGGCGGGGTTGGGGTGTCCATGACAACAAAGAGGGGAAGGGAGTCTTTGACTGCGGGGAAACGTAGCCCTGCTCTTGGGTCTCTAGTGGATAGGGAAAGCATGGTTTTGCTTTCAGGGCCATCAAGGGAGTGTGAGGTCAAGCAGCTCTAGTCTGAGAGGGAACATAGCCTCACTATCAATGGGACCAGGCTGCATAGGGGTGGGAGGAGACCCTAGAGAAGACCTGGGGAACCCTTTGGTGTGACTGAGGCCCCTCCCTAGTCTCCTGGCCTCTCCTGGTGCCATTTTTTTTCCGGGTCTCACTTTGGAAGGCTCCCTCAGGGCTCAGAGACCCACCTTCGGTGGCCTGCCTGGTCCCCTCCATCCCAGGAGTGCCCTGTGGGACATTCACCTTCCAGTGTGAGGACCGGAGCTGTGTGAAGAAGCCCAACCCAGAGTGTGACGGACAGCTGGACTGCAGTGACGGCTCAGACGAGCGACATTGCGGTGAGCCTGCCCGCTGCAGCTGTGCATGAAGACCAGGCCTTGGGAGGGGGCAGGGATCCTCGGGGGGGGGCACGGGAGGGGAGTGGCACCATGTGCCTGTTCTGTGCACTATCTGTCTCTATCTCCTCTTCCTGGGCACATCTCTCCTTTCCCCCACATCTCTCCATTGCTTTCCTTTGTTTTCTGTCTCCATTCTTACTAGCCTTCCCCCCCCCCCTTCTCTGTCCACCCCTGGCCCTCTCCCACCCCTAGACTGTGGCCTCCAGGGCCCCTCCAGCCGCATTGTGGGCGGGTCCGTGTCCTCTGAGGGTGAGTGGCCATGGCAGGCCAGCCTCCAGATTCGGGGTCGACACATCTGTGGGGGTGCTCTCATCGCTGACCGCTGGGTCTTAACGGCAGCCCACTGTTTCCAGGAGGACAGGTGAAGGGCCAACACAGGGCCTGGAGGTGGGTGGAGGGAAGGTCACGGGAGGTACAGTGTGTGCAAACTGTATGCAGACAGAGGAAAGGGTAGAGAAGACCCCCTGACTGGCTGCCATGACAGGTGGGATCTGGTTCGGCACTGCCCCTAACATGCTGTGTGTTGCTAGGCTCGTTCAAGCTTCCTGTGTTCTCCGCTGGCTTTAAGTCGATGCCACAATTATCTACTCATTCTAGTGACCCAACAACTGTGCTCCTCCTCGCACCAGGGGCTGCGCTGGACATTAGGGAGGTCGTAAAGCAGACAACTGCCCAAGCTGGTCACAAGCCATAGCCCCTACCATAATTTAAACTGTGACGGGGGTGCTGGGTGGGATCAGGGAAGGTTCTTGGGGACATCTCACTGGCCCCCAAACCTTTTTCCCTGGTAAGCTGAACCCCTTCCAGTACTAACCAGATTTGAGCCCCAAACTCCTCAGGTCCCTAGAACAGAAGCCAACTCTCTTGTGTCCTCCATTGGATTCTGGGGGCCTTTTTGTCTTCCTCAGGCACACTCTGCCCCGTCCACCTGCTCTTCTTACCTCTCTGCTAATTTCTTCACAAGTCATGCCCCTGACCTCCCTCACCCGCTTCCAGTCTGCAAAGTGGGCTACAAACAGGGAAACACTAGCCCAGGCTGGCACTGGGCTCTTCTTATGTGTCTCATTAGAGTCTCCCAAGAATATGGAATTAGAGAATTGTCCCATTTTGCAGATGGTAGGGCTGAGGCCTAGAGAAGGTCAGGCTTCGCTAGGGAGAGATGAGGCTGGGGGTGAAGCCCTTGGGAGAACCCAGGCCTGTATTCAGTCAGCACTGTACACCAGCCAGGGGTTTGAGAGGAGGAAGACAGGGAGACAGGATCCCCGACTCCAGGGGGAAAGCTGGGTCTCTGGACAGGAGACAAAGCAGCTGGGCTATGATGCCTTCCCCTGCCTCCCACCCAGCATGGCCTCCCCGAGGCTATGGACAGTGTTCCTGGGTAAGATGCGGCAGAACTCACGCTGGCCAGGCGAGGTGTCCTTCAAGGTGAGCCGCCTGTTCCTGCACCCGTATCATGAGGAGGACAGCCATGACTACGATGTGGCTCTGCTGCAGCTGGACCACCCTGTGGTGTACTCAGCCACCGTGCGCCCCGTCTGCCTGCCTGCACGCTCTCACTTCTTCGAGCCAGGCCAGCACTGCTGGATCACGGGCTGGGGAGCCCTGCGAGAGGGCGGTGAGCAGGGGCAGGCGGCGGGATCTGGGATGTCAGGTGCAGGCTTGGGGGAGGGCTGTCAGGGTCCCATCTCCAGGCCCTCCAACGTTGGGATCAATGGAACTGGATTTTATAAGATAGAATCTGTAATATGGTCCATGGGCCTCTCCTTTGCCTTGGAAGGTACTGAAGAACTTAAGTAGGAGGCATAGGGGATAGGCAGGGATGCCCCAACTTGGCTGTATGAACCTTGGGGTGGAGGGTAGGGGTCTTAATTACTACAGACTGGATTGAAGGGAAAATGTCATATAGGCCACTCAGTCTTGGGAGGTGGGTGGGCATTATGGCCCCATTTTCTTGATAAGAAAACCGAGGCTGGGTTCTTAGTTACTGAAAGCCACCCAGTCAAGGGATCTGAAACAGGGACTCGAACCTAGGACTGTCCTCTCTCTAGGGCCCAGAGTTTTCTGCTTCTGCTGCTAGAAAGGGTCTTCTCCCCTCCTGGCCTTAATGGGCAGGAGTTGCCATCTTTAGAGGCTCCCCCTGCGCCATTCTGCAAATACAGGCTTGGCAGGCTAACTGCAGAGTCGACTGCAACCTTGGCTGCTGGTGATTTACCACCCGGAAGGAGGGGCTGGTGTGGCGTGGTGCTGGGGATTGAACAAGGGCCTCCCGTGTGCCAAGACAGCTGCTCCACCACTCAGCTGCACCCCGATCTCTGCAGAGATAGCTTAAAGAGGGGGACGCTGAGGCTCAGAGAGGGGACTTGGCTAAGATGACAGAGACAAAGCAAGGGGTCCTTGCTTGGCTGCTCACACATGAGCACCTACTATGTGTCAAGTGTTGAGGCAGACACGGAGCATGAAGACGAGAACACTCTTATGGTGTGAGCTACCAAAGACAGGAACAGGAAATAGCCTGGAGGAGGCACCTGCCCGGCATGGCCGGGAAGACATTAGGAAGAGGGGTCTACACTGAGCCTGGACCGACCGAGCAACCAGGTGTTGGTGGTGTCAGTGAGAAAGGCCTGAGGATGTTAGCAGTTCCCAGCTGGAGGGGAGGCAGGTGTGGCTACCGGAGGGCCTTGGAGCAGATGTGCCTTGAAGGCCACCACAGGATTCAGGAGGAGCCCCCCGCCTACCTACATCTTAGAACCAAAGGGGCTTCAAAACCCCAGTGTCTGGCCCAGCCGTGGACTGGTGGACAAGATCTCCCATAGTTCTCCGGGACAAGATCTGGGCTGGACAGCAAGGGCCACTAAGGAGTTGAGTCCAATGAGAGGCTCGTACATATATTTGATAGCATCCCCCTGGGGCTACAATAGAACAGAGGGAGTCTGCCCGAGCCTGGATGCCCTTGTGAGGAAGGAAGAAGGGGACATGTTCTAACAGGCTTTTTAGGGGGCAGAGGTGAGGGCTCAGTCATCACAAGCCATGCAGAGGAGCCAGCAGTGACAGGGCAGAGCGGGGAGGGCTCCTGCAAGGTCAGGACGGCTGCAGAGGGAGCAGATTCCTAGCCCCTTTCGGTTGCTGCCACCCTCCCTGCAGGTCCCAGTAGCAGCACCCTGCAGAAGGTGGACGTGCAGCTGGTCCCTCAAGACTTGTGCAGTGAAGCCTATCGCTACCAGGTGACCCCGCGCATGCTCTGTGCTGGCTACCGCAAGGGCAAGAAGGATGCCTGCCAGGTAACAACCTACAGGTTCTGGGCCATGGGCAAGATGACTGTACCCACTTTACAGACGAGGAGCCTGAGGCAGACCCTTGGGGTGGAAGGTCTTTGGCTCTGCTCCTTGATGTCCTGAGACCTTGGACCTGGGTCATACAGGGAAGGACTAAAGGGGGGGGTTCCCCTGAGGCAGTCATGTCTCTCCACTCCTCTTTCAGGGTGACTCTGGGGGCCCGCTGGTGTGCAGGGAGCCCAGTGGCCGCTGGTTCCTGGCAGGGCTGGTGAGCTGGGGCCTGGGCTGTGGCCGACCCAACTTCTTCGGCGTCTACACCCGTGTCACACGTGTCATAAACTGGATTCAGCAGGTGCTGACCTGAGGAGCTGGTCTACAGCGCTGGACCTGCCTCCAGCCCAAGTTCAGGGCACCCACCCAGCCAGGGCACAAGTATTCTGGGGCGAGTGGCCTGGCTGAGGCCTGTCCCCTCAGGCCTACCCCAGTGACAGCACAGAGAAGGCATGCCAGCTGGGGGTCAGGATACCGCCTGAGGTCCAGGGGCTAGCCTCCGGTGGCTTCACCTCTAGCCCTTTCTCCTTCTAGCTGTTCCCCCTCTTTCCTCCTTCTACCATTGTTATGGGGTGGGGTCTGGTGTCAGTGATGCTGGCTCCCAGTCTGTAGGAAAGGAAGATTCCTTCCCCACTTGGAGGGAACTGACTCAGAGAGCAGATTCCAGCCTGTGAGGCCCCCGTGTACTGTGGATGGATGGGAAGAAGGTGCCTCTATCAAGCAAAAACCCTCAGAGCCCTTGAGACTGCCAAGTGGGCCACACTATAAGCCAAACCACGGGGCAGCGCCAGCTGCAGGTGCCTGTTGCAGCTCTGTCTGCTCCGGGGCCCTCCCTGCCATTCACTGGAGGACCTCCATCTGTTCTGAAAATAAAGCACTTGACCAAGCCCAGATGATGCTCTCTGAGTGACTTCACACATCTTATGCCTGTCCTTGGAACAGACCTGCTGCTGGATCAACCCTTTGTGACATGTCCAGAGGCCACTGCGGAGAACAGTGGGAGGGGACTCAAAGGCAGGTAAAGGTTTTCTGGAGGAAAGGAAAGGGCCAAGGGTATATAGCTCTAGATATCGGGGCATGCAAGGAATGGCAAGCTGGATACGGCCAGAACAGAGGAGAAAAGGGGGAGCACTGCAGCGTGGGGGGGGGCTGCAGGAAGGTGAGACCCGAGAATGAGCGAAGGATTTGACCTGGGGGCTATGGGAGCCACGGCAGGCTGGAAAGCAGAGTTGCTTCACGTTTTACAAGCAGCACCCACACCATGTTAGGGGAGCTGGAGGCAGGTGACTGGCGATGAAGTCCTGGGAGAGAACAGAGGTGACTGGAGCAAGCCATGGAGGTGAGCTGGAAGATTTAGGGCACAGGTGCGCCCCCTGGAGGCAGTAGTGATAAGTGGCACGTGCACAGAGCTCTGGAACTGACAGGCATGAAGGCAAAGGGGTGGGGCCAACCATGAAGTTGCTGGAGACACTGGGGCCTGCTAGGAAGGGAAGGGGCCAGGCAGATAGCGAGGGCCTCTGTCACAAAAGGGTCATATGGCAGCCCTCTCCCAATTCCTAGCCCTAGGGGTTTAAAATAGGGGTCCCACCTATTCTCTATTAAAATTAAGACAGGTGGGGAAGGAGGACCACATCTTTCAAGAAGCCTCTAGCTGGCTCCCAAAGAGCTGGCAGAAAAAGTGGGCTCACCTTTAGGGACTGCACTCCGCAGGGCTGAGGTGATGTTTTCCGAGCTGTGAGCTGACAGGAGGGTGCCCTGGCCCCTGACCTGAGTGTAGGGACAGTCAGAAGCTGGCGGCCCAGCTTCACAAAGGGAGTAGGATGCGCAGGCAAGAGGGCAAGGTGATCCAGCAGAAGTGGAAGGGGTGGCCCAGGGCTTAGGCTACTGCAGGGCAGGGCAGGGAGCCTCAACTCTGACTCCTGGGTACAGGACTTCGTCATACACTTGGGAAAGTGACAACGGCAGAGGGTTCAGGAAAAGTGGGTCTACCACACCTGTCCCCAAAAGTGGCCCAGAGAAAGAGGGAGGCAGCCAGGCCAGCCTGTTTGTTCAGGTTTATTTCAGGGTGAGTGGGACACAGCTGACAGATGTGTGCCCATCCCAGGGGGGCAAGACACGGAGGGGCAGCTCAGCCCCTTTCACACCTGTCCCCTCCCCCACCACAAGTTCCTGGGCAGCCTCAAAGACCCAATGCACTCTGCTGCCAAAGGCATGGTGGCACGGGGGAGGGGCAGCCAAGGTGATGCCAAGTCTGTAGCTTCCTTTCTGCTTGGCTAAGTCCTGGCACTGTCCCCCACCAGTATCTGAAGCCATAATGTCCCACTTGGGGGCTAGGCCAGAGTCCCTCCCCCCAGAAGGTAACGACTGCAGCCCCAGACACTTGGGGCTTAGGAACCCCATTCCTCCCCGGTCCTCACAACACCCCTGTGAGGTAGGTGGGAGGAGGAGGGGTGCCATGGAGGCTGCAGGAGGTGCTATGACTGGGCTGGGAGAGAGTGTATCTGCCATGCAGCAAGGGGACCCAGGCGAGGGGACAAAAGGACCTGGGAGATATGGGTGGGCAGTGCCACACTTCGGCCATGGGCAGGTGACTCTGCCTGGAGACCCCAGGGCCCACCTCAAGCCTTCCAAGGTCCCAGAGGGCCCCAGGCCTGGGCCGGCAGGCAGGACTGGGTCCCAGCCCGGCAGATGCAGGCAGCAGTGACAAGGGAGAGGGCAAGTCTTCCTCCTCGGGCCAGGGGCCCACCCCGTGGTACAAAAATAAAGGATTTCAGATCGGAACCCCAAGTCCCTGGAGGTGATCTGGGGGCTCACATCCGGGTGCCTCTGGCTTGTAATAGCTAGAAAATAAGAGAGGAGAGGGACAGAAGGAAGAGGAGAGGGGGTCAGAAAATCAGGGTGGGGGTGAGGACAGGGTGATGCCAGGACAGGAAAGTTGAGGAGAGTGGGGGAGGGAGGGAGAGAGGGAGAGAGAAAGGCAAGTGAGTCCCAGGCTGGCTCTAGAGGAGGGGTGGGGCTGAGGCCCAAAGGAGGCGGAGTCAGGACCGAGGAGGGGAGAAACCCAGTCTTGGGCTGGTGGTGGCAGCCTGGTGAGGGGACAGGGACAGGAGGGGCAGATCACTGCTTTCCCAGGCAAAAGGGGGCCACCGGAAGCAGCTGTTCGCCCCATCTTAGAATCCAACTGTGGCCCAAAGAGAGGCAGTGACTTGCCCAAGGTCACACAGGGAGATCAGCTTGACTGGGGGCTATGGTCACCCAGTTAGAGATCAGGTCTTTTCTTGCCACGCTCCAATCCTTGGCAGGCTCTTGCCAGCTCATCAATCAAGGGACACCACATGTGGCCTGGCCACCCACTCCACAGAACTAGGGGACACAGTACCCACATGCAGTGTTGCACGAGCTTCTAGACATGCGTGATGGGGCAGAGACGCATGGCTAGTCCTCCCCTCCCCTGGCCTGGCTCCAGTGCTGACTGACTATAGGCAGGCAGGTACAAGAGTCTCCACCTCTGGACTTTTTCAGCTCTCAGGGCCTCACCCCAAGCCCAGATAAGTTGAGAGACTTTGGTGGGTGGAGAGAATCAGCCAAAAGCTCGGCTCAAGTCCAAGGACAAGATATGAGCACCCTCCTTGCTTCCGCCCCTCCCTCCAGCTCTGCCAGGCTACAAACCAGGGGCGGCAGCTCTGGGGGCGGGCGCGGGGCCGAGGAGCTCTCACAGCAAGCTCAGGCTTGGGTCTGGGAGTGTGCGGACAGGGACCTGCAAGGAGGAAACGTGAGGAGGCAAGCGGGAAGAGTGGGGCCTGTGGCCAAGGCCAGCCTCAGAGGTGCCCTGCTGGGTTGGAGGACATAGAGCAGATGCGGCTACGCCCCTCCTCCCCAGGCCAGGAGGCAGAAGGGGCCGAAAGGGGCACAGGAGGCGGCAGGCAGGATGCTTGGGGATGCAGGGCCAGGGGGCCCGGGGAGAGGGCACGGGAGACTGGGACTAGGGCAGCCCCAGGGTGGAGACGGGAGCAGGCGGAGAGGAAACCTGGGCAGGGGCAGAGAGGGAAGAGGCAGGGTGCAGATGAGATCCAGGAGGAAGAGGAGGTGGATGAAGATGAAGCAGGACCTCCAGCAGGAAGCGGAGGAGGAGGAGGCGGTGGTGGGAGGGAGAAAAGGTTAGCGGGATCCTGAGATGACAGGGCTGCAAGAGAAAGTGAGAGAGGGATGGTTATGGGCGAGGCGCCAGGCGCTGAGCTAACCCTGGTGGCCCGCCCCCGCAGTTCCCGGCGGCAGCTGCTCCAGCAGGGAGAGGGCGGGAGGCCCGGGCTGTCATTAGCAATCGTCCTCTTGGGGGCGGGCTGCACCTTTCTCCTGGGCATCCGCCTCCACCTGCACCTGGGCCACCTCCACCTCCTCCACCTCCTGCCGCCGCTGCTCCTCCAGCTGCTCGTCCGTGCTCTGCGCACCCGCCACCGATCAGGGAAGAGAGAGTGGAGACACTGACGAGGGGGCGAGGCTGCGGGCGGCTGTCCGCAGGGACCCCCGACCTCAGGACAGAGGGGCAGGTGGGATGAAAGGGACCTCTGAGAGAAGAGGGCTTCAGCCAAAGCAGCTGGTGCGTCTTCCCTAGCCCAGAGGGGATGCTCAGAGATCAGCCAGGCTGCTGTTACAGAGCCCAGCTACGGGGAGGGCTTGAAGAGGAGCCACTGGGCTCCTGGGAAGGCCTTACTTTGGGAGGATGGATCCAGAGCAGGAAGCCATGGTTGTCCCAGGGCAGTCACCAGCCAGATCTAGATGCCAGCAACAGTATCTGGCAGCCTGGGCCAGGTTGGTGACACAGGGAGGCAGAGCAGTAGGGCGTCCTGCACTCTTAGAGGAAGGAGCCAGCCACTGGCATTGGGGGGAGGGGAGGGGTGGTAAGGGATCACAGCAGGGCTGGGTGGTGACACACAGGAAGCCAGAGTTCCTAGGACTCCTGCACATGGGCACAGCGTCCACCTTCCCAACCTGGATCATGCCTATAGTGTGGGCCCTACTGCAGGCCTAAGGGTACTGGACCCTACTCAATTCTGGCCCAAAGGCTGGCTGCCAACTTGGGAGATTGCTGCCTAGGCCAGAGCCCAAGGGGCTCCTGACACCAGGCTACCCAAAAGTCCTGGGGAAGGGTAGAACTGTGGGACTTCCCCATCCTGACCTAGGCTGACACTAGACAGTCGCTGGGAAGCCAGGAGTTCCGGTGTGGAATCTCCAGAGTGCTTACGAGCCACTTCTCCCTTCACAGAGAATACAGCGAAGACGTGAGAAGAGAGACAGAGCAGTGCGCCACACCTGGGCCCCTCGCTCAGCGTGCTCTGCCTCAGGCTCCAACACCTTTCCCTGTGGCCTCATGAATAAGAGGCGTCAAGCCCACCGCCCTGTCTGTGCCCTTGTAACAGTGCTTGCTACCTGACTGCTCCCCAGCCTGGGCCAAGGGTGTGAGCTGACTGGACTGTAGTGGCATGGGATGGATGGCATTGGCTGTGACCATGACCATGAGCGTTATGTGGGTGCAGCAGGAGGGAGGACGGAGCAGCGGAATGGGGGAGAGGTGCTGTCTTCGCACAGGGCAGGGACTCACCTTGGTCTTACGGCTAGACTCGGAACTTAGGCCGTGTGGGGAGCTATGGAGTTCCTTAGACACCACACACAGGAACTCGGCCTGGTCCTCGCTGCCGTAGTTGTAGGAGGAACCGATGTTCACCAGCTGGAGGAAGGGTAGGACTCATTACCCTCCTTGCCAGCAGAGGGCAAGAGAGATAGCAGTCTACTGGAGGACCCAGGCTAGCAAGCGGCAGGCCAGGGGCCCAGCCCAGGAGCCCTCCACATCCTCCCTGGGGTCTTACAGATTTGCTCACACCATTTCTAGGTTTTCTGAGACGGGGTCTCAGACTCATTCTGCAGCTGAGGATAACTTGACTTCCTGCCTCAGCCTCTTGAGTGTAGATGTATGTGGCTCTCCTAATAGGGCGCTGGTGCCGATGGAGTCCTACCCAAAGTTAGAACCTTTCCTGGCGGCTCTTCTCAGCTTCACAAAGGCCTTGGGAAGGGGATACCATGAGCTCACATCCCAGGATGCCGGGCTGGAAGAGAGGGGGCCCTCCCGTCCTAGCTGGCTGGTTGGTCTTCCTCACAATGGCTATCCTGGAACCCTAGTCCTCCGCTCCAGTCTCCCTGTGGGAAGAGGCTGGTGGGCTAGGTGTGTAGGGAACTAGCTCATCTCTTCTCTTGTTCTCAGGGCAGACTGAATCTTGAGTTCATGGAGGGGGAGGCTCTATGGCTCTAGAAACCCAAGAGGCGGAGTATGGCCATGTGGCTGGTAACAGGAGACTCCTGTGATAAGCCATATATGGCCCGGAGGCACATACCTTGGGAAGCTACCACCTGGGGCTTCCAGGAAAGAGAATCACTGTGCATGCCTGTCATGAGCCCTGGAGGTCAGGCTCAGGGTACAGCAAGGATTCCATTCAACTCTGTGGTTCTGGTCTCCTATACCTGGGCTGCCCCTGAGGACCAGAGACCGGCTGCTGTGCAGATGCCCAGTGACAAGTGTCCCTTGCCTCCTTCTCAGTCCGTCTGTGCCCAGCAGGCATTTTTCTAGTCTTGCTTAGTTCCATTCAAGAAGACTCTGGGTTTGGGCAGGGGGAGGGACTGGAGACTGAGACTGCAGGAAGGACAAAGCTTAGGGTGTCCCCTATACCCAACCCACCTGCTCGAAGCGCCAGCCATCAGACATGGTGGAAACCATCTGTGTGAGCTCCTCCTCCTGGCACTGCAGCACACGGTACACGTGCTTGGGTGGCACCTGTGGGTCAAAGGGTCACATGGAGGGCACCTCTAAGGGCACCAGGCACCCAGCTGCTTCTTCCCACATTGTATAATTCTAAGTGGAGGGCAGGAAAGTTAGACCAGGGAGGAGGGAGGCATGGTCTGAATATCTACCGTGTGCCGGATGCTTCCCTTGCAGGACTCCTCCTTCCGAGACCCTCAGGCATTTTGGAATTTTATTCTGAGGCTCTCAGAGAGCTTCAGGTACTTGCCCAGGGTTACCAGCTCAAGGGTGGGAGAGCCATGTGTGTAATATGGGCGATACAAGAGGGAAGGAAGCTGGGAAGGATTTGAGGAGACTGGGTTACCAGCCAAGTCAGGCCCTCACCTCTTTAGCCCCTGTGGTTGGGAGGTGATGTCTCATCCTGTCCCCCAGAGGCCTGGGGTCTGAGCTCTGAAATGCCAGCCCCAACAGCTCATGGGTACCTACAGGGGACTGCCTGACTCCATGAGGTAGACTCATCCTGTATGGCCTTGGGTGGGGTTGGGTGGGTGACTGGCATCCACTGTGAGCAAGGGTAGCTAGGCAACTTTGAGCATCTCTACTTTCCACGGAGGAAAACAAAGAAGAGCATGATAACCCTTGGTCACACACAGCAGTAGCCAAGTCAGGGGCAGAACCCTACCAGTATATATCCAGGATGTGGCTTGCCGAACAGCCTGGAAGGCCTCCCCCTGCCCTTCACCATCCCCCCTTTCCCTCCACGGGTCCTGGTTCCTCTCTCCAAACCTGGGTCACTGTGTAGTCTTTCTCCTCCATCCTGTCCTTGATGATTCGGATCAGGGGGCCGATGTTGTAGAACTCAGCTTCCTCCAGGACCCCTAGAACACAGAGCAGCTGGTCACCTCTACTGTCTCCATGCCCCATTCTCCTTGCCCCCAGACCCACTTCCTGCTCTGGTCACATTCCTAGACAGGGTCTAGGAGTTCAGGGGTCAAGGAAGAGGGAACATTTCGGATGGAGGGATTTGCTCCATTGGCAGAGTGACTGACTAGCATGTACAAAGCCCAGGTTTGATCCCCAGCACTGCACAAACCATGAGTGGTGGTGAATACTTGTAATCCTAGCACTTGGGAGGTAGAGGCACGAGGATGAGAAGTTCACAGATATCCTTCGTTACTTAACACGTGTGTGAGCCAGCCTGGGCTATATGAGATCTGGTTCAATCCAACAGAAGGGAGCATTTTTTTCCCTTGGTCCCCACATAAGAGGCTGAGATGCTACTCTTCAGCCAGCCCTGTCTCCTGTGCTGCAGTGAGCATGTGATCCAGGACTACCTGGTGACCCTGAACGTTTTGGGCATCAAGAGAGAAAGCTCGCTGGGACTGTGTCCTAGAATACTACAGCGAGGGCCTAGGCCACCCACTGTGTGTCCTCGTTCATCAAACGCACGTGAAGTACCAGGCCTGTTGAGTTATGATACTTGTCGGAACTAGAAGTGAATACTTTCATTATGTCCACTGAACAACCGGGGAAACTGAGGCTGAGAGAAAAGCAGCTTTCCAAGGTCACAGGGCCTGTAAACTGCAGAGCCAAGGCAAGCTCCACTTTCAGAGCCCTGAACCCCTCGCTAGAAGTAAATTTTTGGGCACTCCCAGCTACCACTCGTAACTGCTGATAAAGCTCTTGTGGATGGATTCATCAGAGGTCCTGGGACGTGAGGGATGCAGGTGTCACTGTCTGTGTTATAGACTGATCTTCAAGATTAAGTCAGTCATCCCTCCTCCCACTCAGTGAAGTGCAAAGAGCTCTCAGGACTACAGGAAGTCCCTGCAAGACGTGGGCTGCTGGGCTCTCTGGGGACAGGGACCATCAAAGACTGTTATATCCTCTCAATCCTGAACCTCTGAAACCGAACTGCCATGTGATGGAGGGACTCTGGTTGGGAGGTGAGGGGTCATGATGGAGGAAATGAGTGCTCTCTGAATGGTGGCTGACGCCCAGTGAATCCCTCTGCCTGCGTAGAGCACACAGTGGGCAACATGGGAAAGGGTCAGGCCTCTAGGCTAACACACTGACCCTGAATCCCAGCCTATCAAGTGGGAGGGGTCAGCAGCTGTTGTCATAGCCCCCGAGCCTCTGGGACTTCCTTACAGCAGCTGGAACTGGACCAGGGGTCATTCTGATCTCTATTGGTGCTCAGCCCATACCTGCCCAAAGGGACGGTCAGCAAGGACCACTGCCTGAGTAACAGAAATCTCCCAGGCCTTGGCTGAGAGAAACCGCCATAGGCATCCAACCCTAAGCTGTGTGCCCCAGGCTGAGACACTCTCGTCTACCTTCTCACTGCCTAGTGTGGTAGATGCAACTGCCTCTAGACTCTGTAGACACAGAGAGGTTAACTAACATTTCCACTGCCACACAGCAAGCTCCCTCCTGAAATCCATCTCTGCAGATCTCCCCCACGTGAAGTTATGAAAACAGCAGAGCCTTGACCAGCGAGAACCTGTAAACAGGTGTTGGCTGTGACGCAGCTGGAGCATGAGCCTCCCAGAGGGACCTGTTCCTGAGCCCAGGCCCCACCCACGTGATCTCTTCCCCTCGGACTGCTAGGCAGCTAGCTGGAGGCTGGGCAGAGCGAGCTACCTACAGCTGAGTATGATCTCCCTGTCCTTTGGGGGGGGATCTTCAGACCACTGTCCCCCGTTGGGGTCAGCCAGAGAACATCACTGCCTAGAGCAAGGGCTGTGTAAAACACCCACAGATTCACAGGGCCCATCTGCAGTAACAACACCACTCTTTCGAATGTGGGTCATGATGCCTGTTTTGTAGGCACTAGTGGAGACCCAGAGAAGATGGACATGTCCAAGCTGGCCTGGCCCGATCCAGAGCGACACTCGAGTGTAGAGAGGAGAGCCGGTGTGAGGTTGGCTACAGTCCCTGCTGCTGGCCTATTCTCTACACTGCTTCTAAGTCAGCTGGGCCAGGATATGAGCCTCCACAGGCCTGGGAAAGGCAGAAGCCCTACCAGGAACAGCACCCCAAATCCCCCATGAGCCACTGGGCTGAAGAAGCAGCCAGCTTGGGGAACTCCACCCAATGGCTGATGGCAAGATCCTGTTTGGGAGACACAGAACAAGGCAAAGGCGGCCCCAGCTCTTCTCCCATCCAGCCTGGAACATCACAGGCCACACCAGGCCTTCCTGAAGGCTTGGGAGCAAGGTCATTCCCAAAGTCAGCAGAAGCCTTGAGGCCTCACTGGCTCCCTGGCTCCTCTTCCATTTCCACATCACTTCCCCAACTGCACTCAGTGACAGCTTGGGTCTGTCAGATTGGCAGAGACCTGGAGAATGGGACCCCCTTGCAGGACAGGCAGAAAATAATGGGGGAAAGTAGATGCCATCCTGACTTCAAGAATGGTTTTACGCCCCCCCCCCCCATCCCACCGAAGGCTCTGCCTGGATCCAGAAAGCCCCAGACGAGCACAAGGAACCAACTCACCCTCCTCAGCCATGTCCTTGTCCAGCACCAGTTTGCCATGCCTGAGGAAGTTCAGTATGGGCCCGAAGTAGGTGGGGTCTCGGTCAATGAGGTAGGCCCCCGTCTCATCCTGTGAAGATGACCATAGGAAGTGAGAGGGGTGTAAGCTGCCCCAAGCCCACACATCAGCCCAACTCACCAAAGGCTGGGGAAAAGGACTGCAGGGAGAGAGGAAGGGGGATGAGATGGAAGAGCAAGGCGCTGGGTTCCAACCCTGCCTCTGTCTTTTCTAGGCTATGTGACCTTGAGTCAATCATTTGGGCTCTCGAGGCATCTCTTCTCTCCCCCATAATCAGGGGCTAAAGTGTGAGCGTAGAGTGTGACCTTTCTTCTGAGTAAGCCCTAGCTCAGCACAGCACTCGGTGAATTTCCCTCTTGGGAAAGTTTTCTTCTTGGAGGCTGTCCCCCTGTGCTAACCCCACTATCCACCAGATGTTTGCAAGTTTCCCAAGAAGCTGCTCTCTGATTGGACACTTGCAGCCCGCAGGGAGGCAGGGCTGGCATCAGTACGATCAAGAAGCAGGGGACTCACCCAAGGACACAGTGTGAGAGGGCCACAGAATGGGGGTCAGGGGACTTTCACAAGCCAACTCCGGAGGCCTTGTACACGAGGAGGCCAAAGTCAGAACAGGGAAGTTCATCCTACCCCCACTCCCCCCAGGTCATTCGGGGAGTTGGCATGAGAGCAAGGTGAGCCCACAAGTGGTATCTGGTAGGCCAGGGCTCTTCCCCACATTAAGCCCAGCTCCAAGACACCCTAGGCCTCCTCCACCCAGCTCCCTGCACCCTTCAGCTACCCACACCCCAAGGGCGGGGGTAAGCAGCCGCATCAACTCCTAACGCTGGAGTCTGCCAGGGCAGCAGCAGGCCAGGCTTGTCGGTCCCCCAGCACCGCCCCACAGCAAGGGAGCGTCCCGAATCCAGGACAGCGCTCCAAGGCTCCAAATGGCCGTGGCCTATGCTGTCCCGTTGCCACGGCAATAGGCACAGCTTTCCCTCTTGGCTCCGCTTCCTCCCCGTCCTCCTTCCCGGGCTTCCCGCCTCAGGATCCTATGAAAGCTACATCGCCCAGGCCAAGGGCGAGGGACAAGCAGGCCGGATAGCCCCGGAGCGCAGAACCCAGACGCCACCCTCAGCGGGCTCACCCGGTCCGACTGCAGCTCTTCGCCTTGGCACAGGCGGCTGAGGAAGGACTTCTGCTCCCGGCACAGCGTCTGGCGGGTGGTCAGGAACACTGTGCCCCCCACGTTCAGCCGCACCCACTTGCCCCAGCCGCCCCCGGCGCGGCTGCCCGCCCCCGCCGGTGGCGCTGCCTCCCCGGCCTCCATCCTCATCGCCAGCCGCGGTGTCTGCAGCCTCCCCTCCTCTGGCTGCGGGCGAGTACCAGGCGCGGGGAATGCCGGGAGCTGTAGTCTGGAGCCAGGACTGGGATGCGCTGCGCCTGTTCTGGTGCGGCTCGGACAACAGATCCCGCCCCACATTACCTTTCTTGGCGCCTGGACACTTGGACGCTCCCTTTGGTCAGACTGCTTGGTTTGCAGAAAGCTAGGACGCTGGGGAAAGAGTGAAATCGGCTACTCCCCACGTTCGTTCTTTGTGCGTGGGCCCCAGCTCAGGAATGCCTGACCTGAGAAGAACTTTCTGCCTCCAGAGATTCCTATATTTACCTATACCTACTTTTTAGAGGATGTGGGTGCATGTGTGTGTGCGCGTGTGAGTATGAGCATGCATGTGTTTCTAGGGATGGAACCCAGGGTCTCTGACATGCTAAACTACACCAGCAATACTTCTTCTGGTTCCATATGTGGACCACAGGGATGACAATGAGTCACTTCTACCTCCTAAACTCTTTGAGGACATGTAGTTGGATTTAGAGCTGTCTGGACATTTCTGTGTGCCAGAAAGCTATGTGAACATATATATTAGTCATTCAAGCTCCCCGCAGCCCTGCCAGGTTGGCACAGCCAAAACAGTGGTACAGATGGGGCTACAGAAGTAAAGGGACAGCGGTGCATTCCCATACTAGAGTCTGTTTCCTCCGCTCTTCCTAGGGCTGGCAAGGATCAACCCAGTCCTCCCACATTAAGCCCAAGCCTCCTCACCCATCTTCCTGCACCACTCAGCTGCCCAATGTCCCGAGGGCAAGCCGAAGCAGCTGCATCAACTTTCCCAGTTGGAGTCAGCCTGGACAGCAGGGATGAGGGAGATGAGGGGGATATGAAGACAACCCTGGTTTGTAGGGCTTGTGGGACTGGTCACAACGATCCCTAGTCTGCAGGGATGGAGAGAGGTGAGGGGTGGATCAGGTGGGACCAAGGACAGAACTAAGTCAGGAGGGACACTGGCTTCCCTGATGCCACCTGCTGTCGTAAATATGATAGAACTGAAGCTTGGTGGTGAGGCACCTGATTGCCTGCACAGGTCTGTTTGCAAGATGGGGGAAGGGAAGCCGGGTGGTGGTGGCACATGCCTTTAATCCCAGCACTCGGGAGGCAGAGGTGTGTGGATCTCTGTGAGTTTGAGGCCAGCCTTGTCTACAAGAGCTAGTTCCAGGACAGGCACCAAAAACTACAGAGAAACCCTGTCTCGAAACAAACAAACAAAAAGATGGACAGCTGCCTCTCCCAGTCCTTGAGGAGTGTGGGCTGCGCCACAGGACTGAAGAGGCACCAAGGCTCTCAGCAAAGGAGGAAAGGCCTAGGGGTGGGGCTTTGGGTTGCTCACTCTGGCATTGTGATCCAGAGGATTATTGGGATGGGAAGGAGGAAATGGGGGAAGCTGTTGTAGTGACACTATCTCCCACTGTTTCCCTCTCCTCATTGCTCCCGAGGACGGGTGTCCCTTTCAGAACAACACATCAGGTACCAAAAGTACCAAAACACTGGACATGACTCAGGGAGTGGCCTAGTTTCACTTTCTGTTGCTGTGATACAACATCCTGCCAAAAGCCAGATCTGGAGGAAAATTGGCTCACAATTCCAGGACACAGCCCTTTGTGGTAGGGAAACCAAGGAGGCACTTCATATCCAAACCACAATCCAGCTGAAGCGACACCCTCACCAATGAGGGTCACAGCCAGAACCAGGTAGCAAGCTCCAAGGCTCCTGGACAGCCAACACTTGCCACTGCATTCTGTCCCGTGTCTGTCTGGGTTTTTATCTGGCCTGTTTTGGGTGGGAAAACAAGGTGTACTAGGAGGGCCTTCACCGGATCCTAAGCGGAGAAAGGCCCTTAGCCCTTCTCCCCAAATGACTCTCGTGTGTCACTGGGTTCGCTGAGCACCTACTGTGTGCCAAGATTGAAAGCTGGAGATGAAGATGTCATAGCTGGCCCCTGGTGGTCTTCCAGGAGGGACTGCTTGTCTCAGGGAAGGTAGATTTAAGAGGGTTAGATGGAACCCTGAATCCAGGCAGCCTAACTATAATCCTGCATCGTCATTTCTTTGTGGTTTATTTGCTTGGGGTCTTTTGCACGCTTATCTCAACCTTCCTCGGAAGATACTGGGAGACACCAAACATTCCTAAACAAAGTGTCTAAAACACTTTCTGGGATGGTGGCTAAGTCTCAGAAGAGTCTAACCTTAATCCTTAACCTTGCTAGCTGGTTTCACTGCCCCCTGCGGGCTCATCTGAAGCTTTTCCTTGGGTCCTGAATTAGCAGGAAAGTGAGGCAGACAAGAGTGGAGGTGCAATGGTGCAGACTCCCAGACAAGGATGCCAACCAGCCCAGCTTTGTAGCTCGGCAGCTGGATGGCCTTGGAAAGACCCCACGTCCTCTCTCAACCTTATTTCCCACCTGTGAGGAAGCAGTCAGTCAGCATGCAAGGCCTAGAGGTGCGAGTCCTCCACGCCACCTACACAGAGGCCAGAGAGTACCGGCTTTTGTGAAGCCAGCCAGCTATTCTGTCAAGAGTGGTGCTTGAGTCAAAGACCGCCTCACTAGTCGTGGATGAACTAGCCTACCAACCACTCTCTGCTGAGAAGGGAAGAGGAGGCAGGAAGAGAGGCCACCCCTAAATGCTCCAGGGCAGAGTGGCTGCTATTGCAGGCTAAGCCTTGTGGCCTAACGTGATCCTTAAGTCACGCTTTGATGGGGACTCAGCACACCCTCTGGGCTCTCATCTGAGCACACCGTTCGTGGGTGGCCCTGTTTTGAATCTTCTCCTTTGAGCAGCACCTAGCATCGGAGAGGCTTGTGTCATCTCTGCCGGCAGGTCTATGACGAGGCTGTCACTCAATCCATTCTCCTCACCTCCAAGTACAGAATGTCAGAATATACGATTAGCTTCAAGTCCTTGTTTGGTTCCTCACGTCAATTCCACCCCTGCCTGAGGGGCGGGCTCTGCTGCTTATCCTTGTGTGGGCGCTGCCTGGAAGTCAACACCTGGTTAGGTCACCTGAGGAGACAATGGGATGGAGTGGATCAGAGAGCACACGTCTGGCCGCAGGAACTGCTCCTACTGAGCAGCAGGCTTCATGGTCTTACCTAGGATGTTCTAGAATTTTAGCAGATGCTCACCAAGCCTGTCTCAGGGGTGGGGGTTTGGTTTCAGAGGAAACCCAGGGTGGGGGCACATCTGTAATCCTCCTACTTGGGAGGCAAGGGCAGGAGGGCTACTGAGACCGCCTCAAAGATAAAAGGATGTCTCAAAAATAAATTAATTAACTAGGTGAATTCTCCACCCTCCTCTTGAGTTCACAGGAAGGACCCATAACTGCCTTCCACTCAATGGGGTGCCTTCTCAACTCACTTGTGTTGAGGCAGTCTGAGGCCAGGCATAGTGGCCCATGCATTTAATCCCCGCACTCAGGAGTCAGAGATAGAAGGTAAGTTCAAGGCCAGCCTGGTCTACGTGGCGAGTTCCAGGAGGAAGAGGTGCCTGCTCACATTTTGCAGAGACATACCTGGTGATGTTGTAGCCGCTGGGCACCGGGGACCACCTGGGCCTGGGTCTGGGTCTGGGAGCTGCTTCCTTCAGTCAGCAGGGGGCGCTCGTCAGACTCCTCTGTAGCCTGCCCTACTCCTTGGTTCCCTGGTGTGGTTGGGTTTTCAAAAGCTTGGCTCCTAGAACGAGGCTGCCTTGGGGCTTATTATCAGTCTATTCTCAACGTCACACTGTGTATCCCCCCCACCGCCGCCGGCCCCAGCACTGGCCACCCCAGCCAGGTACACGGTGAGTGACCACTTTAATCCCAGTCCAACTGGAAGCTGCAGCTGTCTGCTGTCCTAGAAAGACCCAGAGGGAAGGTCCGGTTCTTTCCTGCTCCCGCCCCCGCCTCCCCTCGCCTCTGCAACTCGCCTGTGACACCGTCTACAGAGTCAATTCCTGCTGTCAGCTGAGGATACAAGCAGAAGAAAGGAAGTGAGAGGCTTCCCTACCCCCTTCTTCTGGGGGGACTTTCTTGTGAGCAGAACATATGACTAGCTGGCTAGTTTTTGTTTTGTTTTCTGGTGCTCGTGGTGGGCGTTCTTTGAAGCCCTCACTGCTGGTAATCCTTCACAGTGCAAGGCCCTTCCCGGGCAGTGCCTTCTCTGATTGGTCCTTGGATATTGCTCGAGGAGCAAGGCTATAACAGAGTCTGGGGATTGACCCAATGCCTAGCGCTAGTACAAAGCTCCCCTGGAGAGTCCATCTCGCCATCATGTCCTTAGCTAGCCCCAGGAAAGCCTGTGGACAGTATGCACCCTGCTCAGTACGTCTTCCGACTTATATGGTCTGCCTGCTTTTCTGAACCTCACCAAACCCCATCTTTGACTGCTGTACCCAGGACAAAGGGCTCTCTCTGCAGAGGTCTGCAGGAAGCCCCTTCACTCAGAGAGGGAAGGCTCTCAGGTGCACCAGGCCACAGTGGCAGCCTGTGAAGTCTGTCTGTCCTCTAGCTGCTCTGGGGCTTTGTCTGTCTCTGAGCTGGACTTCCAAGATGAATTCTTAACCACTTCCCTTGGGATAACAGCTTTAGGTGGTCTTTGTACTTTGTTTTCAGAATGTGAGTCCAGTTATCAGCCCCAGTAGAGACAGAATCAGAAAAGCTGATAAAACCAAATAATAATAATAATAATAATAAAATAAAAAAACCCACAAGACAAAAAAAAAGATTCCATCTTCAGGTTTAAAAAAATGTCACACAATTATACCCCCTCAATTTAAAATGTAAATACTTCATTACCTTTATTTCTCATCTCCCCCTCCTTCCCTTCCTCTGCTTTTTTTCATTTCCTAGCCTTTTTTTTCTTTATAAACTGCAGTAAATGGTTTCTCCCTCCTAAACTGAGCAAAGGGCACTCCCCTCTGACCACAGTATGGGATCAGTATAAGACCCAGAGGAGGCGGGAGTGGGACTAAGCCGAAACACTCCTGGAACCTGTCCACAGACTTCCATCTAATGTCCTTTCTAATTAAAGAAAATACATGCAAAGAAAAAAAAAAGACAACAAGATTTACATTCAAACCGCCTTCTACTTGGTTGGTCAGCTCCTTGCTGCTGCCCCTGCCCCTGCTCCTGCCCTCACCCCTACCGTGTAGCCCAGACTGTCCTTGAACTCAAGATCCTCTTGCCTTAGCCTCTGGATGCTGGAATTAAAGGGCTTTGCCACCACACCCAGCCTCTCAGCTCTCTGCCAGCCTGCAGCAGTTTCTCTACCTTCTGTTCTCGAAGCGTCTAGGTGATCTGCGTAGCATGCCCTCCACTGTGGCTCTGCCCCATCCTCTCTCACAGGGAGGTTTTTGCCTTGTGTGTTGTCTGCTGGAGCCTCACAGATGGGTGCTGGGTTCTTCTGGTCACCCCATCTTGGAAAGGGGGCGAATGCAGGTCAGCTGTGCAGTCACGGCTCCTTTGGGAATGAATCATCAGTTGAGGAGACGGGGCGGTGGGGGAGATGTGATGATTCCCTTCTCCCCCAGTTAATTTATCTCATCATGAATTCCACTAATCACTGATTGTTCTTATGTGAAATAATCAATGCTGCTGATGGCCAAGCTCTGATTTTGTAATCGCATCACTGCTTCTGTGTGCAGTGGTGTCTGTCCATTGAACAGCCTCCCTCTGCTTCCTTAATTAATATCAACACAGACTATTAGTCTTTAGTCTATAAGTTAAAATATGTTACTATTGATATGATTTTTATATTCAAGCTGTCAAAGATTTGATTAATGTGAACATCTTTATGGCTTCTCTATCTTTTTAAAAAATAATATTTTGGGCTAGAAGTGTGTCCCATTGGTAGAGTGTTCGCCCAGCATACATGAAGCCATGTGTTCCATCTCAACAACAGCATAAACTAGGCATGGTGCATGACTGTAATCCTAGCTTTTCGGAGGTAGAGGCAGGAAGATGAAAAGTTCAAAGTCATACTTAGCTGTATTGAGAGTTTGAGGCCAGCCTGGGCTATGTGCGACTCTCTCTGATGAACAACAAAACCCCAAATCTCCATCATCCCACCATCCCCCCCATCACCACCATCCCCACCATCCCACCACCCCCACCATCCCCACCACCCCCACCATCCCCACCACCCCCACCATCCCCACCATCCCACCATCCCCACCATCCCCACCATCCCCACCATCCCACCGTCCCCACCATCCCCACCATCCCCACCATCCCCACCATCCCCACCATCCCCACCATCCCACAGTCCCCACCATCCCCACCATCCCACCATCCCCACCACCCCCACCACCCCCACCACCCCCACCACCCCTCCACCCCCACCATCCCCACCATCCCCACCATCCCCACCATCCCACCATCACCACCATCCCCACCATCCCACCATCCCCACCACCCCCACCACCCCCACCACCCCCACCACCCCTCCACCCCCACCATCCCCACCATCCCCACCATCCCACCATCCCCACCATCCCCACCATCCCCACCATCCCCACCATCCCACCGTCCCCACCATCCCCACCATCCCACCATCCCCACCACCCCCACCACCCCCACCACCCCCACCACCCCCACCACCCCCACCACCCCCACCACCCCCACCATCCCCACCACCCCTCCACCCCCACCATCCCCACCATCCCCACCATCCCCACCATCCCCACCATCCCACCATCCCCACCATCCCCACCATCCCTATCATTCTCACCATCCCCACCATCCCACCATCCCCACCATCCCCACCACCCCCACCACCCCCACCATCCCCACCACCCCCACCATCCCACCATCCCCACCATCCCCACCACCCCCACCATCCCCACCATCCCCACCATCCCCACCATCCCACCATCCCCACCATCCCCACCATCCCCACCATCCCACCATCCCTCCATCCCTACCACCCCCACCATCCCATCCATCCCACCATCCCTCCACCCCCACCATCCCCACCATCCCACCATCCCCACCATCCCACCACCCCCACCATCCCTCCATCCCTACCACCCCCACCATCCCCACCATCCCACCATCCCCACCATCCCACCATCCCCACCATCCCACCATCCCCACCATCCCACCACCCCCACCATCCCACCATCCCCACCATCCCCACCATCCAACCATCCCCACCATCCCCACCATCCCACCATCCCCACCATCCCCACCATCCCACCATCCCTCCACCCCCACCATCCCCACCATCCCACCATCCCCACCATCCCACCACCCCCACCATCCCTCCATCCCTACCATCCCACCATCCCCACCATCCCACCATCCCCACCATCCCACCATCCCCACCATCCCACCACCCCCACCATCCCACCATCCCCACCATCCCCACCATCCAACCATCCCCACCATCCCCACCATCCCACCATCGCCACCATCCCCACCATCCCCAACATCCCCACCATCCCACCATCCCACCATCCCCACCATCCCCACCATCCCCAACATCCCCAACATCCCACCATCCCACCATCCCCACCATCCCACCATCCCCACCATCCCACCATCCCCACCATCCCACCATCCCCACCATCCCACCGTCCCCACCATCCCTATCATTCTCACCATCCCCACCATCCCACCATCCCCATCATCCTCACCATCCCCACCATCCCCACCATCCCCACCATCCCCACCATCCCACCATCCCCACCATCCCCACCATCCCACCATCCCCACCATCCCCACCATCCCCACCATCCCCACCATCCCCATCATCCCCACCATCCCACCATCCCCACCATCCCCACCATCCCCACCATCCCCACCATCCCACCATCCCCACCATCCCCACCATCCCACCATCCCCACCATCCCCACCATCCCCACCATCCCCACCATCCCCACCATCCCCACCATCCCCACCATCCCCACCATCCCCATCATCCCCACCATCCCACCATCCCCACCATCCCCAACATCCCCACCATCCCCACCATCCCACCATCCCCACCATCCCCACCATCCCACCATCCCCACCATCCCCACCATCCCACCATCCCCACCATCCCCACCATCCCCACCATCCCCACCATCCCCATCATCCCCACCATCCCACCATCCCCACCATCCCCACCATCCCCACCATCCCCACCATCCCACCACCCCCACCATCCCCACCATCCCACCATCCCCACCACCCCCACCATCCCTCCATCCCCACCACCCCCACCATCCCTCCATCCCCACCATCCCACCATCCCCACCATCCCCACCACCCCCACCATCCCCACCATCCCCACCATCCCACCGTCCCCACAATCCCCACCATCCCACCATCCCCACCACCCCCACCACCCCCACCACCCCTACCACCCCTCCACCCCCACCATCCCCACCATCCCCACCATCCCCACCATCCCCACCATCCCCACCATCCCCACCATCCCCACCATCCCCACCATCCCACCATCCCCACCATCCCCACCACCCCCACCACCCCCACCATCCCCACCACCCCCACCATCCCCACCATCCCCACCATCCCCACCACCCCCACCATCCCCACCATCCCCACCATCCCCACCATCCCCACCATCCCCACCATCCCCACCATCCCACCATCCCTCCATCCCTACCACCCCCACCATCCCCACCATCCCACCATCCCCACCATCCCACCATCCCCACCATCCCACCGTCCCCAACATCCCCACCATCCCACCATCCCCACCACCCCCACCACCCCCACCACCCCCACCATCCCCACCACCCCTCCACCGCCACCATCCCCACCATCCCCACCATCCCCACCATCCCACCATCACCACCATCCCCACCATCCCTATCATTCTCACCATCCCCACCATCCCACCATCCCCACCATCCCCACCACCCCCACCACCCCCACCATCCCCACCACCCCCACCATCCCCACCATCCCCACCATCCCCACCACCCCCACCATCCCCACCATCCCCACCATCCCCACCATCCCACCATCCCCACCATCCCCACCATCCCACCATCCCTCCATCCCTACCACCCCCACCATCCCACCATCCCCACCATCCCCACCACCCCCACCACCCCCACCATCCCCACCACCCCCACCATCCCCACCATCCCCACCATCCCCACCACCCCCACCATCCCCACCATCCCCACCATCCCCACCATCCCCACCATCCCTCCATCCCTACCACCCCCACCATCCCACCACCCCCACCATCCCCACCACCCCCACCATCCCCACCATCCCCACCATCCCCACCATCCCCACCATCCCCACCATCCCCACCATCCCTCCATCCCTACCACCCCCACCATCCCCACCATCCCACCATCCCTCCACCCCCACCATCCCCACCATCCCACCATCCCACCATCCCCACCATCCCCACCATCCCACCATCCCCACCATCCCCACCATCCCACCATCCCTCCATCCCTACCACCCCCACCATCCCCACCATCCCACCATCCCTCCACCCCCACCATCCCCACCATCCCCACCATCCCACCATCCCCACCATCCCCACCATCCCACCATCCCCACCATCCTCACCATCCCACCATCCCATCATCCCCACCATCCCCACCATCCCACCATCCTCACCATCCCCACCATCCCCACCATCCTCACCATCCTCACCATCCCCACCATCCCCACCATCCCCACCATCCCCACCTTCCCACCATCCCCACCATCCCACCATCCCCACCACCCCCACCATCCCCACCACCCCCACCATCCCCACCATCCCCACTATCCCCACCATCCCACCATCCCCACCGTCCCCACCATCCCCACCATCCCACCATCCCCACCATCCCCACCATCCCCACCATCCCACCATCCCCACCATCCCCACCATCCCCACCATCCCCACCATCCCCACCATCCCCACCACCCCCACCATCCCCACCATCCCCACCATCCCACCATCCCCACCATCCCCACCATCCCCACCATTCCACCATCCCCACCATCCCCACCATCCCCACCATCCCTAATTTTCCCACTATACCATCATCCTCATGTTTAACACTATTAGCACTGTCTATCACAGAACTTGGCATCCTTAAGTAACACCCACCCCCATGGTTTTGACGCATCTCCATCACACTGATTTGAAGTGTGTGTCAAGCCGAGTGATGGTGGCGCACGCCTTTAATCCCAGCACTCGGGAGGCAGAGGCAGGCGGATCTCTGTGAGTTCGAGACCAGCCTGGTCTACAGAGCTAGTTCCAGGACAGGCTCCAAAGCCACAGAGAAACCCTGTCTCGAAAAACAAAACAAAAAAAAATGTGTGTCAGTGAAAGGGACGTTTGTTAAGCACATGCAGGGTCCTTAGCTCCATCCTCAATGCATCGAATAAACTCACAATCACCACTGCCGCCACCACGAAAATAATGAACACATGAATGCTCACATGATCTCTCCCTGCTCCAGCAGCAACCAGGCGCTTTTTGTGGATTCTGAGTCAAAGTGCATGCCTGGGCACTTGGTAGGTTCATACCCCTGAGGTCATTGCTCCCATGGGCTCTTAGGGAATAGTGAGAGAGTTAGGAAGTAGACACGTGTATCTAGTCTCATGTGGCTGCACACACACACACACACACACACACACACACACACACACTCACACACACACACACAGACGCAAGCACTTATGTTTCTCCTTCTGCTCCGAGCCTGAGGTCATTGACTTTTCTAACTCTGACCAGAATGGTGAGTTTATTCTTCCTCTCCTGTCCCATTTTCCTCTTTCTAGCAAAGAAAATGTTGGTTCTCAGGTTTCTGAGTTTCCCACTTTGTCTTTTGTCCTTACAGCCAAATACCACATTCAAGTATTGCCAGAATGGGCTGGTGGCTGAGAGAGCCGAGGGCTCATTCTCCTTTGGTTGGAGTGGTTGTCTCTGTCTGAATCCCAGCTGTGCTAGCATGCTGCTGATAGTGCTATGTTCTTGTCTCCTTCATCGCTGTCGATTGATTGATTGGGATGATGTTTCGTTGGTTTCATTTTGGATGTCAAAAAGCTACAAGCGGGAAACAGATAAGTGCTCCATCTATCCTGCTGTTTCTGCATATCCCCCTGGTGGCCAACCTCATTCCTTTCCGATTTGTACTCTGGCATGACATTTTACAGGAATGAACAGGTCCCTGTCTCTTTCCATACTCCTGTTTTCTTATTCAATGGCTCCATGATGGGTAGGTAGTTTGTGGTGCGTTGTTCTTTTCTATTTTGCTGTTTCCACTTAACACTTTGTCTTGGACTTCATTTAAAGTTTTGATAGGCTTTATCAAAACTTTAAAACAAAAGTTTTTCTTTAAAAATTGTTTACTGTTATTATTATTTGTGTGCGTGCGTGCCTGTCTCAGGTTATCAGGCTTATGCAGCAAATTCTTTTACCTGATAAACCATCTCACTAGTCTCCCTTCCTTTCTTCCTTCCTTCCTTTTTTTCTTCCTTCCTTCCTTCCTTCCTTCCTTCCTTCCTTCCTTCCTTCCTTCCTTCCTTCCTTTCTCCCTCCCTCCCTCCCTCCCTCCCTCCCTCCCTTCCTTTCTTCCTTCCTTTCTTCCTGTGTGTCTGTCTTGGGACTAGAGAGACAGTTCAGCACTTAAGAGCACTTTCTGTCCTACCAGAGGACCCAGTTCATTTTCCCACCCCAGCCCCATTGGACCCAACATCCTCTTCTGGCCTCCAAGGGCATCTGTATACATGTGGCATACACACACATACACATAAATTAAATTTTTAAATCTTAAAAAATTAAGTAAGATGAAGTCTTGCTATATATCCCAGGCTAGCTCCAAACTTTCAGTCTTCATGCCTCAGCCTCCTAAGTGCTGGGGCTGCAGAGCTTGCCACCAAGTCCACCGCGCCCACCACGCCCACCACGCCCACAGCGCCCACCGTGCCCACCACACCCTAAAACTGATTAGCAAAATTATTGCTGTTGAAATTAAGATTTTTCTCTCTCCTATAGTCTCTATTGCTTGAGTGTCTGTAGAATACCAATTTGCATGTGTTAATTTTATATGGTATCAAGTTATTGTTCAGGTAACTCATTCTCAATTCTCTGTGGTATTTCAAGAATACAGTTATTACTTGAAAAGAAGATACAAGGATAGCTTTCGTTCTGTCGCTCAAGTTTTTCGTGGTTTGTCCTGGACTGGCTGAGTCTCACTATCCTCCTGCTTCAGTCATCAGACATTCCAGGCGTGTACCACCGCGCTTGACCAGGAATTAACATTTTAGAGGCTGGTTATTTGCTTAGGAGAGAGAGGTCAAGTCACTCATGTGATCAGGGAAGGGGGACGGGGACTATGGAGAACGTGCTCTGAGATCTTTCACCAAATACTCTTCTGGAGTAAGGGACACAGACCGGGAATTCATGCTTGGCACTATCATCCCGTGTGAAGATGGAGACCTCTCTGGCCTGAAGCTGCCCCGCAGCCCCTCTGTTCTCCGAGTCTAGTCTCAAATGCTCTTCAGCGCTTGGTCTCCAGGGTGTGTCTGTGTGGACCCCCTTCCCAGCGGGCAACACACTTCTTAGGGGTGTCCTCCTCTGCATCTCCAGTTCCTGGGAGTCAGGGGAGGCTTCTGAGAACGTGCACTGGAATTCATAGTCCAGGCAGTTTCAGGAGGGGAAATTAGTGATGGCCATGGGGACAGAGGCAGGACCCTGCTGCTGGGACATAGGTCAGGGAGGGAGAATTTCAGAGAAGTCATTGCAAGGTCTGAGCCATAGGTGACTCGGGGTAGTGGCCGTGCACTGAGACCAAGATGACAGGTGGAGGGAGGTGCAGAGGAGGGGCCCTGTAGGCTGTGGGTAGCTGGAGGCCACAGGGATCTAAGCCTTGAGTGAAGGCATGGACTCACCCAGTGGGGGGAGGGAGGGGAGGAGAGTGAAGGCTGAGAAACCTGCTCAGTCACAGTCAGCAGGACCAATCAGCGCTCCTAGGTCCTGGTGCTGACAAGTCTTAACAGTGGACCCTTTGATTTGGGGAGCAATCAGCCTCTGAAAGCAGCACCATTCACCAAAAATATCAAACAGAGCCAGGGGGTTGGGGTACATCTCACCCCAGTCAGGGAAATGTGTTAAAGATATATTCTTTCCATTTATTTATTTATTCATTAATTTATTCATGGATTCATCGTATCGTTCATCCGTTTGTTTATTTATTTATTTATTGAGACAAAGCTTCTCTGTATAGTACTGGCTATCCTGGAACTCACTCTGTCGACCAGGTTGGCCTTGAACTCAGAGATCAGCCTGCCTCTGCCTCCCAAGTGCTGGGTTTAAAGGTGTGCGCTACCGCTGCCGGCTTTATTCTTAAAATGGTGACTCTTCCAGCTACCTTGAGAGCTTGCTCCTTTCCCCTGGTGACTCCACCTTCCCCTGTGCTCACTGGCTATGGGGCTTCCAGTGGGTGCCAAGGCCCCCCTGTGTCTGGAAGAACTCTTGCTTCCATTTCAGAAGAAAGTCTGAGGTCCAGGAGGAGAGGTCTTGGGCAGGGCCAACTCCAGGGGGCCAGGCCCGCGGCACTGCACTGATCCACAACACAGCCCTCAGGTTGATGGGTGTTTTAGGCTATGACCTTTAGCACAGTGGTCCAGAGAACTGGGACATTCTGATGCAGCTGGTTAGTTAGGGCTGGGAAAGGCTTCAGTGCGATGGGGTGCTCCGCAAATATTTGTCAAGTAGACAAATCTCTAGTCATTGCTGGCTTTGCGAGTTTCTTCCCAGACCCTCACAGAGTGGAGAGAGGAAGGGCAGGGCACATGCAAACTGGTGCAGGCCCTGCAGAGAGCCTCGTGGGAGGCCCTGGGTCACCGCTGGAAACCCTGGCTGAGTTCAGGTTTCCTCAGAATCTGTTCCAATCACCATGGACTTTCCCAGGATGGAAAAGCCTCAGCTGGGTCAGCCATTGTTTCTTTGCTGGAGTTGTGGTCTCTGGTTGAAATCCATCACTCACACCTTCCCCAGAACCTTGGGAGCTCTTTATCATGTTCCATGTAGCACACATGTTTCTGTTCTCTTGGTCTCCAAATCCAGAAAACACTGCAGGCAAGATGCCCTAAAGAGAATTCTGCTCTGGATAGTAAGTCTCCAGGTGGGCTTTGCACACGAGGCAAATCCCTCCACTGCTTGCAGTTTGTTTGTTTCTTTTCATAAATGTCGCCTGTTATAACAGATCATTTCACAGTGTTCTCTACTCTCTGGAAAATGATAGAAAGCTTCGATTTCTTCTCTAGGTTTGAAAGCTCTTGAAGCAAGGATGTAATTCTTATATTTGTTATTTTCTCTCTACTAATGTCAGAGAAAACTTAACATGCCTAACTGCTAAAAGTACTCTAAAAATAACAGTATTGGGCCTTGCAAGATGGCTCACAGGATAAAAGTGCTCGCGGGCAAGTCAGGTGACCTGAGATCGATCCCAGGGACCCACGTGACGGAAGAGACCTGAGTTCCAAAAGTTGTCCTTTGAGCTCAAGAGGTTTTAGGAGGATACCACACATACACACACACACACACACAAAGGAAAAATACAAAATAAGTAAATAAACAAAACAAAACACTAGTACTGGTGTTTACTATGTCCAGCACCAAGCAGCTGAGTCGTTTCTGCAGAGTATACCAGTTTAGCCCTCCTGTTACTAAGGAAGGCTCAAGCAGCTCCTCTGGAGGAGCTGGGGCAGGAGGGCAGGCATCAGGCTCACGTCTCTCCTAGAACTGAGAAAGCAAGGCTTGCCTGAGCTGGGCAGGAAGGGAACTTGGGGGAGGACTTGGATATGGAGGTAGGGGGCTTCACATCAGTTGAGGGGCTGGGGGGTGTCTCTGTCTACGCTGCTCCTGACTGCTGCTGTCAAATGTCCTTTGCTTGTGGGGCAGGTGCAGAGCTTTCTCAGAGTGTAGGCATCAACTGGCATCCAGTGGGCAGAGGCCAAACTGCTGCTGAGTGTCCCGTGGGCCCAGAATGCTCTCACAGCAGAGTGGTCCAGCCTGAGGTGGTGGTGGTGTAGGTTGAGAAGTCTTAGACCAAGAATGCCCTGGCTCGGGCCTAGATTCTTGTTTGACTCTCCTCTTCTGAAGCAAACTAACTTCCTGCTTCATAGAACAGGGGACCAGGCTCCAGGAGGTGGGGCTTCCTTCAGCGCTCTTGCTGGTGGTAGCTAGAGGCCCTGCTGCTGACTTCTCCCTGTCTTGTGGATTTCCGAGAAATAAAGGGAGAGGGAATTCAGAGTTAGGGTGCCCGGCCTGAGCCCAGTTCTGCTGGAAGCACATCGTTAAGTACTGCTTTGCTCCAGTTTATTCCCAGAAGATAAAACACACAATGCTACTTCCAAGGTCCTAGTAACAACCGACACGGTGCTTGCTATACTGTGCCTTTGGGGGAGCATTCAGGGAAAGATGTGGGTGGAAAAAGTCTATGACTTGTCTGAATACTGACTGAGGCCCTGGGTTCAATTCCATGCACTGCCAGTAGGGGGCAGAAAAATCAGGGAAGGATAACCCAGGTCTGGACAGATCAAGGGGAGTTTCCTAGATACCCAGGTTCAACTCTGCCAGATGATAAATACAAGCAGTAGCACATGGAACCCGTATTCTGGGACAATGATAAGGCTGGTTCCCTGGAGCAGAAAGGCTCGAAGCCCTGAGTCCACCCATAGCAAGAGTTCATTACATTTATTAGTTGGTGTGTGCGTGTATTTGTGTGTGTGTGTGTGGTGTGTGGTGTGTGGTGTGTGTGCACACATGCGCACCATAGCATCCTCATGGAGGTCAGAGGACCATATATACATATGCACATGCCATAGCACCTGTGTGGAGATCAGAGGACTCTGTGTGTGGCGCATGCGTACACGTGCATGCGCACCTGCCACAGTACTAGTCCCAGGGATTAAATTTAGGTATCATGAGGTTTTGTGGCAAAACTTTATCCTCCGATTCATCTCACTGGCTCCATTAAGACATTTTTTATAACATTAAAAACTTTCATACCATGAGTTCAGAGAACGGTTTTGAGTGAAAGCTCACAGAGTTTGCCGCCCGATTCTCCTAGATTCAGCCCCTTCTCAGAATATTCTGGCAAGGTTGGAACAGCTTCCTAAGCTGTGGGCCCGTCGTCTTTCTCCTCAAAGGACTTGTGTTGTTCACTTGTGTGAGGAGGCTCCTTGTGGGATCCCAGACAAGTCACAGCTAACTTTACCCCACATCCAGGGCAGGGCTGTGGAGACAGGTCAACCAGCGCAGTGCTGACAGACTGCGTTCAGCCCTCAGAACCCACGTAAAACAAGTCAGGTGTGGTGGTGTGTGCAACCACCCCTGCAGAGGATAGAGGCAAGTCAATCCCTGGCAGGCCAGGCTAGCCTACTTGGTGAGTTCTTGACCAACGAGAAACCCTGTCTCGAGAAACAAGGTGGAGGTGTTTGAGGAACAGCAGAGAATGTCCTCTCATTCCCACACGTGCAAATAACATGCAAATGAAGAGCCCAGAAGACAGAGGGGGACTCTGGGATTACAGATGACAGGGAACAGGGTCTCTGGGGCCCCAGCATCACTTGAAGGCAACAATGGTTCCTCCAGACTGGGAGGCACCAAAACAACCTTGGCTGGGTGTTCAGGAATCCCCTGCTCCTCATGAAACTGAGACATTCTCACAGCCACACCGGTTTTGTGCTTGGCGTTTTATTTTCCAACAGTGAGATAAGCTGGGGAGGGGCCCAACTGAGCACCATGCAGGCTGTTCTACTGTCTGGCCTCCCTCCCTCTCTCCCTCCCTCCCTCCCCTGGGTACCCTCTTACTACCTCCTGCTTTGCTACTTCCAACTGGGTGCCTAGGAGTCACTGGAATTCCTGGTCTCTTGGATGTCACCCCAAACACCTCCTGAGTTGTCTGAGGAAGGACTCTTGGCAAAGCAGAGTTGGAGCCACCAGGCTGGCACCATAATGGTCAGATGTTACCTGAGCCGTACTATGTCCTGCCTGCTTCACTGGGTCTTCCCTCGGCCCTCAGAGATGATATGCTCAGGGCTGGCACGCATGTACCACTCTACCCAGGAGCCATCATAGACAGGCACATCGGGTTTGCCACACAGGAAGGCCCCCAGGGCTATATGGCAGGCGGTGACACCGGAGCCACATGTGGCTACCAAGGGCTTGGATAGGTCTACATTCTTCTCCTGGAACAGGCGTTGGATCTCCTCTGGGCTCTTCTCTAGCCCCTCCTTGGTCAGGAATTCAGTGAATGGGATGTTTACCGAGCCAGGGATATGGCCAGGTTCGATGCCTGCACAGAGGAACGCATGGAAGGGCAGTATGAATGATGTCCAGTGTGGCTGGCATTTGTGGCATCAAGCAGAATGTCAAATGTGTCTCCAATGTCTGATCTTATCCCAACCACCAGTGCTAGGTACCCGCACTACATAGACGGCCAAGCTAAGTAACATCCAAAGTTGATACACTCGGCTATTTGCTGGCGAGAGTTTGACTCCTGGAACTAGACTCCACCAGAACCTCCGCAGAAGACCGCGGAAGACCCTGGGCTTCCTGACCATGAACCTGTGGGCAGCAGAGCAATACACATGACCTCTGTCCAGTTATGGCCTGGGGCACCTGGGGGCCTAGAGGCGGTGTACAGGGCAGACAGGCAATAGCCAGATAATTGCTAGCATGACAAAAATGCCCTAGGGCTATAGCATACAAATAGCAATAGCCATCAAAACAGCTGACATGGCTGAATGCTTGCTTTGTGCAGGGCAGTGCCCGGACTCCCCCCACCTCCGCGCCCCAGCAGCATCTTCTCCTTTAGTGCCACCCAAAGTCTATGGGAAAGAAATAAGTGTCACCCTTACCCTAGGAGAATAGGGCACACAGAGTAGCGTGCTCTAGCTAGCAGTGGGTGGAGAGTGATACCCACCCCAGGGCCTGTGCAGCCAGGAAGCAGGCCTCAGTGCCTAGGAAAGGTGGAGCCTTCTCCCAGGATGAGCTGATGTCATCCTGTTAGGGGGTCTGACAGTGGGACTGAGAGCGAAGAAGGCAGGAAGAACCCAGAAACCCTGGAATAGGCACAAAACATCATGGCCACCAAGGCTTGGACAACAGGGAGGAATGCCTCAGTGTGCCTGGGAGAAGACTTTGGACTCTGGTCTGGCCATAGGGGAAATCAGATTTCATTCTTAGAAGAATTCAGTCTTGATGCTGAGGATGCGGCTCAGCTAGTAGAGCGGCTGCCTAGCATGCATGAAGACTTGGGTTTCACGCTCAGCACCTCAAAAACCAATTCTAGGGGGCTGGAGAGATGGCTCAGTGGTTAAGAGCATTGCCTGCTCTTCCAAAGGTCCTGAGTTCAATTCCCGGCAACCACATGGTGGCTCACAACCATGTGTAATGAGGTCTGGTGCCCTCTTCTGGCCTGCAGACATATACACAGACAGAATATTGTATACATAATAAATAAATAAATAAATATTAAAAAAAAATTCTAGTGATTCTTATCCATAATCCTAGCACTTGGGGAGTGAAGACAGAAGGACCAGAAATTTAAGGTCATTCTAAGTTACATAGCAAGGCAACCTGGGCTACATGAGATTGTTTAAAAAAAAAAAGCAGTCTGATGGATGAGGACTCCAGCAAAGCCAGAGAAGTGTGGACTAAATTGGAGTGTCATTTACCCCTGGCTCTGAAGTCCCAAGAGCTCCAATGTGCATTTGTCTCTATCTTTCTTTCAGTCAGAAGTTACCAATGTCCCATTTTCACAGGAGGCCTGAGACCCCCTATTAAAATGGAACCTCACAGGGGGGTCATCTGGATTCTGAAACGAGGCTATGAGAAACTTCTGCCTTGGTTTCCCTGTACAAGAAGGGACAGGTCTCTGTGCGAGCTGCTGGTCTCTATCCTCAGAGGAGAGCGGGAGACGGCACTCCCGAGCTTCAAGAAGATTTGGTAGGCTGGTCATACTCAATGAAGTGGGCCTCCTAAAAGTCATGCCGTGCAGCCTGGCCCACAGCCTTGGGAGGAGCAAGCTACCGAGTCAGGATGTTACAGATAAGTCAAGTCAGGGCTTCCTCAAACCTTCAGCTTTACCCAGCAAAACATGCACCCTGCCTTGCTGGACTGGGGAGCCCATTGCAGGTGTGCTTGGCCAGGTCTGGGGCTGCGGAGTAAAAATGGGGATGCTTTAAATACAGGCTAAGCAGCCTTCCTGCCTGGCAGTCCGGGCCAGGTTAACTAGCCTGCTAGGTTCTCAGCACCCCTTCCATTCCCAGGGAGTAATTGTGATGGCAGGACACCCTAAACACCCCTGAAGGAGCCTGAGCCGAGAGGTCCATGCTGATGACGCCACTCTCCACCTCGTGAGGGCAGTGTGAACACCTGAGCTGGACCATTTAGGTATGCTTGCTCTTTTACACCATGACATCACCGTTATGGTCCCTCCTGCTTACTGCTCTCATCATATACATTCAAAGGCCACCATCTAGAGGAGCTGGGTGACCTGCCAGGTTCTACACAGAAAGTACCAGCAGAGACAGGGCTCTGAACTCAAGCCTGTACCAGCACAGGCCTTGTGCTGCTCTTCCCCTGGGGTTGAGTTTGGTGGCACCCTCACTAGGCTAGCCCACGGGAAATTGCTGTCTGAGTAGGTTCAAGACGGGTGGGGTACACCCACAGTCTCCGAGGCTTGGAGCACAGCACAGCAGAATGGTTCTGCAGGACTCTAGGTGGCAGGAGGCTCTGAAGTCACCAAACACCACTGGGACATGGACTCAGGGCTAGGTATTGATTGTCGTGCTGCACCGTGAGCCTGGGCACTTGAAAAGTACAGCGGAGAGGGCATAGGAGAGCTTCCAGGGCCATGGTTGGCTCCTGTACCCTAGCAGGCTGGGGAGAAATGGTGGGGGAATAGCTGATTGCTCACTGTGGTTAAGTTATTCAAGGAGCCTGAATCCAGAGGGGGCTCTTTCCTGAGACCTCTGGCAAAGCAGCCAGACATTGCAGAGCTATTTCCCGCACCTGCACAATGGCAGTGTATGCATTGCTCCATAGTTGCAGGAGAACTGGTGCCTGGACCCCCAGATTACCAAATCATATGAATGGCATCCTGTCATGTAATCTACACACACCTGCCTAACATTGAAAACATCTCTAGGTTCTTTCTCACCCCAGAGTTTTGAAACAGGGTCTCACTCTGTAGTCCAGGCTGATCTGGAAATCACTGTGTAGCCCAGGCTGGCCTTAAACTCATGATCCACCTGCCTCAGCCTCCACATGTTGGGATTATAGCCAAGAGCCACTGCAGCCATCTCTAGATTACTTCAATATCCGTTTTATCTTAGCGTTTGTAAACACTATGTAGCTACACTGTGTCACGCAGTAATAACGACAGGGAAAGGAACAGCACACTCTCCGTACAGACAAAAGAAAAATTGTTGTCTGAGGTTGTTTAAACCCAGAGATGTGGAGCCTTTAATCCCAGCACTCGAGAGGCAGAAGGAGGTGGATCGTAGTGAGTTCAAGGCCAGCCTGCTCTACAAAGTGAATTCCAGGATAACTAGCACCGTTACACAGAGAAACCCTGTCTCACAAAAACAAAACCAAAAACAAAAAAGAAAAAAGAAAAAGGGGGGGGGGCAGGGACATGGTGTCTACAAGTACTGAAAGCTACAGGTACATATCTCCTTAGAGTTTTAAGAGGCTCATACCAGCATGGCTCATACCTTCTCTGCTTTGTGGGGTCCCTTCCCACACCACACAGGGCTTTTCCTGGAGAAGTCCAGGCTGTAGGCTTAGCCCTCTCCTGAGGCACTAACCACTCAATTTGGGGGACACAACTTCTTCCCCTCTCAGAATCTCTTAGCAACCCTGGTTGGAGACATCCTGCTTCCCCATCAACTCCTGAGCTGCAGTCCAGACCTCATCAGGACCAAGCTTGGGTCCTTCCTAAACTAGGTGGGGGCTTCTTCCTACTAGTGGTCACCCACAAGCATACCACAACAGTTATCTGGGCTGTCACTCTCATACGGGGCGCCCTGGATTCTCAAGGTGGTCAGCCTTTGCCCAGAGTTCCAAAACTGAGGTAATGTGGTGGCCTCCACTATAAGACGGAAGCAAGAGGCTCAGGGTGAAGCGCCCAGCAACCAACCCTTCTCCCCAACTTTGTATGCTTTGAAAGGCCAGCACAAGGCTAGGCAGTGTAGGGTCGCACATCAGCCTGTCCCCATGCCCTGCTCCGCCGTTTCCCCCAGAGTGTTACCATCTCGGGGTTCTGGCTCGGTGCCCCGGAACCGGCCAGCTGCGCGGGCGTCCACCACCTGGAAGCGCCGGGCCTCCAGGTTCTCCAGGATGTCCTCGTGAGTCTTGATGAAGGAGGGATCTAGTTGTGCGTGGAACTCCGCGGGCTCTGGGTGACTCTTGCCAGAGCTGATTGGCAGGTTCTGGCTCAGCCAGTGGCGGAAGCCGCCGTCCAGCAGCGACACGGAGTGGTGGCCGAAGACGCGGAACATCCACCAGACCCGCGGAGCAGAGTAGAGGCCCTGGTCGCTGCCATCGTAGATCACGACGTGCGTGGTGGAGCCCACGCCCAGGCTTCCCGCGTAATCTGCGAAGTGCGCGGCGCTAGGAAGCATGTGATCGTACGGCGACGTTTGGTCGCTGCAATGATCGATGTCAAAGAAGGAGGCGCCGGGGATGTGGCGCTCCTCGAACTCGAGTCGCGCGTTGCGGCCCAGCTTGGGCAGGTACCAGGATGCGTCCAGTAACTTCAGCGACTGCGAGGCGCGCGGGGACTTCAGAGCCTCCGCCACCCACTGAGCAGACACGAACGCTCGGAAAAGCTGCGGGGCGGCCATGGCCTCCGAGATGCTCGAATTGTGGGCCTGCAAGACAGGGGAGATAACAGAATCGAGAGACTGGCCTGCTGTCAGGGGCATGTGTGCTAATCGGCGGAGGTGGAGCCTCAGCACCGGCAGAGCAGAGTCCAGGAATGCAGAAAGTTGAAGTCAGGATTAGGCTTTATCACTCAGTGACTACCCTGTCAAACCTTTAATAACACACAGCTCCAAATGACGTTATGACCATGGGGCGCCAGGGAAAGGTGGTGTGCGTCCCTCACTCTCTATTCCTAGCCCAGCATGCAGGGTGGGTAGGGTAGGGCCAGGGGCGGGTCCAATTGGCCTTTAAGTAAAGCAAACAAGACCGAAGTTTCAGCCCTTCTCTAAGATGTAGCCCAGCTTCACAGCCAATCAAATTCACTCATTCGTTGAGCAGTGCTAGGAGTCCAATAGGAACAATAACCAGAACTCACCCTTAGCCCAGTGCCATTTAATCCGCAGATATTACAACACTTGGCACAGCAGCCTCTCCCCAAACTGTTGGAGGATCAGTGTTAAGAATTCCGGTACTGTCACCTTTTCCTGAAAGCCACTGAGGCTCCTAGCTGTGCTTTGTGTCACCTGGTGTGGCAGCTGTACCTTCTATAATACCAGTACTCAGGAGACTGAGGTAGGAGGACTAGAGTTCAGGGCCAACCTAGTCTACATAGTAAGTTCCAGACCAACCTGGGCTACTCAGCAAGACTATCTCAAAAAGCAGAACAAAAAAGTAAAAGACAAACAACAGAAATCAGTGCACTCATGGGGGCAGGGGAGGGAGGTTTGGATACCAGCCTAGACCCTATGCTGGGGGCATCGAGCACCCTTTGTTTTGGTAGCCCCAGAGCAGCTCAGACAACGATGCAAGTGAGGGATTCTGGAGTGGAGTGTGAGCTGTGAGCACCAGGGAGTCTCCACTTCAGCCTTGCTGGGAGGGAGAGGAGACGGAAGGACTTCCTGGAGGAAGCAGAGGCACATTTTGACTTAGGAATCGGCGTAAGGAGGTAGACATGGACTCCCGCTAAGGACCGGTACCAGTGTTTTGGATGCAGCTAGATATGTTAGTAGGGGTGCAGGAGAGCAAGAAGGCCAAGGCTGGTAGAACAATCCCCCTGTGAACTACAGTCGCTCCTTTACCCCCATCATTCTTGGGAATTTTCCTCCCCAACTCTGGTTTGGAAGTCAGAGAGCCCTCCAAAGTAAGCACAGATGCCTACAGGCTGTTCATGTGAGTGTTCCTGGATCATGGGTCTTCTACTGGAGCTTCAGACCTGTGTGTGTATGTGTGTGTTGTGCAGGGAAGAGGACATTCTCAGAGGTCGGATGGGTTCGCTGACAACAGTCATTTTATTTTATTTCATTTGTGAGACGGGGTCTTTCTATGGCCTGGGACTCACCTTGGCTGGCTGGTCACCAAGTCCCAGGACTTTACCTGTCTCACCTTCCCCAGTGCTGGGATTATAGGCATGCAACATGCCTTGTGCTGTTTATACAGGCTCTGGGGCCTTGTACTTGCAAGGCAAGCACTTGATCCATTGGAGCTATCTTCCCAGTACTGCGCCTATTCCTCCAGGGTCTCACTCTGTATCCAAACTATCCTGGAACTCGAAATCATCCCCCTCCTGCCTTGTTTCCAGAGAAGGGAAATTGCAAGCATACACCACCATGCCAGACTCCAAAACCCACCTCTTGATGAGATTTTAAAATGAGTATAGAAGCTGGATGATGGTGGCACATGCCTTTAATCCCAGCACTCAGGAGGCAGAGGCAGGAGGATCTCTGTGAGTTCAATGCCAGCCTGGTCTACAGACAAAGTGAGTTCCAGGACAGTTAAGGCTATACAGAGAAACCCTGTCTCAAAAACAAAACAAAACAGAAAAATATAGAAGGATCACCATATACCTTATATACAGTTTCTTTGATCACTTAGGGCAGTGGAGTGGCAATCCGTTATTTCTTCCTTTACTCTCACAAATGGTTCTTGGATCTACAGCTGCACATTGATTCTTAAACCTTCCAGGAACTGGGACCTTAGAGGTCTGAGGTCATATGACCCTGCCTCCCTGTTTGATTGACAATTCTCACAAAGGACCCCAGGTGGCAAAAAGAGGGTTAGAGAGGCTAGGCTAATGGGTGTTCCTGAGGGGCAGAAATCAAAGAGACTAGGTTCCTTTGTGCTGGGCGGGCCAGAATTCCCACAAAGGGCTGCACCAGGCCATCCTAGGGTTAGTGTGAACCTATATAACACACCATGAAGGGGACTCAGACAATCTAAAGTGAAGGGTCCGTTTTCCCCATTTCTTATGTTCAAGGAGACTTTCTGGGCCAGCTTTTAGTGGTCTGTTTCATCCATCCATACTAGTCTTACAATTCTAATTCTGGGGTTAAAGACATGCACCACCTGGTTTCTATGACAAACTAGTATGGCTACTGGGATTTAAAGGTGTGTGTTATTGTGGCCTGGTCTGTAAGGCTGATCTGTAAGGCTGGCCAGTGTGGCTGTTTTACTCTCTGAACTGGCAAGCTTTATTTGTTAAAATAAAAATGAAATGCCACTCCACTAGAGCATCTCCCCACCTGGACCCTCCTGGCACATTCTCTTCTCCACTGTCAAGCTCAAGCAAGGCTCAGGGGATGCTGGGAAAATGCTAAGCAGTTTTTCGATATTTACAATACACACTGTGACAGTATTTCAGAGCAAGATCAGTGTTCAAAAAGGGGAGGAGGGGAGCCCAAAAAAGCATTCAAGAGGAACAGAAAAGCCTATTGAAGTGTTGTCCAGCCATTTTGCAAGAGCCATGCTCTATTTCCAGATATTTTGCCAATTGGCATTTATATAAATTTATAACGAAGTGGTAAACATTGAAGCCCAAGGCAATTAATAAAAAAGCATAAAGCTCCAAGGACAAGCAGGTAAACCAAAGTAGCTCCCACCACTGTGGGCTTTAAGTCTGAACTTAGTCACTACTCCACCAGGCGACCTGGCACCTCCTGAATCTACCTGTTTCTCCTGTTGGGAGAAGTTTCAGCCCTGTCCCGCAGGATCGTTAAGGGTGTGCCACCACAGGTGGGACCGGGAAAAGTTTAATTTCATTCGACTGTGTTCCGCTACTTTCTCCTCTTAGGGGACACTGGATCTTCTCACCACAGCCCCTCTGAATGGTTTTGTTGGTTCTCTCAAACGTTCCTACTTTCTCAGGACGCCCCAGGTCATCCCATCCCAAACCCCCGCCAGCCACTGCTACCCACTGACTCTTACCCCACCCCAGCTTACAGGCAGTCACAAGCAGCCGTGGATAGCCCCCCTTAAGGCATATTAGGGGCGCCCTAGAAACTCTTCTCAGAGACTGTGTTCCCTCCTCCATTTCCGCATGGTACCACGCTATGCACCCCCGAAAAGCACCCTCCCTCATAGAAAAGCAAATAGGACGCGTTGGGCAGCAGATACCAGGGTTCCGAGCTCCCGGGTTCCCAACTCCGCCATGCCACCCCCTCCCCGCGCCCTCAGAGGTCCCCTCCTTCCGCCACCAACCTGCGGCCAGCCAAAGGGAGGAGACTTGGGCACGGCCCACTGCCTTAGCCACTCTGAGTCGCTGCTGGCTGCACCTTCCATTCTCCCAGGCTGCGGGGGACGCAAGCGCCATGCAGCCGGGTTGTGCACTGCCCCAGTGTCATCCCGAACCTCCAATAGTCACTGTGGCTGTGAAAACTATACACCAGGAGGGTCAAGCAGAGTCCCAGTGCGAAGGCACAAAGGCTGCTCGAAGTCCCAACTGTCTGCACAATAAGTCCCCCCTCATGGGAGCGGCGTAATGGTTCAGGCCACTTGGGACACTCCCGGCTCCGGGTTTGAACCCGCCAGCTTCTTCGGAGCGCAAGAGCGAGTTTCTGCGCAACTTCCAGGTCAAGTGAATGCAGCTGGCCGCCCAAGATGGGGCCGCCAGCTGGGCCACTTATGGCCCAGGGGAGGGTACTGGTGGAGAAAGCAGGGCAGGGTGCTTGGGACCTCTTCACTGGACTTGGGCATTTTAGAAGCCAGAGAACTCAGGCTGCTGTGAACAGAAACAGAATGGCTGACGAGTGGTCAATTCGCCCTGGAGAAGGTCTCGAAGCCCAAGGGCCACCTGTTACCACCTGCTACCAAGGGCTACCTATTACCTGTTCTCCCAATTCTTGCAGACAGGGTCCTGAGCCAACCCCTCCTAGCAGCTGTTGCCGTAAGAGCGTGCGGAAGCTCTTGGCCACGCCCACCAGCTCTCCTTGGGACGGGACTGGGAGGGCGCTGGGGCAGTGGGAGGGGCGGAGCAGGCTTTTCCTAGGGAATGTGCAACCCTATCCCACAATCGCCCCAGTCTAGCTCTGGGTGTAGTTACCATTGCACGCCGGGAAAGTGTTGTGGGGACAACAGCTCCACCTCCCGGACTCCGCCCACTGCACTCAGTTCTCTCCAAGCCTCTTTCCCAGTTCCCACTCGCGCCAGGTGACACTCAGAGCTGACACTATGGTTCATCAAGTGCTCTACCGGGCGCTGGTCTCCACCAAGTGGCTGGCTGAGTCCATTCGGTCTGGCAGCCTGGGGCCCGGCCTTCGGGTGCTGGACGCGTCATGGTACTCTCCCGGGACCCGCCAGGCCCGCAAAGAGTATCAAGAACGGCACGTGCCTGGTGCGTCCTTCTTTGATATAGAGGAATGTCGGGACACGGCTTCGCCTTATGAGATGATGCTGCCCAGTGAGGCCCACTTTGGGGACTACGTGGGAAGGCTGGGAATCAGCAACGACACACACGTGGTGGTGTACGATGGAGACGACCTGGGCAGCTTCTATGCACCCAGAGTATGGTGGATGTTCCGTGTATTTGGCCACCGCACTGTATCAGTGCTCAATGGTGGTTTCCGGAACTGGGTGAAGGAGGGCCACCCGGTGACATCTGAGCCCTCACGGCCAGAGCCAGCTGTTTTCAAAGCCACACTGGACCGCTCCCTGCTCAAGACCTATGAGCAGGTCCTGGAGAACCTCCAGTCTAAAAGGTTCCAGCTGGTGGACTCTCGGGCCCAAGGACGGTACCTGGGTACAGAACCGGAGCCCGATATAGTAGGTAGGTGTCCCTGTGGCCTTTGGGGAGGATTGTCAACAGGAGGATGGGGAATCAGAATAGTTGGGACCCTCAACCCCTCCATGTAGACGTCTTTCTATCTGTAAAATGGAAGGGGACAGCCAACCTTGAAGGCTTTTACAGCTCTGATATGTGAAGGCCCAGTGTGCCCATAGCTCCGTGCTAACAAGCTACCTGCATCAGTAGAGGTGACTGGTGGCCTGTCCACTCCTGTCCACTTCTAGGAACCAACTCTCCCACATGCACCACATGTACCAAAGGACATCCTACCCACAGCAAACATTTGCAGGACAGTACAGAAGTCTACAAATACACGCACACCCCCTAGATCTCAGAAACCCTTTCAAACACCAACAGGAACCTTCCCTGGGCTCTTCTGGTACCCTGACTAATGTTTTGAAAGCAGTTTTGTTAATACCTCAACAGCAGCTGCAGCCCATCTGTGGGGCTGTTACAGCAGCTCCTGGCGTGTGCCAGGGATATTGTTATGGGGAAATACCCCTAACTTGGGCGGGAAGACAAGCTGCCAGGATATTGCTACTTGGTCAGTTAAATGGCAGAGCCGGGATTTGAACCCAGTACTAATTTGTTTTAAACCAGGGCTCTAAACCCAGACGTAAACCCATTCAGTCCCACCACTACTTTGTAGGGTTCTGGGGAGCCTCTTGTGCCAGGTATTCCCAGAGAGACAGCCTTTGGATCCCCCTTTTGTGTGAGTGCTGGGGGAGGGAGGGCTAAAGGAGTCTACACAGCTCAGAAGACCGAAAAAGCCTCAAAAAAGGAAATGCTGGTTTCTAGAGGCTTCTAAGCATAGGCAACTGCCAGGTCTTGCTTTTCCCGAACAAAGGACAGGTAGCCAGCAACCTCTTTTCTTAGTTTTCTTAGTCCTGCCGGGCATGACTTAACTCGGGGTAACATTTTGCCTAACTTGTTGCAAAATGTCTCTTCCTTTCTGTCAGCTGAAGTCTGCAACACTGTTTTTACAGTCTTAATACTAAACCTTCACCCACTGAACAGAGGGAGGCTGAGGCACACAGGCAGGAGCAGGTCAAGGCCACACATCCAGTTCTGGCCAGAGCTCCTCAGTCCTGCTTTCTCTAGGCCTTTGATATCCCCGCCTGCTTTGCTCTGGGAAAAAGGTCGGGAGAGAAAGATTCATGCTCATTCAATACTTTCCGGAGATCCCTGGACATGGAATGCCTGCAGCCCCTTCTGGTCTTGACTCACAGAGTTTTTTTTTTTTCTTGGAACTTGTGCTGGGGGAAGGGAGGGGGAAGCTGGCTGTGGAGCTTTCCCAGCGGGCCGAGAAGCAAACGGAGAAATGAGTGCCACAGGACCCAAGTGTAACGTTCCCACCGTTTTGTAGATGAGGAAAACCGAGGCTTGGAGAGGGGAGATGGCCTGGTTGAACTCTACAGAGCCTCTGTTCTCCATCACTTCCTATCTCTTCTGATTGCCCTGGAGCGCCAGGGAGCCGGGGTTCTCATTCCAACTCGGGCGCTCTGATGTGGAGGGTACTCAGCCCGGCTTGACCTTACATTTCGCAATCATAAACAAGCAGAGGTCCCCAGCCCCGCCACATGCACATGCCTTTTGTTCCACGTGGCAAGCCGGTGAAGGGGCTCTTTGGAGGGGAAGGCACGGAGCAAAGTCCAGGGGCATCTAGACAAGAAGAGAATGGGCCACTTGCCCCATTCTGTTAGAGGGTTTGCTGGACACAAGTATACACTGCCAAGGTCATGGTCTGCTGCTTGAGATGGGTTCAGTGAGTTTCCCGTGGGTTCAGAAGTCCAGGTATAATACATGGGGGTTGGGGAAGCCTTGACTCTGAGTGTTCCCAAAGGGAGTGAAACAAAACTAGTAGTAGGTGCGGGTATGGGCGTGGATGAGGAGGGGGAGGGGGAGGTGTTGGTCCACACTAAGCATTTTGATTTGTAGTCTCCCGGCTGCAGTCACTTCTGGCATCCTCAGTAGGCTTGCTGAGGGCCTGGCCCCACTCCACTCAGGGTTACAGGCACCAAAGTGAGGCTTGTCTGCGGTTGTTGTGGAGGGTGGGGTGAGCCTGAGCAAACATAAAGAGGGGGTAGGGAGAGTGAAGAAAGGTCCAAACAGGTTTTCCTGGCCTCTAACAACCATGGCCTATGGGATCGTAATGTGCCTACTGACTTCAGTCTCCTCAGCCAAAGCTGGAACACAAATTCCTAGACTTTTAGGCAATTGAGGAACACAAGAAGTTATCTCAGTAATTCCCCTGCCTCAGCCTTCCTTTCTAGGGGAGCTCAGAGTAACTAAAAAACATAGGCATTGGAGTCCTACTTGAATTCATGTGCCTCTGCTGTGTGTCCCTGGGGAAGTTATTGCCTCTCTCTGAACCTTTGACTCTCATTAGAGCCAGGAGGAAAGTCTCTTCAGCTTTGTGAGGAATGAGGGAGATACAGTTCTGTGGAGAACCCGCTTTGGGTGTGCTGGTTGCCAGAAGCTGCCTGAACACTGGCAGATTCGCTGTGGGGAGGGGAGGCCGCAAGCATGCCACTGAACAGGGGTGGGAGATGACAGGCAGCTTGCTTCTTGCTGCAGGCCCCTTCCTCCTGTTGGCAGTGTTCCAGAGTTCTCTGGCCCCGCCTGTGGGTTCCCAGGACTGTGGCTTCTGTGCCTTTAAAGTCCCCAGGCAGAGGCTGGAGAGAGGGCTCAGTGAGTAAAGTCCTTGCCTTGGGAGTGTAAGGACCTGGGTTAGATCCCCTGAGCCCACCTTGGGGACTCTGCTTGCCCAGCACTAGGGAGGCAGAGACAGACAGATCTCTGGAGCTCACTTCATCTGGCCTCGCTAAAACAGTAAATTCCAGGGGGATGGGCCAATGGGGAACGTTAGCCTGGGTGGTCCTCTCACCTCCATGCACATGTTCACAGGGATGCACTCTTTAAGCTGCCCCCCTACCAAAGCAAAACGGAACAAAACAAAACAACAAAACCCCAAATGGGTCCTGAGCCTTTCTGGCAGAGGTAGCCACTGCTACATCCTCAGGCTGGGAGCCAAGGCTTCCCAGCATCCCTGGCTTCATTCTTACCCAGACAAGGCCCCTTTTATAGACTCAAGAAAACAATAAAGCTGGCATGTCATTGACAAGAAGAAAAGAGCACTCAGAGGCCCGAGTGCAAATACTCTTGCTCCCCAGTGACTGTGGGAAACTACTGTAACCTGACCGTTGATGTCCATAGGCCAACTGTTCCTCACTGACAGGGTTACACACAGCTGGTTTCAGGTCACAGCGGGAAGACATCTCTAGAGGTCACTGCCCTTTGCGAGCAGGAACATGTGTTCAGTCAGAGGACTGTTTGGGCTAGTGATTCTAGAATCTTCTTTGAGATGAGAGGATTCCCACATTGTTTCATTGACCAACATGTACACACAGTGCTCAGAGTTCACTGGAGCCTTTTACGTCCAGGAGTGAGACTGAGGCCCAGGGGGCAAGCCTTCCTGTCTGTCTGATGCTGCTCAGTGCTGGGATGTGACTTCGTCATAGCAATCAAAGCCCTGTCCTCTGCTTCCCACCATGCTGTCTCTGTCTTGCCCCGTGGTCCAAGTTTAAAGGTGGTGGGGATTTGGGGAACCTGAAGAGATGGAGGCAATTCTAGCATGGGCCTTACTCTCAGTGTTGTCTGTGGAGGGGTGCAGGGTGCACAGGGAAGAGAGATATGGTCGGGCATGCAGGGACTGATAAGGCATGGTTCCTTTGGGTGCTAACAGCCAGTGGCCCATTTTTGTTTGCAAGAGTGCCTTCCCCTTTTATTGGTTTGGTGTTTTGCAAACAAGGTCTCACTCTATAGCCCAGACTGATCTGTAACTCACTATATAGACCAGGCTAGCTTCTGACTATTGATCCTTCTGCCTCAGCCTCCAGCATGCAGTGATTGCAGATGTGTGTTACCGTGCATACCCACCACTCATGCTGTTCTAGAACAGACCCTGGCCTGCCCCTCCTCTGCCCTGCTCTCTCTGTAGCTTCAGAGCTGTGTGGAGGGGATGGCACAACCCCTGTACCTAGGAGAAGCACAGCATTGGGAGCCACAGCATGGGGCAGGCATCATTAGGGTTCAATATTGGCCTTTTTGTTTGTTTTTCGAAACAGGGTTTCTCTGTATAACAGTCCCGGCTGTCCTGGAACTTACTCTGTAGACCAGGTTGGCCTCAAACGTACAGAGATCCCCCTGCCTCTGTCTCTGTCTCCCGAGTGCTGAGATTAAAGGTGTGCACCACCACACCCAGCTCAATATTTGTCTTTGTTCATTTATCCTCACCCAGGGGCATTCACTCCCTAGAGAGAAACTGGGGTGCAGAGAGGTCACAGTACTTACTTAAAGACACCAGAGTAGTAAGTGGTAGAGCTAGGATCTGAACACGTGTCTGGTACCAGGTCCCTTCTCTTTTCACAACTACGTGCCTCACAGCAGCACCAAGACTGGGCCGTGGCCCTTGGCCTGCCTGTTTTTCTTTGTGTCTTTAGCCGAGTCATTTTATGTCAGCACACCTCAGTGTTTTTACCTGTGAAATAGCTTTACAGGCAAATTTATTTACTGACTCACAAAGCCAGTCAGCTTCCGTACTCCTGCAAACTGTTGCACAGGAGGGCCAGGCAGTTTCTTACCACCATGTCCTTAGAAGTTAGCACAGTGCCGGGCGGTGGTGGCACACGCCTTTAATCCCAGCACTCGGGAGGCAGAGGCAGGCGGATCTCTGTGAGTTCGAGACCAGCCTGGTCTACAAGAGCTAGTTCCAGGACAGACTCCAAAACCACAGAGAAACCCTGTCTCGAAAAACCACAAAAAAAAAAAAAAAAGAAGTTAGCACAGTGTGTAGCTTCTATGTGAATTCATTCCTCCTGCTCTACCTAGTAATCGCAGGAGACAGGTGTGTACTACTGAGCCCATTTCACAGGTGAGAAAACCTGAGGGGTAGAGAGCAGAGGCAATTTGCATAAGTTAGGGGAAAAGTTAGAAAAAGGGCCTGCGGTGCATGTGGATGTAGCACCTGTGGTGCATGCGGATGTAGCGCCTGCGGTGCATGCAGATGTCCTCTCACACAGAGATGGCTTGGGACAGCCATCAAGATAGGTCGCATGGCAGTGTTTGCAGTCGTGGCTCTTACAGCTTGAGTGTTGGAAACAAGCAGAACAGGCGAGAAACTGAGCTGCTAAGAGAGCAAAGACATCACTTTTATTGGTGTGGCCCCAGGTCCTCCACTTCCCATTCTCACGCCTCCCCTAACTCATGTCTTCTATTTCTACTCAAGGACTGGATTCAGGTCACATCCGTGGCTCAGTCAACATGCCCTTCATGAACTTCCTGACTAAAGATGGCTTTGAGAAGAGCCCAGAGGAGCTGCGGGCCATTTTCCAGGACAAAAAAGTGGACCTCTCCCAGCCCCTCATCGCCACATGTCGCAAGGGGGTCACGGCTTGCCATGTTGCCCTGGCTGCCTATCTTTGTGGCAAGCCTGACGTGGCTGTTTATGATGGCTCCTGGTCGGAGTGGTTCCGCAGGGCACCCCCGGAGACCCGTGTGTCCCAGGGGAAGAGTGGGAAGGCCTGAGTGTGCGCACCCTCCTTTTCTGCACGCCAAATTCAGCCAGTGAGGCCAGTGTGACCTGCCCCTGGTTCACACCTCTTAGGCAATGGAGATTGATGGGTTTTAGAATTCCTCCCCTCACACTGGAATAAAATGCCTTTTCTCAGAAGTATGTCTGTGCCCTGGCCCTGGGTTCCATCCCTTCTGTCCACCTTCAGCCAAGATGGCCATGCAGAGGACACTGTTGCCGTACTTGGTCTCGGCTAAGGCAACTGGTTGCCCTCTCTTGTGTTGTGTGGCAGAGTTTTCCTAAGAAGACATGATACACACACACACACACACACACACACACACACACACACACCTAATCATTCCAAAAAGGGAACCTACGACATGCCAAAGTAACAACTGCGCTGATGTCCAACTTGGACAAGTTTTTATTTGGGTTACTCACAGGAGTGGGGGTGAGGGGTTACTTAGAAAGGGATAACTCAGAAGCAGCTGTATCACCAAAGCTCACCCCAACATGGATGACGACTCACAGGAGCTGTGGCCCTGGGGCTCTCCCTGCACAGCTTGCAGACAGCGCCACAGGCTGAGAAAGTCTGCAGCTCTGCTGCTGTGGGTGCCCTCCCCCAGCACTCTGGCTCTTTGTTACATTGCTGGAGAGGAGACTCAGGAATCTTTTCAAGTTCTTGTTATTCCAAACATATGTTTTCTATTTACCTCTGGAGACCCCCCCCCATACACACACACACGCCACACCTGACCGCCCCCCCCCCCCCCCACGCCACTCCTGGAGGGAATGTTTCAATTCTGAGGAGATTGTCACATAACACTTGGGGATGTTCTGTCACAGAGGATGCTGGCACCTATCTGAGGGGACGTACAAAGGAGAATGAGGAAGACAGAGAGATGAAGCCAAGACTGGCCCAGTACCCAGCCCTCTCTGTAGGCCCCACTCCCTGAGAGTGAGGACGGAGAGAAATTAGCCTTCCAGAGACCGCAAAGACACGCCACAGGCTTGCCCACCTGCTCCGGATTGAGCAAAAGCAAAGTAGCCCTGGTCTTGACTCCCTTGTTGGCCCCTAGTAGACCCTCTGGGGATGGTGGAGAGCCAGGACCATGTTTGTTGGGGAGGAAGTGCCCAAGAGCAGTAGGGGAGGAGCTCTGAGGCTGCAGGCTGGGCCTCATCTCTGTCACCTTTCCCTTCCCATGCCAGTTCCCCATCTCAGAACTTGGATGGACCCAAGCATCCTCAGGGGTGAAGGACAAGTGACCGTCTCCTGCTCCTCCCACTCCAACTGCCCCGTCAGTGCAATGTCAAAGTGGCTGTCATCGGTGTTGGAAGTGAGCAGGAGTCCTGTAACAGGCTCCAAAGGCATCTGGGAAGGGAGGCGGCTTTGAAGGGACAGCTAATATGAAGGGCTTGGGGCTGCTGTGCTCAGCTCGGCTGTGGATGGGGAGCATGGGCAGAGTGGAAGGGAGAGATTTGCAGGTCAAGAGGACTACTTCCTTTTCTACTTCTGGGAGGTTCTGATCAGAGAGGTAACATCACCTGTGGCTATGGAGGTGAGGGAAACATCTAAGGAGATCTGACTCGCAGAGTCCGATGAGGCTTTCTGTGGTGTCTGCCTTCCTGTCCTGTGGGACCCTCTTCCGTGTGTGTGTGTGTGTGTGTGTGACTTGTTTATAGCCAACCAAGCAGGGCAAAGTGAATAGGGAGTTGCCCCCAGGAGCACACAGTACAAGACTGATGTCATTTATTTTCCTCACTGGCTGTGATAAAACGAACGGTGCGTGAGGACGCACACAGTGAGGGGCTGACAAAGCCGACAGGACCCTGTGCCTCTCTATCCAGCAGAGCACACAGCAGTGTCCCACCATCAGCCATGTCTACCTGCATCACTGTGCCCAAGGGAACCTCAGGATGAGCCCCACCGGCTCTGGCCAGCTTTCCTCCTGTAGCCTTTCTGAGATGCCGGGTGGCTGTTCCTAGACCCCCTACTCCTGCAACCTGGGCCAGTGATGCGTACTAAACTGAGAGGTTTGTGGGTGGGCCGGCTCTGTCTGGATCTGCAGGATCCCTAGAGAATGTGGCACAAGCGGCCCACCTGAGGTGGCAGGTACCTGTTATCCGGCACACTGGAGCCCAAGGGTAAAACTGTCATAAATTTGAGACCAGCCTGGGCCTCATAACTGAAAGAAAAACAGCATCTAATATGTAGCGGGCCCCTAGGATCCGGATTTAGCTCTGTGTCCCTGTCTCCCAGGGAGATCACTTAGAAGTCCCACCTCCTCTGTACCTGCTGGTGGGCAGAGCTCCTGTCCACAGCTATGGTTCTGCCTCCACATTGCTATGTAGAAACCTCTTTCTTGAGCTCATCTGCAGCCAGCCCTCAAGTTAAAGGCAGAGAGGACCTTCATTGTCACACCTGTATTTTAATTTTGTTCCCTGATTCCCCACATCCAGCTCAGGTGGGGAGAATCCCTCACTTTGAACCACACACATTTGGGATCCTGAACACCTTCACCGCTCTCACCGTCCGTCTCTTCTAAACCAGTGAGCTCCTGTGCATCCTGCAAGATCCAGCTCAAATAGCCCCTCTTTCCAGACAGACTTGGTCACATGGTCTACCATTTCCTTGCTCTTTGTACTTGGTCTGAGCCCCTTGAACCCGGCCTTGGTGGCTGCTCAGTGGACATTTCTGAGAGGATGTATCAGGAAGTAACACACTTGGTCTTGGCCCCTCAAGGGTGAGCTTATCAGCCTCTGAGGTAACAAAGGCCAGTGTGCAGCGTCACCATGGCAACTCCAATGAACAGCTTGGAAGCCTGCTCCTTAGTAACCCACTGGTCCTCTGGGGTATCAGTGTTACTCTGTCTGAGCCTCTGGAGTGGTTCACCTGGGGAGGTGAGGCAGAGGGACCTGTGAGGTGGCAGGGGCTCCACTACCAACTGGAGTTTCATTTTCCTTTCCCCACTCAGACCTGCTTGTGAGTGCCAGGTGTCCAGGCTGCAGCTGCACGACACGCGTCTTCTCCCCCTCCTTGGTCAGTGCCTCTCAGGACCTTCCTCTCCAGGTCAGTTATTGGATTTGACCCCACCTTCTATGTCAGCCAGCAAAGGCTGCTCTGACTGCTTGTACTTCTGGGGCCAGGGGTAGCTATGGGGGGGTATGTCGGGTTGTGATTGGGGCTGGGAGACCAGCTATGATCTGAAAGCTAATCTAGAAGCACAGACTTGAACTTCACTTGACTTCAAGATGGATCACAAGGCCTATTGCATGTTAGACACTCCCGTTCCTTTTTAGTCCCGCCCCTGATCCTACTTCCTCCCTGACCCCCATCTTCTCCTTCATGACAGAGTAAGTTCACAGAGACTCTGAGCATCACTGCAGGTCCTTCTGAAGACACACCAATCTTCTGGCTCTGGGAGTGTGTCTTAGTCACTGTTCTGTTGCTGTGAAGAGGCACCATGACCATGACAACTCTTTTAAAGAAACCATGGGTTGGCTTAGTTCAGAGGTTTAGTCCATTCATCATGACAGGAAGCATGGCGGCATAGAGGCAGAAATGTATTGGAGAGGAGCTGAGAGTTCTACAACCGGATCCACAGGCAGCAGGGAGAGAGAGAGAGAGAGAGAGAGAGAGAGAGAGAAACTGGGGCTGGTCTGAGCTTCTGAAATCCCAAAACCCACTCCAGTGACGTGACACACTTCCTCCAACAAGGCCACACCTCCCAATCTCTGTCAATTAGAGCCACTTCTTGATGACCACGAATTCAAATATATGAGTCTTAGTGGCCATTCCTACTCAAACCACCACATTCCACTCCCCAGCCCCCAAAGGCTTATAGTCATAGCATGATGCAAAAATGCATTCAGTCCAGCTTCAAAAGTCCCCATAGTCTATGACAGTCTCAACACAATTTAAAAGTTCCATGTCTCTTTGGAAACTCACGGAACTCTCTTAACTGTAACTCCTGTAAAAATCAAAATAAAAAAGCAAATCACATACTTCAAACATGTGAACAGGATACACATTACCCTTCCAGAAGGAAAAAAAGGAAGCATAGTGAGGAGACACTGGACCAAAAAAAAAAAAAAAAACAAAAAAAAACACCTGGGCAAACTCCAAACTCTGGATCTCCATGTCTGATGTCAAACACTCTTCAGATCTCCAGCTGCCTTCAGCTTTGTGAATTGCAACACACTTCTCTCTCTTGGGCTGGTTCCACTCCCTGTTAGCAGCTTTCCTTGGCAGGTATCCCACAGCTCTGGCATCTCCAACATCTTGAAATCTCCAAGGTAATCCAGGCTTCACCTACACCACTTCAAGCAATGGCCTTTCTGGGTCTCCATGCAGGGACACCCCTGACATACGTCTGTCCTCAGAGGCTTTCCTTAGCCATAGAGGGAGATTCTATAACCCCTTTCTTGTCTCCTTGATTCTAAAGCCAGCACCACATGACCAAAGCTGGAAAGCTGTTTGCTGGGGCTGGTCAGAGCTTGTTCCATCACATCTACATCTCCTTTCTGGTTTTGATGGTTTCCTTCACTGTCTAACCTTGGCTGTCCCAGAACTCACTCTGTAGACCAGGCTGGCCTCAAACTCAGAGATCTGCCTGCCTCTACTTCCCAAGTGCTGGAATGAAAGGTGTGTGCCACCGTGCCCATCCCTAAATTTATTTTAGCAAGTTAGAAGCTTAGCTGGGTGGCTTCTGGCCCTGAGGTCACCACTCTCTCTGTTACATTCAACACCAGGCTTTTCTTTAATCTGTTTATCTCTTCAAGCACAGGACTTAGTTTTATTCCACTTCCTGGTGCCCCTTTTCTCCTCAGTCTGTACATTTTCTATTTCACCTTGCTTAGCTTGCTCCTTTTTCACTGTAGATCTATATAAGATTGGCCACTAATAACCATGACCCACGGTCAAAACTAGGCCGTTGTGAAATCTCTGCCAGCACCATTAATCCAAAACTCTTCAATTTAGCCTCAGGCAGACTTTTCAGACAAGGGCAATAAGCAGCCACCGTCTTTGCCAAAATATCACAAGAACAATCTCGAGGTCATTTACTAACACTCTTAAGCTGTCATAATCTGCATTGCTTTTGCTCAGCACCGCTGCCTCGCGTGCTTCGATAGTACGGCCCGTTAAGCCCTACTTAAAGCATTCAACTGCTTTTCCAGTCCAAACTTCCAAAGTCCACATTCCATCAGCAAGCAGCAAGGTCAGGTCTGACACAACAACACCCCACTCCCTGGTGCCTACTTCTGTCTTAGTCACTGCTCTATTGCTTTGAAGAGACACCATGACCATGGCAACTCTTACAAAGGAAAGCATTTAATTGGGGACTGGCTTACAGTTCAGAGGTTTAGTGCATTGTCATCGTGACAGGAAGCAGGCAGTAGACAGGCAGGCATGGTGCTGGAGAGTAGCTGAGAGTTCTATATCTGGAGCTGCAGGCAGGAGAGAGAGAGAGAGAGAGAGAGAGAGAGAGAGAGAGAGAGAGAGAGAGAGAGAGAGGGAGGGAGGGAGGGAGGGAGGGAGGGAGGGAGAGCGAGCGCCTGGCTTGGGTTTCTGAAACCCCAAAGCCCACCCTTCTAATCTCTATCAAGTAGAGCCACTCCCTAATGACCAAACATTCCGCTATATGAACCTATGGGGGCCATTCCTATTCAAACCACCCCAGAGTGCTAATATGAATTGTAGCAGTCAGCTCTTGCTGTGTAACAAATCACCCCAGCATTTAGCAGCTTACAGTGCTGGTGTTGATAGCCTCACAGTGGATTAGGTACATGGACACAGTTGTGGTGGGTCCTGTCTCAGTTTCTCTCCCAGGCTGCAGTCATGGTGTGGGATGAGACTTTGGCCTCTCACAGAGAAGAACGAGCTCTCCATAAGGTGTTGGGCAGAGGCTAGCTCACCTCTCCACATGATGCCTATAGAATTGCACATAGAATATGGCCATTGGACTTCAACAGAGCCCAGAAAGCAAGACAGTCTGAGAGAGCATCTGAACAAAGGCAGACGCCCATCCTGTCTGTCACACCCCAGTCTGCTGACTTGACCAAATGAGGTCCTGTCTGCCTCACAGGGCGTGAACAACACTGGGAAGCAGAGTTTCCCTGGGGGCCTTCCAGCTGGTCCCCACAGACATATGTCCCTCTCACAGGGATCACAATGCACCCCCTTGAGATCTCTGCCAGCTCACCTGATGAGGGGAGATGACAGAGAACTAGAGGATGGGCGAATTCAGTTCAGGCACGGGTGGGGCTTTGGTGGGGTTCCTCACAGAGTCCACCACCAGGGGTCTTCCTGAAGTCACCAGCTGCCAGGAAGTCCCAGGCATGGGGAATCCTGCAGGCATTCCTGTTCAGGAATGAGGATGGAGGAGACACACAATGTTTGGGTCCCCAGTGGTGCTGAGTCCCACAGACAGACATTGAATGACCCTTGAACGGACTCCAAGGCAGGAAACAGCTTTTCACTCTATGTCCTGTACTGTGAACTCACGTCCAGGCTGAGCGATGTCTTAAAATTGCGGTCCATGGTGTCTGCTCGTTCCATACACTCTGCATCCCTTGCACATCCAGCTGGCAGCGCTTTGCTGACAGTTTGGTAACTCACGGTACAGTCTGTGAGTCACTCTGGACAGAGGTCATGTCTTGTTTATCTGAGGAAGCTTCCTGAATAGCCTCTATGAGGTGTTGCCTTCATTCCTATACAGTGGTTCTCAACCTTCCGAATGCTGCGACCCTTTAATACAGTTGTGGGGACCCCCAGCCATAAAATTGTTTTGTTGCTACTTCATAACTGTAATTTTGCTACTGTTATGAATCATAATGTAAATATCTGATATGCAGGATGGTCTTAAGCGACCTCTGTGAAAGGGTTATTTGGCCCCCAAAGGGGTCATGACCCACGGGTTGAGAACCACTGTTAAAAGAGTCCTCTGTGTGGCTGAAAAATAGTCTTGTCTCCTTATCTTCCCACAGTGTTAGCAGGTTGTACACCCCACTGCTTGCCTCCTGAGTACTCGGAGCCTTTTCTTATGTGTAGGCACATGTGTGCATGTTCATGTGAGCATGTGCACACGTGTATGTGTGCACACACATCTATGTATCTATGTTTAGAGACCAGAGGTCAGCCTCAAGGAGTCTGTCCTCAGGAGCCACCCACTTTTTTTCTTCTTCCTTTTTTTATCTGGCTGGTATCTCACCAAGGAGTCTAGGCTGCCTGACCAGAGATCCTCAAGGCTCTTCCTGTCTCCACCTCCCCATCTCTGGGATTGCAGCCATGCGCCACCACGCCTGGTGTTTTACACGGGTGTTGGCCATGAACTCAGACTCTCATGCTTGCAGCAAGCATGTTATCAACTGCATTGGCTCCCTATTCCCTAGAACCATTTTCTTTTTTTTAAAATTGTTTTTATTGAGCTATATATTTTTCTCCACTCCCTCCCTTCCTTTCCCCTCCTCTTTTACCCTCTCCCATGGTCTCCATGCTCCCAATTTACTCAGGAGATCTTGTCTTTTTCTATTTCCTATGTAGATTAGATCCATACATGTCTCTCTTAGGGTCCTCTTTGTTGTCTAGGTTCTCTGGGGTTGTGATTTGTAGGCTGTTTTTCTTTGCTTTATGTCTAAAAGCCATTTATGAGTGAGTACATATGATATTTGTCTTTCTGGGTCTGGGTTACCTCACTCAATATGATGTTTTCTAGATCCATCCATTTGCCCGCAAATTTCAAGATGTCATTTTTTTCTGCTGTGTAGTACTCCATTGTGTAAATGTACCTCATTTTCCTTAACCATTCTTTGGTAGAGGGGCATTTAGGTTGTTTCCAGGTTATGACTATGACAAACAAAGCTGCTATGAACATAGTTGAGCACATGCCCTTGTGGTGATTGAGCATCCTTTGGATATATACTCAAAAGTGGTATTGCTGACTCTTGAGGAAGGTTGTTTCCTAATTTTCTGAGAAATTGCCACACTGACATCCAAAGGGGTGCGGTTGTACCAGTTTGCACTCCCACCAGCAATGCAGAAGTGTTCCCTTTTCCCCACAACCTCTCCAGCATAAGCTGTCATCAGTGTTTTTGATCTTGGTATTCTCACAGGTGTAAGATGAAATCTCAGAGTTGTTTTGATTTGCATTTCTCTGATAGCTAAGGATGTTGAACATTTCCTTAAGTGTCTTTCAGCCATTTTAGATTCCTCTGTTGAAAGTTCTCTGTTTAGGTCTATATCCCACTTTTTTTTTATTGGATTATGTGTTCTTTTGGTGTCCAATTTCTTGAGTTTTTTGTATACTTTGAAGATCAGCCCCCTGTCTGATGTAGGGTTATTGAAGATCTTTTCCCATTCTGTAGGCTGCCGTTTTGTCTTGTTGACCATCTCCTTTGCTTCACAGAGCCTCTCCGTTTCAGGAGGTCCCATTTATTAATTGTTTCTCCCAACGTCCGTGTTACTCAGGTTAATTTAGAAAGTGGCCTCCTGTGCCAATGCACAGAACCATTTCTTAGTTGTACATCTTTTGGCACGTGGAAAGGGTACTTTCATTGTATCTTCTTTATTGTGTACCCCCTCACACACACTTACACGTGTCGTGTGTGCGCACTAAAGTGCCCATGTAGAGGTCAGAGGACAACTTGTGGGAGTCAGTTCACTTCTCCCACCATGTGGGTTCCAGGGATTCTACTTAGGCCATCACGTTTGTTGGCAAGCACCTTTACCTGTTGAGCCCAAGTATGAGAACTTTCAAAGCCTGGAAGCCGGGCTCCCTTGTGTTTAATGGCCGTTCCCTACAAGGAACAGGAAGGAACATGCTGTTCCAAGTCCAGGTGTGGCTGGTGTGGCTGTCAAACGCTTTGCCGCCTTCCTTCCATGTCACCCCAAACAACAGTGCCCAGGTTTCTGCTACTGTATATCAAGGGACTTCTTCCTCTAAATCCTGCTGATGGTACCTCTCTGCCCAGTGTGCCCTTGACAGCAGCATCCATTTCTTGACTCCTGCTCTTGTGGGACTTAAGGCAATGGAGGATTTTCCTACCACATATCCCAACCTCCTCCAGCCAGCAGAGGGGTACTTATTGCGTGGTTCAGAACATTCCCCCCCAGTAATCTCATTTATTTGCCCTGGCCACACCCCAATTTGGTATCAAAACGTGTGTTGGTGAGATATTGCCACCATCACATAAAGATAGCACAGTGGCTTCAAATTTTTAAAAGTCCCAGGGGGTTTTTATCTGTTTGTTTGTTACTTAAGTTTTCAGAGGTACCAGGTTATGGTTCACAAAGACTCAAATTAGGAAGGTCCCATGTGGAAAAATTTGTGTCCAATATATGTGTTGAGGAGAAAGAATGTGGGTTTATTGAGTGACCTGTAGGAAGTCAGACATGGAGTGTATCGAGAACCATCTTTCAGGGAAGAGGATGGTGTTGGCATGAGATGCAGTTCCTGCTGGCATTTAGAAAGCTCTTCTCCTCAGGGATAGCATCCTCTTGACTGAGGAAAGGGTATTCTGAAAAGGGAGAGGATACAGCAAGGGCAGCCAGGGCCACTGATGGCCATGAACGACTGCACAATGGGTCAGGTGGAGGCGGCTCCACTTTCGAGTTGAGGTCTTCCAGGGACAGGGCTCACTTGGTTCTTTGAGGACACTGGGAGCTGTGGCCTGTGCTTCTCAGGAACTGCCGGCCAGAGACTGCTGCAGTCCCCTCCACATGGCTTCTGCATGGGTCGGGTTCATGCATGGGGAGCAGGAGCAAGTCAGCTGAAGGAAGTCGGAGAGGAAGGCAGATGTCATGGATCTAAGCCAGGAGTCGTCACGTCATTTTGATCAAGAAACAAGCCACTAGGTCCAGTCTGTACTCGAGGACTGGCCAGCCTGTGAACCTAGGAGGAGTCACATCAGAAAAGGCACAATTATCACATGTTAATTTTTATTTTGTAGTACAGAGCATTGGCCTAGGGCCTCATGCATTCTAAGCCTTGACCCCACGGAATTTAGTCAAGATTAGGAGGGAGTTTTGACTAACAATTTTTAAGGGAATAAAATTGATCTGGTTCCTACCTGATCTGAGGTTACCAGCAAATCAGCTTTCTGGGTGACAGTTACACATGCACGCACACATGGGGGAGACACACATATGCACTCATGCACACATACGTGGGGAGACACACACTAACACAGAGTATCTCTGATTCTCTGGAGATCCCTTTGATGGTTAATTTTAGAATCACCTGAGAAGAGAATTTCACTGAGAGGTTCTTTAGCTCAGGTTGGCCTGTGGGCACGTCTGTAGGAGATTGTCTTGATTACATTCACTGATGTGGGAGGGCACAACCCACTGTGGGCGCCACCATTCCCCAGGCTTGGATGCTGGGCTATATAACAGTGGAGAAAGTGAGCCAGCCAAGTAGTAAGCTCACAAGCACTCCATTCTCTCTGCTCTGGACTGTGGGTGGGAGGTGAGTAGCTGTTTTAAGTTCCTACCACCAGGATTCTTTCCTGCTAGGATGGACTGTACCTGGTATTGTGGGCTAAAAGAAACCCACTTTCCCCAACTGCTGTTGTCAGCAATGGGAATGAAGCCAGCACACTCTTCCAGCTCTCACCTCCTGCTTCTATTCTGTCCTTTCCTGAGTTTGAAGAAGCTATCAGGTCAGGCTTCATTACTGACATTACTACATTTGTAGAAACGTGGGGGACGACTCAACATGTGCTAAAAATAAGGGAATATAAACAAGAAAAAGATTGCAGGGCTGATGGTCTTGGGTCCAGGATCTCCTAGTGGACTTCCCTCTCTTTCAGTGAACAGCCAATGGGTAAAATGAACTTGGGGTGAGGCTCAACCAGGCATTCATGAGTCACTGGGTTTCATGTTCCCCTCACCCCAAGATTCCTGTTTTAAGCTATGTTATGCAGAGGCCATGCAGAAAGAACAGGCATTAACTCAGGATCACAGATCCTTCACCCAATCATCCGTGAAGAACCATGTGACAGTTTTAAATAAATGGCAGAGGGGGGACTGAGGCAGTGGTCCCACAGCCAGGGCCTCCTGGAGCTGGTGGAAGAGAGGAGGAAGATGTGAGAGGAGATCAGGAGAGAGTAAGAGAATCCCAGTGACATGGGGATGTGAGAAAGACCATGGAAGCCCAGGCGGTGGCCCTGGCTAGCTGGAGCATCTGGTGACTGGCGGGTGGTTCTGGGGCCTGGGCTGAGCTGGATGCTGAAAGAGTAAGGACAGCTGCTGCATGGGGGAGCCTGGTCAGGGCTGGCTGGACCCCTGGGGCCTCTCCGATCAGTTCTCAGCTGTCATCCTTTATGGAAAATGTCACCTGAAACCACCCAGCGTGTGCTGCTTTGTCTACAGGGCCAAGCTCAGAAATTGCGGGTCCCAGAGCCAGAGTCCATGGAGCTGGGCCAGAAGCCAGGTAGGATAGGAACACTACCGGCAAAGATGGGTTTCTTGGGGTAGGGTGGGGGTGGAGGACTCCCTTCCTCGTCTTCTTTAGTCTTGCTGAGGTCTCCAGATGGAATGGCCTAAATGACTCAGGACACTCTAAGACCAGAAGAAAACTAGAGGGAAGAGCTTCGGAGCCTCCAGCAGCCAGGCCTGGAAGCTGACGTCATGTGGTCCGGGTCTCTGGTCTCTTGGGGTTAAGATGGGGTTGCTGAAGGGCTTGGCAGCCACTCTTATGCATCTGAAGTGTAGAACTGTTGAGAACATTGGTCAGGGGGGACGTCAGGCCTGACTGAGCCCAGCATAGGATAATGTAAGAGCTGGGGTTGGTGGCAGAGAGGATGTACATTTATGCTCTGGGTACTGGAGACAAAGATGCCAGCCTGGAGGGAAAGGAGTCCTATGTAGGTGTTGCAGAGCCAGGTCAGCGCTGGGAAGGCTCCCCCAGGGTAGCCGGAGAAGGCGATTACATGGGGCGGGGGGGGGGGGCACTGGAAGCTTCAGTTGCCTCAAGCTTCCCAGTGACCCCAGTCATTCCGGTAGATTTTTAAATCCTTGGGTTCTGGGCCTTTCCTGGAGCAGTCTGACTCCAGAGTCTGTATTTTTTCAGTGAGTGTGATAGGTATTTTGATAAAAAAGGCCAGAGCTAGAAAATTCTGCTCATGGTCTTTCCTTGGTCATGGTAGTAAACAAAGCTGGGCTTGCTTACTCTGTCCAGCTGATAATGATCAGAGGCACAATGAGATTTTAGAAGGTCAGATGCAGACATCTATCATCCATCCATCCATCCATCCATCCATCCATCCATCCATCCATCATCCATCCATCATCCATCCATCATCCATTCCATCTGTCTTAGTTAGGATTTCTTATTGCTGTGAAGAGACACCATGATCATGGCAACTTTTTAAAAAAATTTTTATTTTATGTGCATTGGTGTGTGAGGATTTCAGATCCCCTGGAACTGGAGTTATAGACAGTTGTGAGGTGCATGTGGGGTGCTGGGAATTGAACCTGGATCCTCTGGGAGAACAGCCAGTGCTCTTAACTGCTGCACTGTCTCTCCAGTCCCTAGAGATTGACTGATTGATTGAATACTCTGTCTGCATATACACATTTATGCTGGAAGAGGATATCAAATCCCTCTATAGACGGCTGTGAGCCACAATATGGCTGCTGGGAATTGAACTCAAGATGTCTGAAAGAGTACCCAGTGCTCTTATCTGCTGAGCCATTTCTCCAGCCCCACGACAACTCTTATAAAGGAAAACATTTAGTTGGTATAGTGTACAGTTTCAGAGGTTTACTCAGTTATCCTCATGGCAAGGCATGGCAGCAAGCAGGCAGACATGGTGCTGGAGAAGGACCTGAGAGTTCTACATATCGATCCTTAGGCAACAGAGAGTGAACTATGTCACTGGGTGTAGCTTGAGCATAGGATACCTCAAAGTCCACCTCCACAGAAACACACTTCCTCCAATAAGGCCATACTGACTTCAACAAAACCACTTCTAATAATAGTGTCACTCCCTATGAGTTTATAGGGGCTGATTACATTCAAACTACCACACTATCCCTTCCATCCATCCATTCCATCCCATCCATTCATCCATCCATTCATCCCATCCCATCCATTCATTCATCTAATCATCCCATCCATTCAACCATCCAATCCATCCATCCATCCATCCATCCATCCATCCATCCATCCCATCCATCCAAATACTCTGCTCTTAGAGCTCAGAAACTCGCTGGCTCTTTTTCCACTCGTCTTTCCAGAGCCTTGGTTCACTGCCAGACACGTAGTAGGAAGGCACACAGTGGACAAAAGGACTTCTGCTGAGTCCAAAAACACAGGACACAGCCAGGCCTGAAGTGCTACTAACCCTGAAGGGTGGCAGAAGACTAGCTTGGTTGTTATTGTTACTTCATAATGGCTCAGCAGATGAGGCAACCAGGAGGGCAGGCTGGAGACATATCCCTGAAGGAAGGGGTGTGGGTAGAGTTCACCCCTGCACTGGCTTTGTCTTCCTAGGGGCAGATGAAGCTTCAGCCGACCAGGCAGGTGCTGTGTCTCTGTGTATCATGCTGTGTGTTCCACCTAAGATTCCTACTCTGGTAGCCTTAGTTGTCCCCGGAGGTCCCACTGCCTGGCTGCCTGCTGCTTTGGGCAGAACCCAGAAGGGGGTTGGGAGGGCCATCTGGCTCCAGGAGACAGTTTCTTCCTTTGCCTTTTGTGGGTAATAAAGGGGTGGGGACAAAGAGTGGAGCAAGAAAGGCAGGAGGAAGCTGGAAGAAAGGGGGAGAGAGTGCCCAGTTTTCTCTGTGCCCTCTCCCTGGAGGAGAAGAGGGGTTCGCAACAGGGCAAGAGAGTCACAGCAGTGAAGTCTGATGTTTGCACCAGCCTGCCCTAAAAGCCTGACTGGTGACCGCCAAACAGTAGGGTAGCAGGCAGGGAGTGTGAAGAAGGAAGGACCGTGCCCTCCCTCTCTGTGGAGTGGACTGGGTCCCTGCAGAGCAGAGAGGTTTTTTAAACAGTCGGTCAGTGCATCGTGAAGTCAGATTTCATTTATACACAAAAGCAAAACAAGCTGTCTGTTGTAGACTTGGAAGACTCTTCAGGAATACTTAGGGGGAAGCTACCCAAACATTTCCGGCTGGCTCCTGGGGCTGAGGATGGGGGCAGGCTGGGAGGGGCATGAGGACTTGCACACAGCGGGTATATCGGCAGACACACCGCTATATCACTTAGAGAGAACACTCCTGGTTAGCCCCATTCAGAGACATCAGCTGTCACACGGTTTGCAGTGGGAATGAGAGGAGACGGTTCTTGGCCTGGATGAGGTGCTGGTGTTTCTTGTAACATGACAGCCAGTCACTTGTTTTCTCCCTTACTAAAGGGCTCTAACGTTCTGGGCACCTTGGGGTATTGTGCAAGGCCCGAGACTGACCCACTACATGGATTTCACCTGTGAGATCCTCTCCCCTTATCTAGGAGGAGAAAAGTGTCGTGGAACTCACAGTGAAGTAGAAAGGAAAAACCCAGGGCTGTGAGGGTGGACTGTGGACAGTGTTGGGTGTTGACCAGAGAACTGGTTTGACCAGCTTGGAAGTGTTTGCGGGAGTATGTGCATGCATGTGTGCATGAGTGTGTACGTGTGTGTGTGCACACACACTTGAAGAAAGGGTCTGATTTACTTTCAAGAAAGGGGAGTGGTGGGTGGTGGAGATATGGCTCAGCAGTTAAGAACCATAGATGCTCATCTAGAGGACCCAGGTTCGATTCCCAGTACCCACATGGTGGCTCACAACTGTTTGTGACTCCAGTACCTGAGAACCCAACGCTTTCTTCAGGCCTCCCACTGTATACATGTGGTGCATAAACATATACGTACATGCAGGCAGAACACCTGTGTACATAAAAATAAAAGTTAAAAACTTCAAAAAAAGGGGGGGACTGCCTCAGCATGGAGTGGACCTGTCTAGGGGAGGCTGAGAGATGGGGTGTCTCAGGGTGGGCAGGGAAGGCAGCAGCAGTCCCTTGTCTAAGCCAGGGATGACAGGAGTGGAGGTCCACGGGATGCAGTCTTTCTGGCATCAGGAGTTTTGAAGTGATACAAGCGGGAATAAGAGAGGGAGCCATTAGTGTCCCTGAGATCCTGGGAGGTGGTTAGGATGGAAGGCAGAGGAGGTGTTGGGGAGCAAAGACCAAGGCTGGGACCCCATTCTGGCACTTTGCAGTCCTGAAATTTGGCCAAGCCAAGAGTCACCTCTGCCACCCCCATGCTTATTGGATTCATCAAATGATTTCTTGGGGTTCACAGTGGGAAAGGGAACTTACCAAAGTGAGCCAGGGGACACCAAGGCACAGAGAGGCCGGATCTCTTGTTTAAAGGTCATGCATGCTGTTAGGCCTAATTAAGGCTGGACAGGCCTGGGTCACAGCCCCTACGGTCATAGCTCTATGGGGACAACCCTGTCGTGTGGAGGTCTGCTCACTGACCTTTCTCTGTCTCCCTCCTCTCCCTTTTCTCACCTTGCCTTGGGATCCTTTGCTTTCTCTGCTCCATGCCCTTGTCTGCCTCTGGCTCTCCGGCTTTTGTCTGCTTTTCTTCCGCTGGCCCCTCTGTCACCTTTCCTGCTTCTGCTTCTCACACCTGTCTTGTGGCTTCCTGTCTCTCTCTGTCCCCCTTTCCCACCTGCTCAGGTACAACCACTTTGACAAGGACCCAGCCAGACAACAAGGAGGGCCAGCAGGACATGGACTCACGGAGAGCTGCCCATAGCAACTTGGATGGCTCCACATTCAAGCACCAGCTAGGGCTCCCTCGGAGCCCTCGAGGCAGTTCCCTGGGCCAGGGCCACCTGGAGGTCCCACCTCCGCCACCAACTCCTGCCAGCAGGACTTCTCTGACCATGGGCTCACAGCCCGAGGATCTGAAGAAGGGGGCATCTAGATCCAACTCGAGAGAATCCAGGGAAACCCCAGAGCGGACAGCGTCCCTGAGCCAGAAGGACAGCGCCATTCCTGAGAACATCCGCCACAAGTTTGGGAGCAAGGTGGTGGACCATCTGATCTCTGAGGAACAGGTGAAGAGCAGGGACATGGGAGACTGACGGTGGGAGAGGGTTGTGTGGAGACTTCATGAGTTCAGATTTCATTCCTGGAACCGGTCCCTAAACTGTTAGGAAGTGGCGTTTACTGAGACCTGCTATGCATTAGGTGCCGTGTGCTGTCTCAAGCCTTTGTGTGTGATGACTATAAGGCAAGAGGTATTATCACCATTTCACACGAAGTCCAAGGCAAGAGGAGCTAAGCAAGTCAGCCACATCTACCCAGTCACGTGGATGAGGATCTAGAGCCTGTTCTAGAACCCTGGCTGCTACCGACGTTGCAATTACAAGTCTGTTGTTTGCATTAGACATTTTCAATCTGAACACATCTCCTAAGAGGGCCAACGTACATGTATAGACTACACTTACTGGGTATCAGAGACCCAGGTTTGGACCATGGCTCTATTTCTGTGGCTCTATTCCTGTGACTCTATTTCCCCAGTGGCTCTATTTCCGCAGGCCAGGTGACTCTCGTTAAATTGCTTTCTATCTCTGGCCTTCAGGTACTAGATCTGCAAAATGAAGCACCCAAACCATTCAGACTGATGAATCCATGGCAGGCATACCACAAGTCTAGCCCTATGCATGGCAGGCATTGTAGGGTTAAGCCAGCCCCTTTAGGGGGCGGGTTTGCCTCGGGCGAATGCGTAGGGATAAATCGGGGAGTGGGAGGCGGCTCCTCCCTTTTTCTTTCCTACCTCCTGTGCTACGCGGGAACCTAGGTTCTGTAAGTTTATTTATCATTAAAGTTGTAAATATTCTTTAATATCTGCATTGCATTTATTTACGCCGATACAAGGCATGAGTAATCAATCCTGGCACTCTTCCCCACCTGCTCTATTATTCTAGACAGCCATTACTTATCAATTGAAAATTGAGACTAAATTCACCTGCCAGTTTTAGTCAAAGGATAAGCTTTCATTCGTATTGAGTCCTATTTTAAGGCCACCGTTTCAACAACTGCAATCTGTGGTCAGCAGGGCAGAGGTTATTGCTTCCTTTTAAACAGAGGGTAGCTGGGACCAGGAGAGGCATTGTGTGTGATCTGCTCAGAGCCACAGGCCTGTAGATCCGTGCAATAAAAGACACAGGGTCAGGGCCCTCCAGGGTTCGCCCTCTTTTGTCATTTCAAGGTATAATAACTCCACCCATCAGACACTCTGGGGGTGGGTCACAGCATTAAATGTTCTTCCCTACTTGGAGGGACTTGTTCCAGTGGAAATGGGTGTATTCACTCTTGGCCTTGGGAAGACGCCATTTCTGTTTAGCCACCATTTGCCTGTCCACCGCAGCTTCCAGGACACAGGTCCCTGGTGCCACAGAAGTGGCAAATGTCTGAGCTAAAAGCTCCTTTCATACTCTCAGGTTTGCCTTCCACCCAGATTTTACAAGCAGAGAAACCGAGGCCTAGAGAGGGTCCAAGACCTGCCGAAGTCAAGAGCTGCTCTATGTCAGAACGGGCTCATACTCAGGTTTCCTGACCCATAGGCCCAGACTCGTCCCTTTGGGCCTCAGTTTCTTTCTTGATATGAGGAAGAAGTTGGTCTCAGTGTAAACTAAGAAGTTTGGCTTGTGGGACTCCTTGATAGTAAGCCGCAAGCTGTGTAAACTGGGGGAGTCTGGCCTTTTAAAGTCCTGTTTCCGTATTTCTAAAATGGCGGGGACAGGCTCACCCTATGAAGACCCTCTTCTGATGGTGTACACAGTAAGAGCTCAATATGTGTAGAATCACAGCCTGATGGTGTACACAGTAAGAGCTCAATATGTGTAGAATCACTGCCTGATGGTGTACACAGTAAGAGCTCAATATGTGTAGAATCACTTAAGACTGGGAGGAGGAAATGGATGGGGAGGTGCAGAGCTTGCCCTGGGGGATTAAGCCTGCAGTGGGGAAGGCAGGGGAGCGGGGAGCCGGCATGTCCTTACCTTCCCATCACTTGTCTCTTTCCTTTGCCTCCTCCTTCAGGCTCGAAAGGCCATTGGTGAAATCTTTGAGGGCCAGAAGAGGTCAAGCTCATGGCCCAGCAGGACCCAGAGCCCTGCACAAATCTCCTCCATCTTCGCAGACTACTATGACCTGGGCTACCACATGCGGTCCAACTTGTTTCAAGGTCAGATTACAAAGGCCAGGGTGGGACCGTGAGCATGTGTGGTCCAGAGAACATTGGGCACAGAAGGCCTTTGGGGTGTCCACCCTACCTGGGCCTTAAGGCCCCAATGCATAGCTCCACAGATACTCAGTTTATAAGCACCCAAGGCATCCTTCATGCTGGTATGTCCTACAGGAATGCCAGGACCAGCTAGACCCTGGCCGGTGTGTCTTCACTGTGCAGGTGATGCAGCCCACTTGGTAGTGAGGCCCTCACACTGGACAACCTCTGGTTTCCTAGTCTACAAGGGGGAGGCCCAGGCACCCCTGACCTAACACCTTTGGCGACAGTGACAATATCAGCTTTCTTGGGTTCAAAGGTCAGTTGGCCACTCCCTAGCTGGGGATGACTATGAGCAAGGAGCCCTCCCTATGCAACCAGGTTGATAACCAGAGTGGCCCTTATGGCCACGGGCAGGTTCCAGTACAGGGGTTGGGGTGACAGGCCATTCATTTGTCTTCCCCGGAACCTAGTGGTGGCATCACCTGGAGGAAAGGACAGGTGAATTGGAGGGGTGCCATTTCCAGAAGGATAATTTGGCCTGTCTAATCCTGTTTGGCTCTGGGGCGCCACGAACTTCATGTCATGGCTGGGCTTGCAGCCAAGTGCTCAAGATCTGTCGTGTGAAGAGAAGTAGGACTCACAAGGACGGTTCCTAGGGCTAAGAGGATTCCCCAGGCTTCCTCGATTGCTGAGGTGGGGTATACACTGAGCATGCAGGAGCTTCTCGCTACACCCTTTCCGCTCAGCTTCCCTGTCAAGGGCCTACTTTCCTAGGTCCTCCTCCCTCCCGCTGTCTCCAGTGCTCCTAGGGTCTGGCAGGCCTCTTTCCCCTGGCTTGGGTCCCTGTCACCCGAGGAACCAGACACACATTGGAAGCCTCTCTGGGTTTTTCTTTGAGTTTGAGGAAGAGGTGGTGCAGGGGGAGGAAGGCCAGATCAGATCAAATTGCCCTCTCTTTTGGAGCCCGGAATTCTGCCTTTTCTCATTGACACTGGTCACCCAAAAGATCTTACCTACAACATTATAAAATGTGAATATGAGCATGAAAGAATACTGTTCTTAAGAGTCTGTGTTCCCCTCACCCAGCCTAGACAGAGGAAGTGTGCCAAGGGTGAGCAGGAACCAGTTCCTGCCAGCTCGCAAAGCTAGACTCACAAGGGACCATTGTTGGGTTTTCCTGAAGTGACTGGCATACAAATGGTATCTTACAACTAGGTGGGAGTAGCCTGTACGGGGAGACTGGCACCAGAATGAGGGCTTCGACCCGCAGCACTCTAAGCATGTGACTGCCAGTGTCCGCGTCAAGGCCCCACCATGGGGATTCATTCACCTTGGCATTTGTGGATGGCAGTGGTGAGGTGTGCTGTATTGAGGCAGGGTAGAGAAGCCAGACCAGGGTAGAGAAGTCTTTTCCAAGGTAGAGTAGGAGACTAAGCTAGTACAGGAGGCAGAGGAATGGGCTCACTTGGCTTGAATGAAGGATCGCTCCAACACCGTGTGGAGGAGGACACAGGGAGCTGTGGGACCGGGTAGGGCAGACCCGGGGACAGCAGTGAGGAAGGACTATAAACATCCAGGAGGGGGACCCATGATGGTGGCCTGGTATGCTTATTAGCCTTTTGTTATTGTAACAGGAATGCCCAAGATACTCAACTTATTAAAGGGTTAACTAGATGTGGTGGTACATGTCCATAATCCCAGCACTCTGGAGGCAGAGGCAGGGGGATTATTATGAGTTTGAGGACAGCCTAGACTACCTAGTGAGTTCCAGGTTAGCCTTGGTGACAAGAATAAAACCCTTAAACCAAAGACAGAGGAGATCTTTCTCATGGCTCATGTCTTCGGAAGTCACCTAGGCTACGATCAGTTGGCATTTGGAGGTCACCTAGGCTACCATCAGTTGGCTTCTTGTCCTTCTGGGGCTGCGGTGAGGCACAACAGCATGGCAGGGTGTGTGTGACGAATCAAAGCTCTTCAACCTCATGACTGACAAGTGAGAACAAAGGGGAAAAAAGGCAAGTCCCATTATCCCATAGGGGATTTTCCTCCCCCGCCCAGTGACCTGAAGTCTCCCAGTAGGCCCTACCTTGGTTTCTGCCATTAGTGCCAAACTGGGCATTAAGCGTTCGACATTGGCCCTTGAAAGACATTTCAGGTCCAGTTGTTGGGCTGGTGCACTGTACATCTGGATGGCACTGTGTGTTATTCTTAAAAAATATATGGGGGGTTCCCAGCGGCAGCGGGAAGTCAAGCAGCGGAACCCCAAATGCAGCGGGCGCATGTGAGCAGACCCATGGAGCCATAAAAGCAGCTGCTAGCCCCGAAGAGACGGTTGTAGGTCCCCGGGGCGGGCTGGCTGAGTCGCCATGAGAAAAGCTGCTACAGCCTCCCACTTTACAGACATATAAACACAGGAAATAGCCATAAACATTTATTAAGAAAGAGGGAAAGAGAAAGAGAGAGAGAGAGAGAGAGAGAGAGAGAGAGAGAGAGAGAGAAGAAAGAGAAGGAGAGAAGGAGGGAGAGAGAGGAGGAGAGAGGCAAAGCCCTGTGTGTACACCGGGAGAGAAAACGGAGAGAGAGCGATTGCGGGCGAGGTCAGAGGTTAAAAAGGAGTGGGCGTGGCTAGGGCAGGGACCGAAAGAATAACACTGTGTGCCATGTGGCAGCTCAGGAGGGCTCAGGTCACACAGCCCCAGGCACAGGAGCCTGGGCATTTGTGTACGGGTGGGGTAGTAGATCAGGCAGAGCAGGCTAAAGAATGGACTTGGGCGTGAGAGCAGGATTTGGGTTGATTTCAAAGCAGTTTACCTGAGCAGCCTGAAGAAAGCTACTTGGCTGTGGAGATGGAGTCTTCCTGCAGGAGCGAAAGGGAGCACAGGCTATGCTGAGTCATGGATCTAATCCTTTCTGCTTTCTCAGGCTTGCTTTAAGCCCTTAATCCACTTCAAATCCACTTCTGTGGGCAGGGAGAAGGATGCCTTTCTAATTCTTTTGTGTGGAGTATTTATCTCTCCAAGAGTCCCATCCTTCCTACCTTCTCTGTCCTGCCCCCCAGGTGTCTGCCTTCAGGTTTCCACATGCAAAAGGCTCTGGTGTGGTCGAATTTTCTTTACTCTTATGGTGGCCATACCCAGCTCTCAAATAAATACACGGAGACTTGTTCTCACTTATAAATGCCCGGCCTTTGCTTGGTTTAGTTTTAGCCAGATTTTCTTACATTATCCTGTCTACCTTTTGCTTCTGGGCTTTTACCTTTCTTTTTTCTATATACCTTTCTTTCCTTCTTATTTTGTGGCTGGATGTGTAGCTGCCCCCTTCCCCACATCATTCTCTTATTCTCCATTTCTGCTCTTGCCTCTTCTGTTTATTCTGTCTAGCGTCCTTGCCTATTTCTGTTTTCTGCCTAGATTTTGGCTGTTGAACTCTTTATTAGACCAGTCAGGTGTTTTAGGCGGGCACAGTAACACAGCTTCACAGAGTTAAACAAATGCAACACATCTTTGCATGATGAAATAAATATTCTACAGCATAAACAAATTAGCGCATCTTCACCTACTATTCCTAGACTACTGGTTCTCCTATCTGGCTACCCATCTAGTACACCACTGTGGTCACTGAAATATTGTAAGGTGTCTGGGAATACACACCTTCTTACCCCCAGCACTGCCACTAAAGTACTGGGTATAGGGGAATGTGCTACAGTAGTGGTAATGGGAAGCCAGGATATACTTAGGGCCGCAATCAGGCAGTTCTGGAGGGTTTCTGGGCCCTTCATTGTGAGGATTGTTTGAGGATCAATTAGACAATTTCCAGGAAAATCCTCTTTGGGTTTTTGATTGGAGCACATTGACTCGGTTAATCAATTCAGGGGTGTAGTAGGAGTGGCGGGTTGTTTCCCGCCACCCAGGAGGGCACCCGGCCACTGGCTAGCTTTACCCAAAATAATTACACAGAAACTGTATTCTTTTAAACACTGCTTGGCCCATCAGCTCTAGCCTCTGACTGGCTAACTCTCACATCTTGACTAACCCATTTCTAATGAGTGTAGCACCACGAGGTGGTGTCTTACCGGGAATATTCTTAACCTGCGTTCATCTCGGAGAGGAGAGCTATGGCAACTGACTGACTCGGCTTCTTTCTCCCAGCATTCTGTTCTGTCTACTCTGCCTACCTAATTTTCTGTCCTATCAAAAGGGCCAAGGCAGTTTCTTTATTAACCAATGAAAGTAGCACAAAACAGAAGACTCTCCCACATCACAGGGGCAATTGTCAGTGTGGTACTAATTCATTTTTCAATTTATCAGTGTGCTAAACAGCTTCTTCCATTCAAACCTTCCTTCAGTATTTTGTAATTTGGGGTAAGAAAATCTCATTTTGCCACTTATCGCAAATGGATTTCTTTTTCTTTGTTTTTGTTCTGAGAATCTCACTATGTAGCCCAGGCTGGCCAGAAACTCAGGGTGACCCTCTTAACCTCAGCTTCTTAAGTGCTTGGGTCATAAATTACCATCCTATTGTAGAAGATAACTATTTAAAATGGTATTTCCTGGGGCTGGGGATGTAGCCAAGTGGCAAAGCATTTGCTCAGCATGTTTGAGGCCCTAGGTTCAGTCTCCAGAATTACTTTGGCTATGCAGCACGGAGGGGCGCGTGCATGCGTGCGCACACACACACCCACACACCCTCACAAGGTGAACTGGAATTGTGTAGCTACCACAGATGGAGGCTCCAGAGTCTGGGTTTGGCTTTGGCTTGGACTGGCAACTGCTTCAGCCCCCACGGCCAGGATTCATGAAGAGGAGAGGGGGGCGGGCCCCCCAAAGTCCTGCAGTCTTTGACTTCGCTGTTGCAGGCTGAAGTGTGGCAGGGGTTTGAAATCAAACACAGTGGTGAGTTTTGCTGTCACCTTGTGTCCTCACCCCTGCTGTCTCCTCACGCCCCCGCCCTGGAGTCTGATGTTTGGGGATGTTCTTGGTGCTTCTGTTGGTGCCCTGCCTACCCACTCTCTTAAAGCCTGGGGGTCTTGGGGTTGCACGTCTCTCTACTGCCTGTGGTTGCTTCACAGAAGCATGGTGTTCTCTGCACTGGAGACACAGCTGGCCCACGTGGCTCTGACCCATCTCAGTCTGAAGATTTTTATTCTGTTATGGCCATCCTCCAGACTCTGAGGCAATGCACGAGCTCCCAAAGCAAACCCGAATCCCATCTAGTTAGATTTATTCTGAGAGGTGAGAAGCGGGTTTCATCTCTGCCTCAGGGAATCTAAAAAGCCAGAGCAATCCTTTTAAACGATGCTAGCCACCATAGCCCCCAAATCTGGCCATTTGACAGCCTCACCTAGGGCCTGCCTTCAAGTTCTGTCCAGGGACTGTCATGTTGCCACTTTGATTCTGGTTGCCATCAGGACTGGGGGCTTTGACCAAACCTCTAATTCACTGTTACGTAAGCCTTGCCAACTGTAAACCCCAAACCTGCAAGTTTGCTTTCCAGAGTGATTTCTATCTTGGCGGCCTCATCCTCAGAGAATGCGGCCTGCAGGAACTTTGCGGGTCCTTGGATGTTGCTGGGAGCTGCTTTACAGACCAGCCCACGACTGCATTTGCAGATCTCAGGAGCTTTCGGCTGGTCTTTTGGCTCGAGGCTTTGTGTTTGCCTAGAGGGAGAGGCCTGTTAATGATTCTCCACGAATCCTGTCATTCTTTAGTACTGCTCCTCGCTTGATCTAGTAATTAGTGAAAGGTGAACCTCTAAATCCTTCCTGATGGTAACAGGTTCATCAGTTTCTCTCTTGATCTTGCTATGTCTATTCAGATACTCGCAATAAAGCAAGCTTAGAATCATGAAGCTAACTCACATAGTTATTTATATAAATTTTTAAAAAGATTTTATTTTTAATGTGCCTGTATGAAGGGGTAGGGGACTCACACACATACTGTGTCATGCCTGTAGAGGTCAGAGGACAATTTGCAAGAGTCTGAGCTCTGCTTTCACCATATGAGTGCCAGGGATTGAACTCGGTCAGGTCATGGACTTGGCGGCAAGCGCCTCTACCTGCCGAGCTATAGTGCCAGCCCCCATTATTTTTATGTCTCCTACGGCTGTTGACTTACAGGCTGTTTTGTCTGGTACGGGTGTAGCCGGGGCAGCTTGTGCTCAGCTGACATTTTGTCTGATGTATCTTTTTCTAGCCTTTCATATTTATCCTCTCCTTGTGTCTTTTTTTAAATATATGCTTTAAATAATACAGGTCTGGAATTATTTACTCTGGCAATCTGTTCTCCAGAAAAACCAGTGAGTGAAGTCAGTTTTTATTTCTGTTGTTGATGAATTTGGGTCGATCCATGCTTTCTTTGTGTTTTCTATTTGGTTTTTTTTTCTTTTTCTTTTTTTAAATTTGCACAAACTTTCTTCTTATTCTCCCCAGTCAGATTTTTTTTCTTTTTTGGTGTTCTTTTCATTTTCTAGTTATTTTTGACATTTTCGGGTGCATCACAGACACATCCTCATCGGAAGGCATGAGAGGGGTCCTCTGCCTTCTCAGGCCTACCGAAGGCTGTTGTTACTCTCCCGCCTCTCTCTGTGCAATGCCCGCCTGTTTTAAAGTCAAAAGGTTGAGCTGCCCTGGCCAGGCTCTTTAATTTTGCAGCTGTGTGACTTTGAACACTCGGCCTCAGTCTGTGCCCCAACAGTGAGCAGGGGTCAATCGATCCATTCATCTGTTGTCTCAGCTGCTTCCTAGGAGGGCTGATTCAGTAAGGGCGTTCCCTGGAGGGAACAGTTTGGAATTATCCTTAGCTCCTTGGATATCTTCACTTGCAGCAGGTTGGGGGTGTGGCTCAGTGTGGAACTCTGACCTAGTGTGGTAGGTGTTGCTCTTGACGGCCACACTGATTGGACTGAGGTCTAGATTAGTAAGCCGGCCTCTGGGTGTGTCTGGAAGGCAGTTTCCAGAAATATCAACTAAGTGTGTGTGTCAAGGTGTGGGGTGGAGGGTGGAGGGGTATGGGGTAGAGGATGGAGAAGTGTGGGTGAAGGGTTGAGGGGTGTAGGTGGAGGGTGGAGGGTAGAGGGGTGTGGGTGGAGAGTGGAGGGTGGAGGGGTGGAGGGTTGAGGGGTGTGGGTTGAGGGGTGTGGAGTGGAGGGTGGAGAGGTGTGGGTGAAGGGTTGAGGGGTGTTAGTGGAGGGTTGAGGGTTGAGGGGTGTGGATGGAGGGTAGAGGGGTGTGGGTGGAGGGGAGAGGGGTGTGGGTGGAGGGTGGAGGGGTGTGGGTGGAGGGTTGAGGGGTGTGGGTGGAGGGGAGAGGGGTGTGGGTGGAGGGGAGAGGGGTGTGGGTGGAGGGTGGAGGAGTGTGGAGGTAAGGTGAAAGTCTACCCAGGATGTGGGTGGCACCTTCCTTGTTTCCTGGCTACCATGATATGAGCTCCCCTCCTCCCAAACCCTTGAACTGAAACCTCTGGAACCATGGGCTAAAATACCTCTTAGCTTCCTTCAGTACTTTGACTCAGGCATTTGCCACAGTGACCAAAAACTGGTTGACACTGTGACTCTTGCCAGAGATGTGAGCTCCGTGCTGTGACTAAACCTGAGCATGGGATTCTGAGACTAGCTTGTGGGAGGAATCTGGAAATTTTGGAGTTTTGAGCTAGAGAAATCCCAGAGAGCTACAGGCTCAACTAAGGGGTGATTCTCGGGAAAGCAGAGGAACCCACACCATCAATGCACACGTAAACAGTGGACTATTATGGTGTGTTCAGATGGGAACAAGGACTCTCCCGGGAACTGGGCTAAAGGCCATTCATGCTAGAGCCTGACAAGGTGTCTACTTTTATCCCTGCCCTGAGACTCTGTGGGAAGCTGAGTTCAAAGGCTTAAATGGGCTGGAGAGATGAGATGGCTCAGCGGTTAAGAGCACTGGCTGTTCTTTCAGAGGATGGGAGTTCGGCCCCCAACACCCACATGGTGGCTCATAACCGTAACTCCGAAATCTGGCACCCTTACACAGACATGCATACAGGCAAAACACCAATGCACATAAAATAAAAACAAACAATAAAAAAGACGAGCATAATCTTCCCAATCTTGAAAGAAGACCGTATCCCCTAGGGTAGGTAAATAATCCAAGACTCAGAGAGTTTAACACTGGGGCATGTTAAACTCTCCCACTCCTCTCTTTTCCATGCAAACTGACACTGAGATACAGCACAGGGTGCATAGGGTGCCATACGTTCAATGACTCGGGGATTTCTCCACGGTGTCTACAGGGCCACCCCAGGAGACAAAGAGCCTCATGAAGGCTTCCTACACGCCAGAGGTGATTGAGAAATCAGTGAGGGATGTAGAGCATTGGCACGGCAGGAAGACGGATGAGCTAGGTAAGTGGAATCTGGGCTGCGGGGCGGTCCTCTCCTCCCTGGACAGGGTGAGTGTCTGCAAGGTGCAGAGCAGGAGGCAGGGGCCTGGGGCAGGGGTGACAAGACACTGAGTGGGTCTGGACCTCCTGGAAGCTGCTGGCCCCTGTGATGGTCCCTCCCCTCATCCCTACAGGACGGTGGCACCAGAAAAATGCCATGAATATGAACTTGCAAAAGGCACTGGAAGAGAAATACGGAGAAAAGGGCAGATCCAAGGGCAAGTAGCTGAAAGGACATTGGAAGGAAGCTCCCGGAGAGTGCTATCAATAAAGAAAGGCAGGCCCAGGTCTGAGCCCTGCCCCTGCGTGCTACTTCTCTTTGCGCCGGGATGGGGACCCATGTGTGGGGCTGGAAGACCAACTGAGGAGGATGGACGCTCTGAGCAGCTAGGTTTCTGAGACCCCCTCTTCATGGCTTCCTCTGTGACCTCAGGAAGAGTTGGGAGAGTTGAGCCAGAGTGCTCAACTGGGTGACGGGTCCTCTACTGGACATTGCTAGGCTATACCCTTTGTGTGGTCTCTGGCTGATTTCAACTGTCTCTAGGCGTTTATTCCTCTCCCACGAACCTGCAGACTTCAGAGGAATTGGCCATGTCATCTCCCTCTTCTAACCTAGGAGCAGATCTGATGGATCTCCCTTATGCACAGAGTGATTGGTTCAGAAATGGGCACATGGCTCAGTTCGGGCCAGTGAGATAGACGGACGACAAAGGCCATGCACGAGATGTTGCCTGGTAAACAGTTTTCTGAGCTGGGCATGCAGCAGAGCATTTGTTATTCCCAACATTCTGAATGAAGAGCCAGGAAGCCACATAGACGATCTTGGCAGACATTGGAGAACCAGAGAAATTGCAGACACCTCAGGACAGTCTAAGTCTTTCTGGAACTCGCCAGAAGTCACCCAGTTCTGGACCACAGTAGGGATGGGTACTACTGTTGGGTTGATTGTCACAGCTTGATGGGTGCCACATCTGAGATAGTACCACAGTTGGGAAGGGTACTGCAGATAGAAAGGATGCTATGAATGGGATGGGCTGTACCACATCTGGAAGGGTACCATAGATGGAAAAGATACTACAAATGGGATGGGCATCACATTTGGGATGGTAAGACAATTGGAAGGGTACCACAGATGGAAAGGATATTCCAAGTGGGATGGGTACCATATCTGAGAAGATACCACTGTTGGGAAGGGTACTGGAGATGGAAAGGATACTCTGGATGGGATGGGTACCTCATCTGCGATGGTACCATACATGGTATAATACTATATAGTTGGGAAGGGTTCCACAGCTGAGAGAAGAATTCTAACTGGGATGGGTACCACATCTGGGATAGTACCACAATTGGGAAGGATACCACAGATGAAAAGGATACTCTGGATGGGATGGGTACCACATCTGGGATGGTACCACAATTGGGAAGGGTACCACGATGGAAAGGATACTCTGGATGGGATGGGTACCACATCTGGGATGGTACTACAATTGGGAAGGGTACCACAGATGGAAAGGATACTCTGGATGGGATGGGTACCACATCTGGGATGGTACTACAATTGGGAAGGGTACCACAGATGGAAAGGATACTCTGGATGGGATGGGTACCACATCTGGGATGGTACTACAATTGGGAAGGGTACCACAGATGGAAAGGATACTCTGGATGGGATGGGTACGACAGCTGGGATGGTACCACAATTGGGAAGGGTACCACGATGAAAAGGATACTCTGGATGGGATGGGTACCACATCTGGGCTGGTACCACAATTGGGAAGGGTACCATGATGGAAAGGATACTCTGGATGGGATGGGTACCACATCTGGGATGGGTACCACATCTGGGATGGTACCACAATTGGGAAGGGTACCACGATGGAAAGGATACTCTGGATGGGATGGGTACCACATCTGGGATGGTACTACAATTGGGAAGGGTACCACAGATGGAAAGGATACTCTGGATGGGATGGGTACGACAGCTGGGATGGTACCATAGCTGGCATGATACTATAGTTGGGAAGGGTTCCACAGTTGAGAGGAGCATTGTAACTGGGATGGGTACCACAGCTGGGCTGACTACTTCAATTATTAAATATGAATACATCAATAAAGATGGTTAACACGCCTTTTATCCCAGCACTTGGGAGAAAGAGGCAGATGGACCTCTGCAAGTTTAAGGCCAGCTTGGTCTACTAGAGCTTTCCAGGACAGGCTTGGACAGGCTCTAAAGCTACAGAGAAACCCTGTCTCAACTCCCTCCACCCACCCCCCAAAAAGGATGGTTAGCACAGCTGAGATAAACACCGCAGTTCGGATGTGTACCAGTGCTGGGATGAATACCGCAGGTAGGATGGGTACCAGTGCTGTGATGAATACCGCAGCTCGGATGTGTACCAGTGCTGTGATGAATACCGCAGGTAGGATGTGTACCAGTGCTGTGATGAATACCGCAGGTAGGATGTGTACCAGTGCTGTGATGAATACCGCAGGTAGGATGTGTACCAGTGCTGTGATGAATACCGCAGGTAGGATGTGTACCAGTGCTGTGATGAATACCGCAGGTAGGATGTGTACCAGTGCTGTGATGAATACCACAGGTAGGATGTGTACCAGTGCTGGGATGAATACCACAGGTGGGATGTGTACCAGTGCTGGGATGAATACCGCAGGTGGGATGTGTACCAGTGCTGGGATGAATACCGCAGGTGGGATGTGTACCAGTGCTGTGATGAATACCGCAGGTGGGATGTGTACCAGTGCTGGGATGAATACCGCAGGTGGGATGTGTACCGGTGCTGGGATGAATACCGCAGCTCGGATGTGTACCAGTGCTGGGATGAAAACTGCAGGTAGGATGTGTACCAGTGCTGGGATGAATACCTCAGGTAGGATGTGTACCAGTGCTGGGATGAATACCTCAGGTAGGATGTGTACCAGTGCTGGGATGAATACCGCAGGTAGGATGTGTACCAGTGCTGGGATGAATACCTCAGGTAGGATGTGTACCAGTGCTGTGATGAATACCGCAGGTAGGATGTGTACCAGTGCTGGGATGAATACCTCAGGTAGGATGTGTACCAGTGCTGTGATGAATACCGCAGGTAGGATGTGCACCAGTGCTGGGATGAATACCGCAGGTAGGATGTGTACCAGTGCTGGGATGAAAACTGCAGGTAGGATGTGTACCATGGTGGGACGTATAATACAACTGGGACCAGCACCACAGGTAAAACATATACTCCAGATGGTCTAGTTCTGTGGTTCTCACACATGGATTGTGACACCTTTGTAGGGGACTATCAAAAGACCCATTCACATTGGTTGCCTAAGACTGTTGGAAAATATAGATATTTATATCAAAATTCATAACTGTAGCAAAATTAGTTAGGAAGTAACAATGAAAATTTTATGGTTGGGGTCACCACAACGTGGGGAACTGTGTTAAAGGGTTGCAGCATTAGGAAGGTTGAGAACCACTGGTCTAGATACAAGTGGATGGATAGAACACTTGAGGTGGGTACCACAGGCATTTCTGCCTGTCATCCTTCTGTGGAGACTCTCCATATTTACATGGACTTCTCCAAGGCATAGTGACTGGTGTCTATGTAAGATCCAAGAAGGACCTATACAGTGTGCAATAGTTTAGTGTTACATTGGGTGGTTAATGTCCCTATGGCCTTGGTTCAAGAACACATGGTCAAGGTCAGGCTGTAAGAGAAGACACCATAGACACTACTGGACTTCAAGAGGCACCCTAAAGACTGCCAAAGTGGACGTCTATCATGGAAGTCACCCCACTTTGGGAAAACCCAAAGCAAAGGAACATCAAGGTCACTGGCAGAAGGGGGCATACTGTGGGCTCCTCTCTTCCATCCTCAGTCCCTCCAAACCAGGAAAGTGTCAGGCCTCCTGGAAGGCAGTACAGTTCAGGGAAGCACACCCAACGTCACCCCACATTTACTGAGCTAAGTGTGTGCAAGGTGCAAGGGTCAGCTCAATCTCTTTCTGGGGTACCTAGTTCCTACAAGGTCTGTCTTTGGTGCTGGGAAAGTCGGACCCCATCTTTAAGGAGTAGTTATGTGCTCAGGACACAAGGCTTTCAACACACAGTCTCATTCTGTAATGCCTGTCCTCAGTGTTATTTCTTCAAGAAAGAGAGGAGGAAGGTGTGGAGAGGCCAAGAAAATTACACAAGACTATATTGATAACGCTGGGACCAAAACCCAGCAACCACTGCCACCAATAACAACGATAAATATCTTCTTCCTCTTCTTTTCCTCTTTTTTTCTCCTCCTCCTCTCTCTCTCAGATATGCTCTCATGTCCTAGACTTGCTTTTACCTCCTGGTGTTGGCATTGTGGGCAGGCAATTTGTGCATTTGAAGCAAGCACTCTACCAACCAAAATGTATCCTCATCTCCAAGGGTACTTCATCTCCACCAGATAATCATACTGCATCATCACCAAATGTGTCAGGCACCACGGACATACTCCTGTTAGGTGCTTTTGAGGACAGCAATATGCAATGTAGTCCTTGTCTTCAGGGCATCATACTCTGCAGACAATTTATGCTAAGCTGGCTCTGAAGTTCATCTGCTCACTTGACCAACGTGGACTGAACATCCATCCTAGCCAGGTAGGTACGTTATGGCAATTGTCTACTGGGCAGAGATGAATCCGTAAGTGCATCCAGTGAGACCCACGTGGGGTCATGGAGAAGAATGTGGTGACAGCTGCAGAAGGGATGGGGTGAGGTGAGGCTTGTGGTCAAATGGGAGGCTTCGTAGCAGAGGCTGATGTAGCCAGATACTTTTCTCTGTTTCACCTGGTCGCGCTGGACCAGTGTCTCTCCCGCCTGCTGGTCCCCACAGCTGCTTATAAAATCATCATTCAGAGGCTTAATATTATAATTATTTGGCCGATGGCTCAGGCTTCTTCCTGGCTAGTTCTACATATAACCCATCGGGTGCACTGAGGAGGGCCAGAAGGATGTCATGCTGTGTATGAATCCCTAGGAAGGGATATTTGGGAAGATAGATGTGGCTCATGAAGCTTGGGGAAGGGCTCTATGGAGGAGAGAAAGAGATAGCAGACAGCCTGCTCCTGAAGAGGCCCTGTCCAGCCAGCCCCTCCCTCCAGGAGCTCATGATCTGGCCGAAACATACAGGGTCTTTAAAGATGGAAGAAACAACACAGGAAAGAAAAACGAAGGCATGCTCATTATCCTGAGTTATCTGAGATGCAGGGGAAAGTAATCAGCTTATCAAATGAGATAAATCGAAAAGCAAGGGTAGAGGAAAACATGGTGTCTCATCGCTGAGCAAAAGACCTGACAAAACTTAAGGGTTTATGTGGCTCACAGTTTCAGGGTGACAGCGTGTCATGCAGGGGAGACATGGCAGGAGGAGAGAGGGGGCTGGTCACACTTCGGCCATAGGAAGCAAGAATTCTGAAAGCCGGTGCTTAAGTTCTCAGTCTGGGACCTCAGGCCATGGAATGCGCTGCCCACATTAGGGCGGGTCTCTTCCTTCTGTTAGCCTCGTCTAGATACTCCCTCACAGACGTGCCCAGACATTGGTTTCTGGGGTCATCCCAAACCCCACCAGGTAGACAAGATTAACCTGCACAGATGAGCAAAGAGTAAGGGCACATTTAGCAGAACTGAAATTTTGTCTCCCAGGCTCAAAATCTCATTTCTGCATAGCCTAGAGAGCCCTTCACATGCAGAGGGAAGCAACCCGCGTACTTACCACGGCATTGATCGATTCATAAGACAACCACCCAAATGCCCTTCAGCTGCACAGAGGGCAAATGAACCAATCCAGGGCAGTGGGAAGGAATAAACCCCCTCTACACACATCATTACAGAACCGGCTCACCTTGTGCCATGACACCAAACAACCCGTAGGATGTGTCCCACAAGATGGAATACACCAATAAGGTCACCATCCAAAAGCTGAGATGGCTCATGGGGGTGCTTGTAAGAGTAGGGAGGGAGAACGGAGAGCATCGGAGAGCAGCGTATGGATTCACCTTCACGCTGCATTTAGCTCAGCACTTTCAGAGCCAATCTGACGAGAGAGGTGGCTGGCGGAGCGCCTTCTGACGGAGGAAGGCGGCCGACAGCACAGTGTCCTGAGCAAGTGAGTGATTTCCATCCTGGCCTAAAGGAGCAAATGTGGCGCTCCCAGTGACTCTATCTCAGTCAAAGATTCCATCTCCAGACAGGAAGAAGAGCTAGGCTTAATTATTTTCTAGAGAGAGCAAAGCTGTGGTGTTGGCACACTAAATAAAACATAATAGCGTTTTTTTCCAATCTAAAGGAGGCCTTGGTGGTCTCACTGCACTCTTGGTTCTCTTTCTGACTGCACTCTTGGTTCTCTTTGTGAGCACCCTGTGTGGTGGAATTCACAGAGATGGGTGTCACGCACAGGGACCAAGTGGCATTGATTAGCATTGTGAAAAGTTATTCAAAGTCATTATCATAATTTGTGTCATGTCCAGGTACCAAGAGAGGCCCTGGAGGATTTCCTCATAGAAGACACGGCTGGCTGGTATCCTGCCTTTTATCTCAGGCCACCTCAGCCCAGGTTGGCACATCCTCTCGGCTCTCCACCTTTCTGGTAATGGTACAGTTCCTTCTCGATCCCTTCTGGATAGACATCACAGAAAGCCACTGTTAGGGACCAGATTCTTGCACTGGTCCCGGCAGGATCACCCACGCTAGTAGTCACAGCCATGCAGTCCCTCTGTCTCAGTCTGTGGCAAAGGCAATCTGGGGCATCTTGGTACTCACCAAGCACTTCCTTGCTATTCTCCCTCCCATCCCCCCGTATGAAAAAGATCTTGAGAGGACCGCTCTGCTTTTACCTTGTTTTGACCTCCCCACTAAGCTGTTTTGGGTCTATGAACACTTGTTCTACCTGATGGAATGAAGTGTGGTTATATAATCAATGCTAAACATCTTAAAGCTGGGTGTGGAGGTGTCTGTCTATAATCCCAGCACTTGGGGGAAAGAGGATCAAAAGTTCAAAGGCCCTGTCATTAAAAAAAAAAAGACAAAACAAACAAAAAAGAAAGAGAGCAAATACAAAGATCATTAAGATTTTAAAATTGAATGGATGTAATTTTACCCTTTAGCACACCATATGCACTGGAGCTGGGATTCAAGCCAGGTGGCCTAACTTGAAGCCCATGCCTTGCCCAGCAAGCTACCCCACTCCACTGAAGTGCAAACTGTGGTTTCCTCAGGAATTCAGGCTGGGCATGGAGGAGACTTCTAGAATGTTTGTCCAGAATGCTGAGGAGGAAGTTCACGTGGAGATCTTGTTTGTGGTGGGTGCTTAAATTCGTCTCGATAAGGAAATGCCAGAGATCCTTCCGAGCTGCTGACAGAGAAGACACTGTGGATGTGCTTGGTGAGATTTGGGTCAGAACCAGACTGGGCCACAAGGAAAATTGTCCAGAGTGACAATGGCTAAGGTGCCAGGGGTACAGGGCATCATGGATCATGATGGGAAAGTCATTAAGAGACAAAAGGGTAAAGGGTGGAAGTTGTAAGAAGTACTCTATAAACAAATGGGGAAACTGAGGCACACACATAGAGAGACATGGACTGCTGAGGTCCAGAGGTGCAGATATGTGGGATGGGGGTGGTAGGTACCTGGGTTGGAATCCAGGTCTCTGGACTTCCTTGTGTTATTTCTTGGTGACCTTTTAGTTTTTCCTAACAACTATTGGAGAGTAGGGAGTGGAGCTGGATCAGGGCTGGGGCTCAACAGAACTCAGGTTCCTGTACATAGGACAGTCAAGGGGTCACAGGAACCTCCACTGCAGGGGTTGAGCAATGACCAATCAGATCAGGTCATGGAGAAGTGCACAGCAGCCTCCGTGTTTTCCACACTCTATTGCTCTTGAATTCAAGAAAGAAGGAAGGAAGGAAGGAAGGAAGGAAGGAAGGAAGGAAGGAAGGAAGGAAGGAAAAAAGAAGAAAGTCTTCAGGAGAAGCAGAGAAGCAGAGGGAAGGGATGACCGGCATCTATGGGGTCTGAAATTGCACCTCCGGGTGGCTGTGAACAGAGCCTTGTCTTCAGGAGACTCATTGTCTACTCCTGACCCCTCCTTCACCAGCAGGCTGAGCATGGAGCTGGTAGATCGCTGAGGCTGCCCTGGGGGGTGGAGGATCAGCAATGCCTTATGTTCTATCTGGTGCCCTCTTTATGCCCCTGGACTGCTAGCAGCCAGTAGCTCTAAGGTAGGGTGGGGAGACAGAGACAACTTCTGAAATTATGGCTTTTAACACCTTCACCAATCTGCTAGAATCAGAGACCCCTCTCCTCTAAGCTCAGAAGTCAGCTCCCTCTAACATCTCCAAGTATGAAGAGGTCTCTCTATTCTGTGGGTTCCTGCAGACCCCCCTGCCCTCTATACACACCACACATACAATGGGGGGCATCGTCAAAGGACACGAAATGCCCCTGAATAAGTCTGCTGAGCCAGCATTCACAGCCTCTTCTGTCCATACCTGAAAGAGGACTCAGACAAGCAAGGGAACAAACAGCCCCCTTTCCAGATTAGCTTCTGGGGACAGAGCCAGTTGAGACCAGCCTCAGAGGACAGTCTCCAAAGCAGGTCACTTCCAAGCTGACTCTGGGGCTAGGGTTCCTAGGAAGGGTTTACTTAGCCAATCTCCAGAGTTGCTGGTGGGGAGGGGAGTGGCGGAGGGAGGAAAGCTGATAGGATGTATTGTCCAGCAAACTTCCAGCCTGCAGCTCCCACAGTTTCCCAGAAGGGCTCAGGAAGCAGTCAGGACCTGCACACCTCCCAGCCGTCCACTAGGAGGGCTGGATGGGAGCTGCTCTCAGGGGCCACATCTCTGATGCTGGCGGTTCTACTCAGCATCCCAGTGGGGACAGTGTGAAACCTGGGTGGCAGTGGAGTCTGTGGAGCACCCTGGAATATGGAAGGTCAGAGGGCACCAAAGAGAAAGAGCTGCAAGTGAATTCTTAGGAGAGAGCAGATTTTACACAGTAATTACTGTCAGGGGGCAACGTGACAGGATTTAAATATGCTAATTGGATTTTTTAAAATTCTAGAACCAGACAGCATTTCATTTTATAGAATAGTTCTAACGAACCAACAGGGGGTGACTTCCCAGATAGAAAAGGGCCAAAAGAAAGCTACCTCCCTTGCAATTACAGACAGGGAGATGGGAAAGCATGAGAAACCCTGGCTTCCCCAGATGCCTTCAGGTGCCTTTGTTGTTTTGGGGGGACTGAGGCAGAGGGGACCCCATCGCCCTTCTTGGCAGTGTGGCTGCTCTCTAATCTTGATTCCTTAGTGGGTTAGAGAAACTGTGTTAGCGCCTTGTCTGGATGCTGGGACAAAATGTTTTACAATAACAGCATGAGAGGAGGGGTCACGTGGGCTCACAGTTCCAGGGGACACAGTTGGGCATGACCAGAAAGGCCTGGCAGCATAATGGCATTCACAGTGCATCCACAGTCAGGAAGTGGGGGGAGAGGAGGGCTGATGCTCGGTGCACTGTCTCCTTTTATTTAGCCCAGAAGCCCAGCCTATAGGATGGCACCACCCATATTTGGGGTGGCTCTTTACACAGGGATAAACCTAATCGAGATAATCTCTCACAGATATTCCCATAGGTTTGTTTCCATGGAGACTCCAGATCCAGTCAAGCTGCCAAGATCATTCCTGTGCCATGGGACTTCAGCATGATTAGTCCATTGATCCATTGAGGCAGAACAAAACCAGTGGCTTCCTGGCTCTTTGATTCAGTATTACTGACCAAAGGGAGGAAGTGAGTCCTTTGACAGGATAAGTGGGGCTCTAGAGGGAGAGAGCAGGGACTGCAGTGACAAATGTGACCAGGCCACCTGTGTTCGCTGGTGCCATGGAGCTGAGGTTCTGTTCTTGTTGGTTCTGTGACAAAGGAGTGGCTCTGAGGTTTGAGAATGGCCTGCTGAGCCGCAGCTGGTGCTCACCCAGCTGAGGGGGCGGAGGGAGGAAAATCCGCCAGGAGCCCTTGTCAGTGGGAAAGACGTCAGGGGCCTGTGCCTGGTGTTGGCCAGAGCAAGAGGCATCCCCCAGCAGCTCGCGGATCTGTCCCTGGCTGGGTAATGGGAGCTGAGCTTGCTGGGAGACACACCCTTATTCTGGTAGAGGCCATGCCACAGTCTCACTTGCCTAAGTGCAGATAAAGGTGGTTCTGTGTCTTGCTGTTCCCCAGCTGACCCAGTCAGAGATGTAGGATCCATGTTCCAGGGCCCTGAAGCCTGCTCTTTTCATCACTGTGGACATGCGCATTATCACCTAAGCTGCTAAACAGACACGTGTTTGCACAGACCAGTGCACAGCAGCATGTAGCGGCGTAAACGAATGCAGACAGTTTGTAAAAATATATATAGTTTTAATGTAGAAATAGACTTACAGAACCACCGTTCCCGCGGAGACCAGGAAAGTAGAAGCGACAGCTCGGAGCACGCTAGCCAAATTTATAGGCAGACATTAGCCCGAGGCGAACACGCCCCCTAAGGGGCGGGACTTATCCCTACAGCAGCATGGGTGTACAATTATACAGATATCTGTACACATCTGGACATTACATAGAGAGAAGCATTGCTGACCTACACCCAAGTATAAGTGTACAAGGAAGGACAGCTCTGTCGGTGTGTACTTACATGGTCACATAGGGCTTCATGTTCAGAAGGGCCCACGCCAGGCTTCATATAACTGAGTTTATTATTGTGTGTATGAGGACAGGTATGCATGTATCACGGCACACACAACATGCCACACCTGTGGAAGTCAGGGTACAACTCTTGAGAGTGAATGCTCTCCTACCATGAGTCTTGAAACTCAGGTTGTCAGACCTGCATGGTGAGTGTTTTGCACACCAAGCCATCTCACCAGCCCGACCTTTTCTCTTTAGTCAAGTGCAGTGGTTAGAAGGGCGGTTTAGTACATGGAGTTCTATCTTTAACTGACTGTGTGCAATCAGGGTGAGAGAAAGCACCACCTTCAGACCTGCCCACACTAGGCTTAAAATGCTCGGGTTTTGCAGTTCTTGGCAATGTTTGAACTAGAGGTCCGCATTCCCATTTGGCGCCAAGCTTGGCACAGATGCACCCACAGCCGACTCAACTCATTCTGCGTCGCTCTTTCTTGTCTTGATTACCAGTCCGAGCCTTCAAACTCCAAGGTTTCAGAGAATTGCATGCAGCTGGTGGTGCTAACTCCGCAGAGTTGAAGTAATTCAGGGTGCCGTCCTCTAGGTGGCAGCACCACTCCGCTCAAACCTTGGTGGGCTGCAGTGGGGTGGAAACTGGCTTCTCAGTAATGGGGATGCAGTGTCCCGGAACCCACTCTTTTCCTGAAAGTTCGAGATTCCCCAAAGCAACCGTTCTTGAGAAGAATATCCGATCCAGTTAGCTACCAATATTTTCTCTCCCCGCCCCCCGCTCCCCTCCACCCCAAGATAAGGTTTCTCTGTGTAACAGCTCTGCCTGTCCTGGAACTAACTGTAGACCACCAGGTTGGCCTCGAACTCACAGAAATCGACCTGCTTCTGCCTCCCGAGTGCTGGGATCACAGGTGTGCTTAATAACTTTCTTTTAAAAATCTGATTACAAGCCAGGAATAGTGGCTTGTAATCTTTGACCTTAGCACTTGGGAGGCGCACAGGCCAATATCTGTGAGTTCAAGGCCAGTCTGGTCTACTGCACAGTGAGTTCCAGGACAGCCAGGGCTGTATAGTGAGACTCCGTTTCAAAAAACAAATAAATAAAAAATCTAATTACAAATAGCACATTTTATTGTAGAAAACAGAACACACACAGTTGTAAAAACTATCTTAACTTAAAACATTTGCTTTTATGTATGTGTATCTGTATATATATATATATATGGGGGGGAGGGTTTGTGCATGTGAATGCTGGCGCCTCTAGAGGTCAAAAGAAGGTCAGACCTTTGGAGCTGGAGTTACAGGCAGTTGTCTGTCACTGGATGTGGTTGTGGGAGCTAAACGTGGGTCCCCTTCAGGAGCAGGAAGCACTCTTAACCCCCACACCATCTCTCTGGGCCCACACGTGGTTTTAAAAATGCCTTTAGCATTCTCTTTCCTATCTTATTTTCACCACACCTTTGGTTTTTGGTGGACATCTTCCCTACACCAGAGTTCAAGTTCAAAACCAGGAGAAGGGCCCAAGTCCTTGAAGTCACTTATAATCCTCTCCACTCCCCAAGCACGGAAGGAAGCAGTCTGTCGAGATGTCCACAGGGAAGCAGTTGTAAGACAGACCATTCCGTTCTGAGGCCTCCTGCAGGTGGCAGAGGTTTTCCCACACCCGTTTCCTTAGAGGCCTGGCTCATTCTTCAGTGAGGTTGCTCTTGAGCCAGACTTAGCAGGCAGGAGAGAAGATGCAGCCATGGTGCTCAGAAGGCACCTGCAGCTGGTGGGTGGGCACAGGTGGGATTCCCCATCAATCTCTGGGGATGTTGAGAACCATCTTTGTCCTTAGTGGAGAGATGGTGTCAACATGGCAGGACCGGGAATATCTAGGAAACTTGATTTCAGGTGTGTCTGAGGAGACTGTCTTGTCAGTGGGTTGAGTAGGGGATGACACACCTTGGTGGGCAGTCACAATCCAGTGTTCACAGTAGCTCTCAATACCTTCTAAAGCAGACCCTCTAGGGAAACAAGCAAGAATGATCTCCGGGTACCAAGCAATTGATCCAAAAATACCTTGCATTAAGAGGGAACATTGTAATAAAATATTTGTAACACATCACACAATGGCGGTGTGGGGGGGGGGGCGGAGGTTAGAGGAGAGGACATTCCGGGCCCCTAAGTACATTGTTAAGAAGACAGATTTCATAGGCCAGGATATTTGGTTTTCGAGACACTACAGTTGTTCGTGCATCATCCCCACTGAAGCTGGTGATACTGGTCTGAAGACAGCAGTTTCAGAATCCCTAGTGTTTCCGTTCTGAGAACGCGAGACTGGGAATTCAAACGGTGCAGTAGTGGGAGGAGGAATGAACTGGTAGAGAACAGATCCTGCCTATTGTGTGCCAGCTGTGTGACACAGTAGTGGGGGGCATGGCTGCATGGGTCCACGTCCAAAGAATGTGAAATGCCAAGGGCGCACCCCCAAGTCAACCTCTGTCACCGGGAGGCAGTGATGTATGGATTTAATCTTGTCAGATATGTTACTGTTTCCATGTCTGAGGATTTGCAGCCTCCCAGAGCAGACTGTTGCTAAAACCCTTGGTGGCATCAGAGCATGTCCTTGGCAGGTGTGAGGACGTCGCAAAGTCTCAACCCTGTCAGCATCAGCAGGGATTGCTGCCCTTACAAAGGAGACCGGAAGAGGTCCCCCGACCCTTTCTGCCACAAGAGGAAGCAGTGAGAAGGGCCTGCCTGTGAGGAAGTGGCTTTAAGCCAGGAATCGAGTCTCACATATCTTTTCTTTATTTCTGCAGGTAGGATCTTGCTCTGTAGTCCAGGCTTACATGAAACTCATTATGTAGCTCTGATTGGTCTTGAAGTCACTATGTAGCACAGGCTAGCCTCAAACTCTTGGCAAGTCTCTTGTCTCAGCCTCCTGAGTACTGAGAATGCAGCACTGGCTGCCACATCTGGCTCCAATGTCTATTTATTTATTGTTTTATTTTATTATTCTTATTTTTATTTTTATTATTTTGAAACAGGGTTTTTTTTCTCTGTGTAGCTTTGGAGCCTGTCCTGAAACTTGCTCTGTAGCCCAGGCTGGCCTTGAACTCACAGTGATTTGCCTGCCTTTGCCTCTCGAGCACTGGGATTGAAGGGGTGTGCCACCACCACCCAGCTTTCAATGGCCTCTTATTGTGGATTTCCCTGTCGCCAGATTCACAATAGACAACTCTACTGCTTCTCAATTTTTTTAAATTTAATTTTTGGTTACAGCAGCTCAAAGGGACTGAGAAAACTCTCATACAAGCTGCTGGTGTTGGGGAGGTCAGGAGGGACCATGGGTGCTTTATGGATCTAAATTTTGCAATGAACACAAAACCACTATAAAACATAAAGTCCACTTAAAAAGTATTATAAGTCTATTATATCTTATGCCTTTCCCAATTCTAGATATCCATATTTTATCCCCTAATATTTACCAGTCTTGCAAATAAAAACTGTGTCCAATTTTAATTCTCATAAAACTAGTTACTAGTGAAAATAAACTTTTGATTGATATTTTTATTTTTCTATGGGTCCTTACTGATTTATGATGACTTTAATTATGATGGCCATTCAGCATTTCTCTACCATCTTTAGCCCATGTCTGCTGGGCTTCCTAGCCCTCAACCCTCTGACCAGTAACCCAGTGAAGTCACCATCATCTCACCCCACCTGTTTCCTACAACCCCATGTCCCACGTCTTGTCCCCGTGTTCTTAGAGATGTGGTCTACCAGAACCTCTGCCTCCTGGCCCTGCCTGGTCTCTGCCTGGTCTCACACCTGTACAAACCACCTGGGCCAGTTCCCGCCCTGACTTCCCCACCTCAGTACAAAAACAGGCTTGACAGAGGTGGTGACTCAGGAGTCACTTGAGCGGGTCTGTTAAGAATCAACTGACTTTCGTTCTCAGCTCTTCCCATGAACAGTTCAGTCGGTCTTAGCTTTCCATGCTTGTAGACAGAGAGCGAGCGTGAGACCCCCAGTGAAATGGAGTTCCAGGTGACTTGGAAGTACCAGCATGTCTTTGATCCTTTATGCTCACGTTCAACCCTCTTCCCGTAGAGATTTTCTCAGAAGCTTGTCTTCTTCTTACCCTGTGGGCTATAGCCAGATCTCTCCTCGTTATCCTGTCCCCAAGCCACCCTATGCTTGATGGAACTGTCACTGCATTAACTGCCACGTCTCAAAAACTGAATGTCCCACCCTACGGAAGTGTCTTCTTGACAATACATTAGGGGTCCAAAGTATCCTTTCCCCTAACCTTCCAACACACACACACACACACACAAAATACACACACACACACACAAAATACACACATACACAAACACAAAATACACACACACAAAATACACACATACACAAACACAAAATACACACAGACCTTTGTGTGGTATGCTACAAATATTTTATTACAATGTTCTTTCTTAATGCAAAATATTTTTGAGTCAATGTCCTAATACACGGAAGCCGTTCTTGCTTGTTTCCCCAGACGTTCTGCTTTAGAAGGTATTGAAAGCTACTGGGAACACTGCCACTGAAACACATTCAATGTTAGTGGTTTTCTTTGCTGCAATGAACAGGGACCAAGGAACACTTGCTCTGCTTGCCATGGGTCAAAATCAAACATGCAGAGCCATGGCTGCCATCTAGGGAGTGAGGCCACAAGATAAGATGCTGAGACAGACAGGTCCACCTGAGGACTTGATGGGTCACGGAAGGGCCTTTCAGATTCGGGGATGGAGAGCAGGGGGGTGAAGAAGTGACACAATGTGCCCTGGCTCCAGGTCCTCAGGACATACAAAGACAGACCTCTGCAGTGTAAGTGTGGGTTCTAGAAGACACAAAACCTCCCTTGCAAGGCTTGAGACACAGAAGGAGCCAGAAAGAATATAAACAAAGGCACATGCACGTTTGCTGCAAAGGTTGCTGCAAATATGGCCCCAGAGAGGGGTTTAGCACGGCAGTCTGTGTCACAGCAATGGTTAGGGCATCACTGTGCCTCCTGCACAAAACTAGGAGAGAACACAATTATCGGAGATGGGTCCGTCCAACAAAAGGCCATGTGGAGAGGGCTGTACAGTCTCATCTGAAAAAGATGTCACTTCGAGGGACAAAATCGTTCACGGACTCAGCTCCTCTGCAGCAACAACAAAAACAGCCAATACTCAAGACATAGACAAGAGCTATGTGCGAACAGACCTGGAGCAAATAATGCAAGTGAGAATGGAATGATGTAATGCCGTTGTGCCCCGAGGGTCAACAAGCTAGCAACTTCCAGTACCACAATCCTACAGCATGGCCATGTCTGTGGTCAGTGAGAGTCGCAGGTAGCAAGTATGCAAGCATTCCAGAGGGAGAGCAGCCCAGATGTCCAGACTAAGTCTTTGGATGTGCTGTCCTGTGTGATCACTATGTTCTTGACCTTCGAGGGATCCATACCCTAGCTTTCCTGCAGTTGGCACCAGGAGTTCTCAATGCCCATCCTTCTGCATTGCTTTTCTTTGTTCCATGCTGGCCAGCTAGGCAGCACTGTCCACAGCAGTGACTTCTCTACATAACGGGGGTTCCCAGTCCCCTCTGAAAGAACCTCAGGGCTCTGCAGGAGCCTCCGATTGTCATAGAGAACCACACCAATTCTTGGAGTGACATGAGCCTGCCTGTTTTCCATGTCTGACCCCCAAGGTATCCACTGAGCCTCCCACCTCCTGCTCTGAGCCCAGGGCTTAGAGCAGAGAAGACTGTGCATCTCGTGGAGGAAGCCTCTGGGGTTCTCTGGAGATGTCAGGCTGAGATCCGCAGGCTGAGGAGCAGGGCTGCTGGTGAGATTGGGCCGGCATGGACTCAGCATACCTTCCCAGGCTGGCTGCTGTCCCAAGGGGGCAGTGACAGGTAGTCCTGATGCTTCAGGGACTTGAAAAACTGAATGGCTGGCACCTGGGGCATGGGCTGGCAGGAAGGCTTTTTGACAGACAGATTCTGGTCTAGGTCCACCATCTCTGGACACAGGCCTGGAGAAGGTGGTTTGCTATGTGGTGAGAGGGAACCAGGCGCCAGGCCAGGGAGAAAGCAGTAGTCACCCACCTGCTGAAGAACAAGGAGGCCTTCGTGGTGTGGGGATGTTGGGGCTACCTCCTCTCTGTGCTCTCCTGGGCTGACTGCAGTGCTGCTTGGCACAGGAGGGACAGGATTTCCCAGAGGGATCTTGGGGGGCTGACTTATGTTTGGAGGGAGCTCCACATAGTCATCAAATTCTGGGGGTGGAAGAGCTGGGATTCCAGGAGGAACCCCAGGCAGCGTGAGACAGAGACTAGGACCCTGAGCTGAGGGCAACCCTAGAGAGGGACCCAGAGAGGTAGACGGGGGCCCTGTGGGCAGGGTGAGCACCAGATCTGCAGGAGTGACATAACCAGAGGCCACCACGGGGTCCTCAGTGCCTCCAGAGTTTAAGGACAGAGTCACTGCATTGTCCTTTGGCTCCTGTTCCTCCACCCTCAGGTCGAGTGAAGGGCTATCCCTCTGTTCCATGGATGGGCTCTCTGTGGTCTTCAGACTAGACTCACGCTCGGCATCCACAGCCTGGCCCATGCCCATCGCCTGGGACAGTGGTACCAGCTGTACTTGTCCCCCAGGAGGCAGGCACAGGTACTCCAGGGAGTGTGGCAGTTCTGGCTTCAGGCTGCCACTTACCTCTGGGGGCACCAGTTGGCCTTGGAGATTAGTCAGGGAGTGAGTTTTAGGAGGCCCCAGGTAGGGACCATTTAAGTCAAAGTTGGGTTTCTGGCTCTCAGGTTTGCCAAAATGGGTTGGTGGGTCTCGCTGGCCATCGGAAAGCTGTTCCGTGGGTTCTGATGAGGTGACTGGAGTTGGGTCAGGCCCAGACGGTAAATCTTGAACAATTTTAGGAACCTCTATGGTGAGAGGTGACACTTCATTGTCCACCGTATGTGAATATGACATCCTGTGGGGACAGTGAGGGTAGAGACCAGGAACCTAGATACATCGTGTATACCCAGCCAGGCGTCCTTTTCAGAAGTCCTGACCCCTCCAGACCTCACAGTACGCACAAAAGAATGGTGGTGGTGAGACCCAGCAAATAACATGGGCCTATGTTAGTGTTCAAAGGATCATGTACCCAGGGTTCAGTTCACATCCCTACTCTAGGCTTTGCTCTTAGCTTCTGCTCCCCACAGCCCACTGTGTTCAGGGTAGGGCTTATATCTTCTTGGGTACCATGGATGCCTTACATCCTTCTACTCACAGGGCCACTGATTCACCCCAACAGGAGGGCTTTAGCCTCACTGCACAAGTTGAACCCCTCAGGTATGCACTCTTTGCCACCCACGAGGCCACTGCAGGGCATGGCTTATATAGCCATCCTGGCAGGGAGAGGATTCCCACTTAACGATGTCGCCTCTGGTCCCTCTCTCTCATCCTAACCTGGGAAGGAGGAAGATCTTCCTCATGTCTACCTGGAGTGGCACTTGCTACAGTGGGTGTCAACCCCTACATTCACTTCAGAGACCCACAGGCTATGCTGATGTGCACAGTGGAGGCCTATCCTCCCACAGGCTACCCAGGGTCTGAATGAACCACTCACCCCTGTAGCTCAGCGAAAAAGTTTCTCTGTGGCCCCTGGGGGGTAAGGTTCTTGGTGGCAAAGGCTGCTGTGCTTCTAGGAGACCAGAGTCCTTTTCCTCCATCCTAGAAGGGGAACAACATTTGTGTCTGTGAATGTGGCACCTCAGGAAGGAGGGGACAGTGGAGCATTGCATGTGTGTATGATGTCTTCCATGAGCTCCAGACATGGAAAGAATGTCCCCATGGTGAGGCTCAGCTCAGGCCTCTGACAGCAAGAAAGCGAGACATCCAGGGGATGGTCACTTCCCTCAGATGTCAAGCTCATGAAGGGAGCAGGTCATACTGTTCACCACAGCTTCATCTTCCATGGTTCTTCTGCACATGGCCATTGTGTCATGAGATGCCGGCAGCCATGCCTTTCCATTTTTTAGACCCCTATCTCGGTGACCCGAAAGCACCCTTGATGCAGTTGGCTCTTCACCAGCTCAGAAACATTTATGTTAGGCTCAAGTCCCTTCCTGGAAGCCCTCAGTTCCATCCCTATCTCCAGGAGCAGCCCCTCCTGAGCTTCCTCTGCAAGGGAATGCTCTCGGTTCTGTCTGTGGCACCAAACAGTGCTAGGTAATCTGTGGACTCCTCTTCCTTAGAGTACCCAAGGAGTTGAGAGATCTCCTGCTAGCCCCGCCTCCTGGATCTCCCACTCTTCTCCACTGTGACAGCATTGGGACAGGGACCAGCAGCATCTCTGTCTTCCTACCTGGAACAGCAGGCTCTTGCTGGGGTTGGGGATTTTCTCCTTCCACTTTCTGTACAGCCTGGAAGACAGCAGGAAGATGTGTCAATGAAGGTTCCAGGGACCTCTGGGTCAACTACTCCTGTGCCCAGGTATAGAGGGAAAACTGAAGCCAGGTGATGAGTGACAGTGAGGGAATTATAGTGTGCCAGGCTGTGTCATCCCTGTGACTCTGGGGCCCAGTGCCCACTTGCCTCTGTCCACAGACTGCCCTTACCTGCATCCATAGGCACAGCCAAAGCGGAGGGCCAGGATCAGGATCAGGATGAGGACGATCAGGATGAGGACGATCCCCCATGTGGGCATCACTTGTTCAACGAGAAGGAGAAGGAGCATTAGGTGGGAGGTACAGGGTGCAGGCTGAGGGAGGAGCTAGGGTTCCAAGGCCCTCTGTGAGGAAGGCTGGATACTTCGGGAAGAATCCTTGGGTCTGAACTCAGTATTCAATGTGGGAAAGTTCTGCCCTCAGCAGCAGCAGAAGTACCCAGAGGGGACTAACTGAGCCTGGCAACTGGGGAGACTTTCTTAAGGAGGCAGCTCAGAGCATGACCTCCAGGATCAGGGGGCTTCAGAGGAGATGGAAAGTGGGCCAGAAAGGGGTCCCTTCTGTCAGGACACTAGCCTTCTTGACCTGGGCTCTGTAAGTCTCTCCTGTCTATCTCCTGGGTCCATGACTCCAATCCTCCTCCTGCTTAACTGGCAGTCAGTCCGAGACTCCCCCTTCAACAAGTCCTGCTATGAGGAATGCTTCCTACCACTGCCACTTCCCAGGTCTCTAACTTCCGTGGTCACCATGGGGAGAGTGAGGGTTGAATGCAAATGTCAAGGGAAGGAAATTGGGCAGGACCAATGGTCCCACCAACCTTCCCAAACTAGGCACTCATGTAGGTCTGTGGATAGTATAGCTTTGCTGAATTGGGAACGAGAACTCAGATTGACTAATCATGGCTGCCACAAAGTCTAATGAAACCAAGAGGTCTAAGCCCCAATGGACAGGAAGAAGGACAGTGAGACAGATCCACTCCTTGCCCAAGTCCCCTCTCTCAGTGTACAGTATACCAGCTATCATTTCCCAGGGACAGTCACGGGGGGGAGGCCAGGGTAGAATGGGTCTAGAGCCTCCCTTGCCCTGTGCAGTGAGGGTGTCCCAGGAGTGTGGTGGCCAAGAGACATACCCCAGTCGGTGGTCCAGGTGCACTCCTCACTCCACTCACTCCAGATCCCAAAGTATTCAGGGAGGGGCTTGACCCTCACCCTGGCCGAGTATGAGGTAGAGGGCACCAGCCGCGGCAGGGACATGCTATGGGCATGATCTAGGATCTCTGTCTTGCTGTCCTGCATTGACAGGTATGTTGAAGTTCTAGTCCAGACCAGGACCCCAGTTCAGAGCCTACTATGACCAGCCACTGTGGGGGCCCCAGGTGTCAACTCTCCTAGCATTGGTAGCCATACCCAGGCTCAAGCCCTGACTCTTTTTACCTCCCAATTTATCTGGTATGCTGCCTTGGCCTAAAATCTGTCTGACCCAGGATTATCTTACTGGTTTCCAGGTCCTAGGCCGTGAGACAGTGTGGTGGTGGTGGTGGTGGTGGAGGTGGTGGTGGTGATTGTGGTGGTAAAGGTGGTGGAGGAGGAGGTGGTGGTGGAGGGGGTGGTGGTGGAGGAGGTGGTGGTGGAGGAGGAGGTGGAGGAGGAGGTGGTGGTGGAGGTGGTGGTGGAGGAGGAGGTGGTGGTGGAGGAGGTGGTGGTGGGGGAGGTGGTGGTGGAGGTGGTGGTGGA